>NW_026294525.1:15988596-16308596 GCF_007827085.1 Peromyscus californicus insignis | reverse complement strand
TACTAGCCTGCAGCCTGAGGCCTTGCTCTCGGAGGCTCTCTGCTGGGTGACTGTACTATAGATGTCCTTGTGTGGCACTGAACTGCCCCCCTAAGCAGGGCTGAGCCAGCCGCACACTCAGAAGACAAGGCAGGTCTTCCCCCACACTGCCCACCCATCCGAAAGGAGAAATTTTCTCAATAAGTCCAAAAGAGTGAGGACATGCCATGTCCTCGGTGGTGGTTGCTGCATGTGTGAAAGGATATGGGGAGAAAAGACAGGGAAAATAGAGATCATCTGTGGCCATACACAGTCACATTTCATGGCAGCTTAGGGACAGGTTTATATCGGGAAGGGAACTATCTTGGTAGATAAGTGGGAAGGGATTCTTGCCAGTGTGCCTGAAGGCTGGAACGTGTTGACAGCCAAGGGAACAGGCAAGAGGTCATGTGTGGAATCCTGGGGCTGTAGCTTCTGGAAGGGTCCAGTGTTATCCCTGTAGCCATGCCAGCACCCCACTCCCTTCTCATCCCTTTCCATCTCTTCCCAGTAGGGCTGTGGGGTGCATGTCCAGGAGCAGGGCCAAGTCACAGTTTCCTCTCCCTCCTTCACAACCTGGCCCCTCCCATCCCATGATCCAGTATTCTGCTTGGAGATTAGTTTGGCCTGGTGCTCTGGGTTCAACTCAGGACACATGACAAGGAGAAAGAGAAATGGGAGGTCTATTTTAACCTGGTCAGTCAGACCTACAGCTGGATCCCTGGAGCCCAACCTACCAACCATGAGGTTGGGGACAGACTCAGCAGAGAAGCCCTGTCTTGACTTTCCATAGCCCTTTGTTTTATCTTTCTTGCCTCATTCATGAATATTTTGCCCTTCTGCTGACATAAAGGCTGTGGAGCCACCCAGTGGCTAATGCCACTTACTCGTGAATGTGTTTTTCCCAGGCGGCCCTGGGATGTGGTCTGTCTCTTAGAAAGCTTGCACATTTCCACCAGTGTCGACCATGTTTCTGCTTGACATTTGCTCGCTATCCATGTCCTCCGCAGGCTTCGCTTTCCTCTTTCTTGGCTCTGCCCAGAAGCTGCATCAAGAGGTCTGGGTACCAGCTGGGCTAGTCATGCCGGAGGATGGAGGGAACCCCAAATGCAGGCAGCGAAGTCTGCTTCTGTGGCTTACAGAGGAGTATGATGAGCTTTGATATCTTTAGGAGACCCTAGGGTTGGTCTGAGAGAGAAAAGGTTACTGAAGGTGGAGAATAATGACCGCTGCTTGGCAGGACCAGATATTGAAGTTTGATTCTCCAGCCTAAGCTAAGCCAATGGGATTGATTTACCATGAACATCTCAGACAAAGGCCCGACTGTTGCTCTAATGTAAACATAGTCATAGACACTGCCGTCACTGCTTTGTCTCCTCTTTCCTTTTCATGGGATCATTTAGGATATAATAGCTCTTGACTTTCAACATGATTGTGGGATTCAAAGTAATGTAACGGGAAGACAGGGTCATCAGGTCTGGCTAATTTTGGTACTGTCACAGCAATGGTAAGTAATGTTGAAGAATATTTAAGATCTGTTACATTCATTTATGCTGTGGAACATTTGTTTAATGATGCAAAGATGTGTTTCATTCTTTTATGTTGCATTTGTTTAACTCTGTGAAGCTGTGCTACTTTGCCTATGTAAAACACCTGATTGGTCTAATAAGGAGCTGAATGGCCAATAGCTAGACAGGAAAGAAATAGGCGGGGCTGGCAGGTAGAGAGAATAAATAGGAAGAGAAGAAGAAGAGGCAGGAGGGAGAAAGGGAGAAAGAGAAGAAGATGCCAGGGACCAGTTACCCAGCCACACGGCCAGCCATGGAGTAAGAAGGAAAGAAAGGAATATAGAATAGAGAAAGGTAAAAGCCCAGAGGCAAAAGGTAGATGGGTAATTTAAGAAAAGCTCGCTATAAACAAGCCAAGCTAAGGCTAGGCATTCATAAGTAAGAATAAGTCTCTGTGTATTAATTTGGGAGTGGAATAGGCCCCAAAGAGTAGAAAACAACAACAAAGTAGAATGAAGAGTGGGTTGAGGAGACACTGGAGCATCTAGGGGTTCTCTCTGACAAGGAGATGGACAAGTCTCATAGGTGACAAACCTCATCCACAGGAAAGGACAGGAAAAAGATACAGGGAGCTGTTGGGGAACCCACTGAGTGTGTAGATGCTGGAGGCAAGGCAAGCTCTCTAGGGAAGCCAGGCAACTGTACTTTTCAAAGCTCTGCCTCACTTCCTAAAATACTTCATAATCTACTTCCTCTGGGGATGAGCAGAGGTCTGTGGTGTCTCCCTGACCTCAGATTAGAACTGGGTGGGGAGGTTTGGGGAAGGCACATGGAGTAGAGAGTCAGCCTGTCTGTGAGGAGTCTTCATCTTCACAGTGAGGGCCATACATAGCCATGGTGGCCCACACATGGAGAGGCAGGATACTCAAGTAATATCCAGACCTGGCCAGGGGTGGAGGTACTGTGTGTGCCTTTTAAAATGGAAAACCAATTGTGCAGAGTCGCCCTTTCATAGAATCTACATCCTAGCATCAAGTCTCACAGTAAACCTGTGCTGCCGGTCTCCCGGGCTGTCAGAAAAAAAAAAAATAATCATATACACGTTGACCCTGTTGTATATGTGAAATGAAACAACTTGAAAAAAATGTTATGGCTGTGATGAAACTGAAAAACAATATCCACCCATAGCATAATGAGAAAGACAAGAGCTCAGCCACATACTTAATGACTGTCACCTTGGAGAATGAGTCAACCTTTGGTCTTTGATTTTCCTAGCTGTAAAATGAGGGTCTGTGTCTATGCATGAGTGTGTATAGTGCAGTCTGTGCCTCTGTTTGCCCTCTATCTCTTCTCTTGAATGTAGATATTCTAATGTGTCTAAAAGATGTACCAGGGTCATATCAGTGGGTGGCATGGATACCCTACCCCAAAGTAAGTCCCTGGAGAATTTGTAATGTGAGATTGAAAGCCACACTGAGAGGACAAAAGCAGTGTGTGATGGTTTAGGACTGTGTGTGGCCAGGGTGTGGTGAGTGAGGAGTGAGACTCTCAGGTTGGAGGAGATGGAAGCCAGTCTGGCTGCTAAGTTCCTTGAGTGATGTCCTCAGAGCTGAGTGACAACCCTGGGCCATATGAGTGGGTCCTAGAGGGCATCTGGATGGAATGAGACACAACTGGGACAAATCTACAGCATCACTAGAATCGGTGTCCACATTCATGAAGGCAAAAGTCATAGCTGAAGTTTGTTTTGCTAACGGGAAAGTGGAGGGACATGGCTTCGAAGGAACTGAGGGGCATGTTTGCATTTAGTAGCAGTTGACAAAATTATCTTTTTTCTTAGTTGTGAAATTCGGTAGTGCTCTCTTAAGAAGTACAGTGGTTATCCCCTTTAAACTATGTGCCCGCAGTTGCTAACTCAGATGAGTTTCTGCAAGGTAGGCAGTTGGTAACAACTGCTTGGCATAGCGCCCCCTGGAGGTTATCATTTAATGCCTGCTTTGGGGGCCTGATTTGACTTGTTGGATATTTTCTCTTTCTGCTCTTGGATTCAGGTTGTCTTTAGGAGACACTAAATTAATTGGCTGATTAATTAATTAACTGTGGCTCTGGGGATAAACTCAGGGAGTCCCACATGCTAGGTATCATTGCGTTACACCCCAACCTGAGACATATTAATAATATGGTAGGGCATTTAGAAACATCACCTTGACCTCAGGCCATCCAGTTCTCCAGTTTAAAAATGCTTGTTACCTATGTTTCTGTTCTTTTTCTTATGTGTCTGAATGAGGAAAAATGTCCTATATGATCTTAGCCTCGTCTCCAGACCTAATATGATGCCTCCTACCCCTGTGGTGGTTGCGTCATACCAGAGAGCTATGTGTCTGGCTTTGCTCAGTCCACGTGAGCCATCTTTCTAACAAACATGGCACACTTTCTATGCACACTTGCCGAGATCTTTCATTAACTGTGACTTGGTTTATTTAGGATTTAGAGTGGTGGCAGGTTTTCCTTCTCATTGCTGCTCGAATTCGTCTTGAAATAGAATTGCTTTCTGCAGTAAACGCTTTTCACTCTGTTTGTTTGCGTCCTTCTCTTCCCTAGCAGTTGCTTGTTGAAGTGGGAAATGGGATTCAGGAGTGGAATAAGAATTAGGCTGTTTTTTCCCTCTTTTCCCAAATCCTAAGTGTCAAATTGGCAACGTAGCTAACGAGCGTGGGTGTTAAAGATATTAAATAAAACTTAGACTCACTCTTATCACTTGACTAAGTTCAGGCATTTTTACCAACCGATGTTTGTTGCCTTCCAGTGGTGGAAGTCAGATGCGGCACTTGTAGTGAGTGGAGCATTTAGATATACAGATTCTATAACATCAGGGCCTACCGGACTTTACCTGGCTCCTGTTTCCAAGCTGTGCACCTTGAGGCAAATTATTCGGTCTCTCCATCTTCACCTGCTCACGCTGCTAGTAAGAGAATACTACAGATGATGAAACTTCACCAGCGGCTGCTTGTTCTTTACAGTTGGAGGCTGGACAGCTCAAGGCCAAGGAGCCAGCAGACTTGCTGTTCCAGGAAGCTGTTTCCTGCTTTGCAGAGAGCTGCCTTCTCCCTTTGGCTTCATATGGTGCACAGGTTCAATCTCTCACAGCCTCTTCTTACGAGGGCACTAATCTCACTCATGAGGGGCCCACCCCCATGACTGAATTACCTCCCAAAGATCACCTCTCCTAATAACACTATGTCGAATCCAGGAGATCAACGTAATCATGTTGGCGCACGCACACTTTTATTCTGTAGTATTGTCTGCTTGTAAGCTATAAAGCAAGGAGAATCAGGGCATAGGCAGATTTGAGAGGGCTGCTATTGGGCTTAAATAATATGTGTACGGATGAGAGATCATGCCTGACACCACCAATATGCATGTGTTATAGAAATTGATGAATATAAATAAGTATTCAGTGGTTTTCATAGTATGTCTTGGATCGTTACTGTGGTACACTAGACATCCACATTGGGGAAAGGACTGTTTTTGTCTAAATGACTCATCTTGGACTATTAGCAGGTAATTCTGGCTGGTGTTAGCCATAAACTTCCCTTGAACTTGCTGTAGTGCCGTTTGCGCTGAGATTTTGAAAAGGAATGAGTCGGTGAAAATGGTTCATAAATTCAATTTTATTTTTCTATCTCTACAGAAAATAAGTAGAATAAGAAGTGTATTTTTTCCTTTAGGCATTCAGTGGGGCTCAGTGTTCAAAACTATTCTTCCAAAAGTTGTATTTCATAGTCATCATGAACCTGTTGCTGAGTCACCAAAAGGGGACATCTCTTAAAATGAGTAAATGAAACAGGACCGCAATGATGTACATAGCATTTGATAACATCTGTATTTTCCATTTTTAATGTGTGCATGTGGTATGCATGTATGCATGTGTGTGTGTGTGTGTGTGTGTGTGTGTGTGTGTGTGTGTGTGTGTATGTGTATGTGTGTGTGTCCATACATGTGGAGACTCAAGGTCGGTGTTGTTTATCACCCCCTGTCACTCATCCATCTTATTCATTGAGTCAGGGTCTCCCAGGCAAACCTAGAGATTACCAATATGGCTAGTCTTGATAGCTAGCTTGCTCTGGGGGTTCCCCATCTCTGCCTTTAGAGGCCAGAATTATCCTGATATTTACATGAGTTCTGGGTATCTGAACCCTGGTCCTTACACTTGAGTTAAGAAAACACTTAACTACTTAACCATATCCCCAGCCCAACACACACCACACACACACACATATACCACACATACACCACACACACACACACCACTACACACATACTGCACCCCACACAACATATACACAACACACAGTACACATGCATGCATACTACACATGCACATACCCCCCCACTACACACATACCACACATACATGACATACACACATCACACACCACATGCACACCACACACACACACACAAACACACCACACACACTCTCAAAATTTAAAAACAATAGTTGAGATAAGTTGGGTACAGTGCTTGTTTGGGGGTAGTTCACACATCTCTCAGTGTTTGAGTTGTTCCTTTGATAATAGGGCGAGTGATTCTTTGGGCTTTGAAGATGAATCAGTTACGGTTTTTCTTTGTGGAAGGTCTCTGACTTTAATTGTCAACTTGACACAGCCTGGTGTCACCTGACATGAAGCATTGATAGAAGAATTGCCTAAATCAGATTGATTTGTGGCCATGTCTGTGGGGGATTTGTCTTGATTGTTAATTGATGTGGGAGACCACGTCCACTGTGCCTGCACACAGCACCATCCCTGATTCTGGGCAGAATAAGAAGGCTAGATGAGCATGAACCTGTATGTGAGTGGTTTCTACCTCAGTTCCTGCCTGAGCTCTTGCCATGACTCAATGATTGTGACCTAGAAGTGTACGTCACATAAATCCTCTCCTCTTCTAAACCTTCGGTCAGTGTGGTTTTGTTTGTTTTTATCGCAGAAACAGAAAGTGAACCAGAACAATCCCAAAGCCCTTAGGTACAATGTCTCATCTACTTTGAAGAGATGATGCCACCATCTAAGAGGTTCTGTGTAATTCAGCACTGGCCTGTTCAGTTCATTATATTTTTTAAATTTTGGATGCATGAGTTCCATTGCATGAGGTGAGGCTGGGGAAGTTGGCTGTGTCCCATCTTGAGAACTCCGTGAACCAAGTAAGGGGTCAGAATTTCAGGTATAAGAGGAATCCATTGATGGAGGGTACAGCTTACATTTCTATTTTAACTCAGACTTACCATTTTTATTTTATACTTGCCTTAATTATTATTATAATTTATATTTCCACAACTAATTGCTTTCTATACTATTTGTGTTAAGTCCAAATTTATATTTTACACAGAATAAGCATATTGCCTTTAATGCTAAATCTTTCTAGTATTTTTCATTTACCTAAACCATTCAACAATATCTGCATGCCTTTAATCTCAGCACTTGAGAGGCAGAGCCAGGCAGATCTCTTTGAGTTCAAGGCCAATCTGGTCTACAGAGCAAGATCCAGGACAGGCACCAAAACTACACAAAGAAATCCTGTCTTGAAAAACCAAAAAAAAAAAAAAAAAAAAAAAAAAAAGCAAAGTGGAAAGTTATATTGTAACATGGTTTTAGTTACTCTTGGGGGAGGTTAAATTATCAAGGTTTCTTATTTCATTAGGCAAATGTTGTGATTGGTTGTTTTGTCAAAACCCTTGTGGTTATGTACTTAAAGCATCAGAGTTTCTAATTTAGAGCAAATTAATATTTCTGGTTTTATGGTGATGAATCTGTTTGTATGACTCTTTTGCTAATAGCTTAATTAGATGGTTGGACAAATATTTACATGACACATGCTAAAACCAAAGATTTTGGTGCTAAGTGGTTTCAGGGGATTAGAATTTTCAAGAGAACCTTTTACCTTCAGGAGATGAGATGGAGTGGGCAGTTCTGAAGGTTAGGAAAGGCAAGGCCTCATAGGAGAGGGGAAGCCACAAGGCCTGGAAAGACTGTGGCTGTAATGATGGGGAGAGACAGGATACAGGAGCTGGATATGGTGGTCATGTGCTCAGGCCACTGGCCATCCTGTGCTGAAGCACAGGTCTGCTTGAGAAATGAGAAGGAGACACTGATTGGTTGCCATGAGCACAGAACAACAGGACATTCCTTTCTGATGGGGCATTCTAATTGACCGTTGCTCAGGTGCTCAATTCTCCCTTATACATTCTATTTTCTTGCATGTCACTGAAGTCAGTTCTTAAGGGTCTTATGATCCATTCCATTCCTTTAGAACAAAAGCCATGTGTGTGTGTGTGTGTGTGTGTGTGTGTGTGTGTGTGTGTGTGTGTGTGTGTGTGTGTGTGTGTTTTCCAGGAGGGTTTTGTTGTTTCTATTACTATTTTATTTTTGTGACAAGGTCTCACCCTATAGGTAAAGCATGCCTGGAACCCACTATGAAACCCAGACTGGCCTCAGCTTCACAGCAATCTTTTATCTCAGCCTCTCAAGTGAGAATTATAGGTACAAGTCACACTCTATTTGATGACTTGATTCCTAATTGATTTTATTATCCATAGCCACTCTTACTGAATATGAGGGAGACTCTGGTCACTTGATTGGATATGATGACAATGCCGATGTGGCCTTGAGTGAGTTTGGGGGACATTCCTTTATCCCGTGTGGGTGACTGGGGAAGCGTTTGTCTCCAGTACAGGATGCCATTCCGCTCTCTTTCATGCGGCAGGGATTTCTCGTGACAGCTAATCTCATCCTTCCAATAGCGGTTGTCTCAGATTTCCTCTCAGTGGGAACCTTTTCTGACCTCATCTTCTGTAAGTGTCCACACTTGGAACCTTTGAGAGCTTCTCTCAGATCAATGCGGGATGCCTGGTGTGCAATAATAGCACCTGTAAAACTCAAGTTGAGGTCACAGCCTGCAGTGTGCAGACTTCATCCAAAGGTGGACGGGATGGAAACTAAACAGCAGGAAAGCACAGACTGTAGAGCTAAGCAGACCAAGATTTGGGTCCCAGCTCCACCATTCACTAGCTGTGCATTGAGCCCACTGAACCTATAAAGCAGGAATAAGTAGTTAGAGTACCTGCCCGAGACAGTGTGTTTCCGAATGACAACATCCCTCTGGCTACAAAAGTGACCAGTGACAAGAGATCCACATGGATTCCCAGTCTTCAGCATTCTGGGTGATGTTTCCTTTAAAGCTCAAGCTGTATTTCAGTAGGCCATGTTTTTAGTTTCTGGCCTCTGTCCAAAAGCCTGCCCAGTGGGGACAGATTTGCACTTGTCAGGGTCAGTGACACTTAGCGACTGTTTTATTCATTGATTAATAATAAAAGATGAGTTCCTCAGCCATAAATCTGTGCCTTAGAGGCTGTATGCTTATTTTTCTTTCAGCAACATGCTGATACCCTCAGTCTTGTTACAAATACAAAGCTGACATTGTCCTCTTTTCAAAAGAGTAAGAGCTACTATTCACCCAGAGTCCTGGACCAAGTATGGTTCTTCTGACGGCTCTCACAATGTCTTGCTGCTCAGCACGAGTTCAGTAATGGGTGCTATGGTTACACATGAGGAAGACATGGAAAAGAGACACCATTTGTCCTGGTCAGGCAGCTGGAGTGGGGTGGGAGTGGGGGTGAAGGAGGAGCAGTGGTGATGGATGGCCCAAAACTACTGGGTGATTTTTTTAAACCTGCAAGCGGGGGGGTCAGAGTGAAGCTAAGAACCCAGAAGCCTTGAAGAGCCATACCAATCCTGGCCTTGGCATTTTTGTGCATCCCTGAAAGTGGTCTGTGTGGATGAAGGTTTCAGGGGAGAGGAAGTTCAGTGTGACTCCAACAGCAAAAGGCAGGAGTGGGCATTGCCTGGCTTCTATTTAGAGCTAGCCAGACTGTGCTCCAAACCTGGCCTCAGCTCTGTAGTGTCTTCTGAACTAACTGGGTTTTGTACCTACATCATGTGACAGCTGCTGCATTAGGGAGCCAATGGATTCCATACTCTTCAATCTGTCTACTCACCATCCATATCTCTCAGGCAGTGTTGTAACTCAACCTTTCCCCAGACTGCTCTGCTTCATCTGACTGCCCAGGCATCAGACCATCTGAGCCCTGTAACACGAATCTTAAAAGGTCTTGTTAATAAAAACAAACCCATTGCCAGTTATTGGGGTGAATCAGAGAAGCAGAACAAGCCACAGCCACCTCACCTCGCCAATTCCTCAGCTGATCCTGTTTTCTCAGACTGGAAGCCTCTGAGTCCTCATCCAGAACAAATCTCAGCTGAACTGCTGCTCCAAAGCCTAAAAGCTTACCAGCTTTAGTTCCTGGTCTTCACGCCTTATATAACTTTCTGCTTTTTGCCATCACTTCCTGGGATTAAAGGCGTGTGTCACCATGCCTGGCTATTTCCAGTGTGGCTTTGAACTCAGAGATCTGGATGGATCTCTGCCTCCCAAGTGATAGGATTAAAGGCGTGTGTGCCACCATTTTCTGGCCTCTATGTCTATCTAGTGGCTGTTCTGTCCTCTGACCCCAGATAAGTTTATTAGGGTGCACATTATATTGGGGGACACAATATATCACCACAGAGCCCAATGCTGGTACAACCACAGTTTTCCAGGTGCTGCTCTTCTCTTGACATGTTCTATCTTTTGGGATTCAATGATAATAATACACTGGTGTACCCCAGGTTAGCATCTCTAGCCCAACCCCTTTATCAGACTCTATTCTTGCTTATCCACTGCCCCTCTGACATCTCCATGGTAGCAGGAAGCTCATATGGAGATCCCGTGTCCATCTGTAGCTGAACTGAAATTTCTTCTTGTTCCTTCACCAGCCATTTTTCCTGCCCCTTGTGTTTATTGAATATAGTACCATACTAACTGACACGTCGAACAGTCTTAGAGCCAGCCTTGATTGTGCATTCTTTGCTCAATCATTTAGCAAGTCCCCTCAAAATATACCCAAAGTGCACCCCCTCCCCCCTGGTCCTTTATGACCAACTTCTTTTGCTTGAGTTATTTTGTAAAGGTTCTCCCTCGAGATTTCCAAGGGGCTCTCTCCCTAATGACCTTTATGACTCTGCTCACAGATCAATGTCCGGGGACTCAGCACAGTGTGTGCTTGCTGCCAGGACCCTTCCTCTTGTCCCTTTGTTACTTTCTTTTTTCCCCATTTGCTCTTCTCTTGGTGGAGCATCTGCATTTCAGAAAGTGCCCGAAGGACAAGGATTCTGTCTAGATGGTCTTTCATTCTATGTTAGTTACCTCTCTCATTTGCTGTGACAGAGTACCCAATGCAAGCAACCAAAGGAAGGAGTTTTTTAAGCTCATGATTTTAAGAGCTAGAATCCATTATGGCTTGGAAGACAAGACAGCCATCATGGTTTGGAAGGCAGGGCAGCAAGAGCGTGACCACCTGGTCACACTGTGTCCACAGTCAGGAAGCCCAATGGGTGCCCACACAAGGATGGGGCTTTCCTATTCAGTTAAACCTTTCCAGAAATGCCCTTACAGACACACCCAGAGATGTGTCTCTCAGGTGATTCTAAAGTCCATCAAGTCGAGGATTCAGATCAACCATCACCCACACTCTCCCCGGCACTAAGAACAATACCTGGTGTGCTGTAGACACTGAACATGTCCTCCAAATATTTGTCCTTGTTTGCCATGTGCTGAGAATGATACTCAGCATTAGAAGGGATGGAAGAAACAGCCAGGTGGGCGTGAAGCTCGTAGAGCTCACAACAGTGAGACAGCAAAGACAAGTGATGGTACCTCCTCTCATGACCTGAGTCCACAGACCCGTTTTGTTTATTAAATTTCTTGGTGGCAGATTGTTGCCTTATCAAGCATCTCAGTAAAGAGGGAAGGTCACGTGTTAGAGTACGTATACATGTGACATACAGTTATTGATGGAGAATGGGAAGGAAAGACTTGAAAAGAGAGGCCTGCGCCTCTTGAGTATCAAAGAAGGAAATGGATCTTGGCTACAGATTAGCTTCTGAGCTGGGGATTGAGGTGTAGACAGGAGGACAGAACGTTCCAGCTGTGGAGGAACACATGTGAGCAGGCCCGTGGTGACTGAGCTTTCAGGGAGTGTGGGCAGTGAATGCTTTGGTTCTATTGGTTTCTGTCTTCTGTGCTGGAGTCTTCTCTATGTTCTCAAGGGCCCCATGAAGCTCGGAAATTCCATGACTGAGGTGTGAATGGATGCAGATTTCGACTGGCTCATTTTGGCTTTGCACATTAATTGTGTGCCCTTGACTTGGATCCTGGCCATTCTCTGTGGGTTGTTTTCATTGTCTGCATGAACCAGTCTAGGCTATTCCCTCTGCACTTGAGGATGCTAGAGGTGACATGGGTACAGTCACCCACTTGGCCTCTGTGTGTGTGTGTGTGTGTGTGTGTGTGTGTGTGTGTGTGTGTGTGTGTGTGTAGGGGGACTGCCCCAGACTGTTCTGATGATCAGTTCTGTTTTATACTTTTTGTCTTTTTTAAACCTCTGTTTAACTGTAAAGCAAGTGCCATTTTGGTAGGCTAGCCCGGGCAGAGATTCACAAAGAAAAAGGAGGTCAGCAGTTATTCAGGCTTTCTCAGGACTGAAGATTGTGAGACCCGGTCTTACTAATCATCCAGGTCTTACTTAATGAGCATCTCCATGGAATAGGTCCAAGAATCCATATTAAAAAGGAAGAGGAGGAGGAGGTGGTGGTGGTGGTGGTGGCAGCTATGTCTCAGAATGTGGGGGAATCTCAGAGACGGCTGTGCCAGGCAGAGCCTTGGCTGTGTCGGGACTCCCCAATACCAGGCTACTCAGAAAACAGGAAAACATGACCAACAAACAACAACTACGAAGAGTCCATTTGCTTTACTCCAGTTGGCGTGGATGACTGTCTCCATCAGTCTGCATTTTTTTGAGAATTCCCAGAAATGAGTAGGTGGTTAGGAAGATGAGAAGGGTGCTGAGATGTGAAGCTAGGACCACGAGTGTGGTGGCAAGAGAGGACTGGATGATGAATGAGGAGGGAGCATGAGGCATTCCTTCAACCTCTGCTAGGTCACTCGCATCTGGATCCCTCACATCTGGAATGCTCTGATGATCGTGGACAACCCTTCCCAGTTACAGCTTAGTCCCTGTTTACTTCCCTTGACACGTATCTGGTTCGACTCTGGTTCGTGGGCATTTCTCCTGCAGATGTTTATCGAATGCCTGATGTGGGCACGCTTTTCTTCACCCTCTTTATCTCTTTTTCCTCAAATCTTTTCTTCTATTTCTGTCACCTTTCTCTTAGTCCAAGAAATGATCACTTAGTGAATTCAAAACCCTTCTGAGAATTTGATCAGTGTGAGCCAAGAATTCTCTTTGTATTGGGAACTCTAATTTACTTTCTGGGAAGCATGTACAAAGTGATACCATAAGCAGGAGTTGAAGTGGTGTGCATAATTTCATCAAGAGAAGTGAATTATGTTCTACCATGGTTTATATGTCAATCATAAAAGACTTTTTTTACATTCATGAAAAGAAGAACTCTATTTATCAAGTAATAGTTTATTGTCCCAGGGTGTTCTTAAAATGTGTCCTCAAAATGATTAAGTAGTGTTGCATTTAAAAGATTTTACACCTTATTTAATCATCTTGGCCTCCTATTGCTCTCCCTTCAGTACAAGCAATTCTGCCTTTTGTTAGCCCAATAAAATGCCTTGCCTGACTGCAGTAAAAGGTAAGAGGTTCCTGTAATTTGTTACAGGGTTTAAGATCCACTCTCCGTGTCTGAACTGCCTGCTCAGAGATGTTTGCTATTTTTCAGTATCTCATTGAATACAAAGTCTGCTGGTTCGACATGCTCCTTTAGTTACTGGCTCCTATTTAAAGGTGAGGCTAAACCCACTCATAAACAAAACATTTGATTCAACAGGTACTCTGTCTAGGATGAACTGAAAAAAAAAAGACAAGAACTGCAAAAAAACCATAATGCATGCCTACTTTCCCTTTGTATTTTTTGACTTAGCAGTTTGTACTTATAACTATAGTATATATAACTATAGTTACTCTCTTATAGTTAAAAATATGGCTCTCGTGTTCTTCTCTGCAAATTTGGGTCAGTTTGAAAATGAAGTTAAGTGCCCTTGAGTTTTTGTTTGTTTGTTATGTTTTGTTTGTTTTTGGTTTTTTCAAGACAAGGTTTCTCTGTGTAGTCCTGGCTGTCCTGGAACTCACTCTGTAGACCAGGCTGGCCTCAAAACTCACACATCTACCTGCCTTTGCCTCCCTAGTGCTGGGATTAAAGGTGTTGCTTTTATTAACTTGAACATTAGAAAATATACTTAATGATGATTTCAGGCTCCAGCATCTTATTGGGAATAACTTCAGTTTATTTATAATTTTCTATTTGTCTATCATTCAGTTTGTTTATCAATTTTTACCATTAAGTAAAAATTGTACAGCTTGGGCCTAAGTGTCTAAGGATAACAGAAATAAGCTATTGCCCTATCCTCAAGGAGGTCATGCAGGTGGAGGTGATGGATGCCCATCTTGATGTTCTGTTTTGATTTTATTGTGGTAGAATACACACAACTCAAAATTCGCCATTTTAACCATTTTTAAGCATTCTGTTCAATGGCACTGAGAACTTCACATCATTGTACAACCATCCCCATCATCCATCTCCAGATTTTCTCACTTTCCCAAACAGGCACGCTGGGTCCACTCATGATGGATTTTAACATACAAGTGACCATAAAGGTATGGTAGCAGAGGACAGGAAAGTGCTGAGGCTGTGTCAGACAAATGTCAGTGCCCAGCTTGAATGACCTTTACTCCACCTCCAATGTGCACAGGAGACCAAAGGCCAAAGACCCAAGACTCTTGAGTTTGGCCCTTGTCTGAACTGAAGAGTGTGTCACCATGAGTGGAGAACCAACATGTTCGTTTCCTGGGACACACAAGTCCAAGGACCATGGTCCTGTTTAAGCCCTCCCCTTTCTAAGTAAGAGCCTTCACCTTAAGTGAACCATCACAATATATTCTTGTTATGTCCACTCAACCATTAGCTGAGACACCCTGAACAGCCTAGAAGCAAGCAAGGTTTTATGGTCATCAAGGGCAGCTGAGCAACCATAAATTGTGAGCCTTGCTTGCCTTCATGACAACTGGGAAAGCTCCCTAGAGCCACTGGGACTCAGATCAACTCACACAGTTGTCGCTTGGCAGCAAATGATTATGGGACACCCACTAGGTATGAGGTGTCCTGTTGCCCTTCCTTTTCTATTAATATTTAGCTGGAGTCAGAGCAAGGCATTAGACTCTTCGAATCTTATTTTTGTTTCAAGCTCCACCCCCTGCCCCTTAATCCACTTGGTTGAATCCGTCGCATTCAATTCCAAATCTAACCTGTGCAGTGCGAAAAAGGAAGTGTCGTGGAAAGATTTTAAGCATTTAGCACCTCTTTCTGGGAGTAAAAACAAAGATTATCATAATGATCCTGGCCTGACTTTTTGTTATCTTTCTTTTCTTTGTAAAACAAACACACGGTCCATTCAGTTCCCATGGTACAACTGAAGCTTGGCACGTCTTCCCTCGGCTGATGCCTGTGTCTAAATCTCTCATCAGAGCATGTTGTAGTAGTGAGAGGGACAGACGCAGTGGGGAGGGAGGAGCTGGAACTCGCTTTGCTATTGAGTCAGAATAACAAAACGAGGGGCCCTGAAGTGGAATGTGATTAGAAGTCGCTTGCCTCAAGTATGAGTGTAAACACCAAAGTGGCCTTATAAAGGCGAAATGTGTCCTAACCAGGCTGGCAGCAGCTGGGGAGGAAAGGCAAGACTTTCCCTGGACCAGGAAGGATCCAGAGTCTCTTACTTTGCCCTGTGGACAGCAGCCGCTCTCCATAATCTAAACCTTGAACTGCTGCCTCTTTAAAAATGTATTGAGTTATTGATTATTATTGGAAGTCGAGATTAGCACATAAGCCACTTTTGTGCATGTAGAAGTCAGGGGACAACTTTGTGGCATCTGTCTTCCCCCTCAGGCCTCAGGGGGTTAACTCAGTGTGTTAGATATTCTTCTATTGCTGTGATAAAGCACTGTGACCAGGGCAACTTTTAGACGTTTATTTGGGACTTATGGGTCTAGAGGGATAAAATCCATCACCATTACGTTGTGGCTGCAGCAGCTAAGGACACACATCTCAAACTCTAAGCAGAGAGCAGAGATAGCTGACTGGGGAATGCAGCTGGCTTTTGAAACCTCAAAGCCCACCCTCAGTGACATACCTTCTCCAACAAGACCACACCTGGTAAACCCCCCAAACAGCTCCATTAACTGACAATGAGTATTTAAATGCCAGATCACGAGAGACATGTCATTCCAATCACTACACGCTGGTCATCAGGCTTTTATAGAAGGGCTTTTACTCTCTGAGTCATCTTGCTGACTTGAATGGCTGCCTCTTGCCATAGAACCTTGGGGGACACTCAATCACAGCGGAAGACTGGTAGAAGGCTTGCCGGGACTGTTGGCTGTCCTTGCCCAGGCATGAAGTATAGGGCAAAGCTCCCTACTCCCTCCCTCTCTCTTCCTCCCTCTGTTCTTTTCTTCTTCTCTCCCTCTCTCCTCCTCTCCCCTTCTCTCCCTCCTTCCCTCCCTCCTTCCCTCCTTCTTTCCATCTTTCCCCATCTCCCCGCCCTCTAGGATTGAACCCAAGGCCTCTCATATGCTAGACAAACACTCTACCACTGAGCCATATCCTCAGTCCAACTCTTCATGGGGGCAAAAAAGGTTGGAAGAAATGAGGCACAGGCTCAGCTCTCCTAAAGTTAGATTACACTTGCCTCAGGCCCAACGCTTGTGAGCAACCTGACTGTGGCTCTTGACCTTTCCCTAGAGAGTTAATCAGGGTACATCTTACCTAAATCTTATCCCCAACAGCTACTGATAGAAGCTGACTCTAGATACAGGCCACTTGTCTTGCATGGCTTGGCAATAAGTGTTTGAACTGGATTGAGCGTTCACTGTTCCCCTGGGGTCTTTGAGGTTAGGGAGGAGGGAACAGATGGCCCAAAGCTGACAGGCTGTTTCACAGAGTGGCAAAATGGATTTCCCGACTGTCACAGGATGCCTGGGGTGGGCAACCATGTTATTGAAGTTGGGTGGAGAAAAAGGTGGTCCCGTTTCCAGTGTGGAGGCAATCTGCTGTGACACCTGTCCCCTGCCTGCTCAGTGGAGGAGGGGCACGTGACTGCCTGGCTTTGCATCCTTGTGCTCCAGCTCTGTGGGTATCAGCAGTTCTTCTTCCTCGGAGGATGGACAGCTTCCCACCAAGGCAAGTGTGAATGGACAACTTCCCATGAGGCAAGTATGAATGGCTGAGCAGTACCCCACCACCACCTCCCCCCCACACACACCCAGAGCAGCCTCACCCCAATTTGTCACTGACATCCCTTTGTCCTGTGGGGGAAGACCCACATATGTACTTACAGAAGCAGTAGAAGATGATTTCCTCAGCTCTCTTTCCAAATGGAGGTGGCAGCAGGTTCTGAGAAGTACTGAGGTGGCCACATCAGAGCCATCTGTGCTCAGAAGAGGGTCTCTGAAGAAGCCAAGATCATCAGTGGCAGAATGACACACCCCTGATAGCAACCTCAGGCTACTGAGTGTGACCTGCATGCCAAGGGGAAGAGCATCTCACATCGCAGCCATCTGCTTCCTCCGTCATGACTTGTTTTAACGCTTCTTGCCCTGCTACCCCAAACTGTTGGTGTGGCTCTTAGAGCTTCCTGATCTCTGAATGATGCCCGAAACACAGTATGCAGTCAGCTTATAGAGACTGTGGTTTTCTCCAAAAGTATCAAAAAAATTAGCCCCTCCTCCACTGTAGCTGGCTTCCCTTCTCTCTCTCTCTCTCTCTCTCTCTCTCTCTCTCTCTCTCTCCTTTCTTTTCTTGTCTCTTCTTTCTTCATCATTTGCAATGAATGGCTTCCCTTATTTAAAAGGAACTCAAAACCTCCACAGTAGTACCCATTGTTCCTCCCTGTGGGGCCTGCTGGGCCCTTACTTAGACACTGGTTTCGTTGGTGTTGATAGAAGTCCCTAGGAATCTGCCATTTTTATGAGTCCACAGGAAACTCTGAGTGGGTACTCCTGCGTTGTGACTTGAAAACCATTCTTTAGGTTTTCCCATGAAGCACTGCTACAGTTGGGAAATATGCCTTCAGAAGTCACATGTTGAAACTGAATGGTCAATGTGGTACTATTAAGAAGTGGATCTTTACAAGATGGTTCAGCTACAGGGAGGCCTCCCTTGGGAATGGGCTTCATTCGGTGTTAAAGTGTTCAGCCCACTTTTGCTTCTGCCTTTCACCATGTGAGGTGAGAATACAACCTCCCCTCCATGGGCAGAGTAACAAGGCACCATCTTGGAAGTGTAGATGGAGATGGGCCTCTCACCAGACACCAAACCTGCTGGCTTCTTGACCTCGGATATCCAGGCTTCTAGAACCATGAGAATGAATTCCCCTTCAAAGTGAAGGAATCCTTCTGTGGTATTAGGGGTTTGTTTTTGTTTTGTTTTGTTTTGTTTTTGTAGTAGCACAAACAGACTAAGACATAGATGTGCTCTGGAAAGACACTTTCCAAGTTGGGAATTAACAATAAAAATGGGACCTTGTCTTAGGGTTTCTATTGCTGTGGAGAGACACCATGACCACTCGGCAACTCTTATAAAGGAAAACATTTGATTGGTGTGGCTTGCAGTTCAGAGGTTTAGTCCATTATCATCATGGCTGCATGCAGGCAGACATGGTGCTGGAGAAAGAGCTAAGAGTCCTACATCTCACTCCACAGGTAACAGGAAGTGAACTGAAATACTGGGTATGTCTTGACCATCTATGAGACCTCAAAATCCATCCCCATAGTGACGTAATTCCTCGAAAAAGGCCATCCCTACTCCGACAAAGCCACACCTCCTAATAGTGCCACTCCCTGTGAGCTTATAGGGGCCAATTACATTCAAACTATCACAAATCTTGATTCATTTCCAATACTTTGTATTTTAAACCTGGGTTTTTGGGGTTTTTTTCACACTTTGTTTATGTAGCAGTGTCTTGTGCTGTTGTTCCTTTGGTGGAGGGGACCAAGTAGGCACAGAGTCAACAACACAGACTCTGGGAGAATGTCAAAACAAGCTCATTTTATTCAGGAAGAGGCAAGACTTATGTACCCTCCACCCCACCCTGGAGGGATGTCTGATGAATATGCATCTGTTGGTGTGACATAGCTGCCTCTCATTGGTCCAGGTCATCTCCAGATCATGTCTCAGCTGCTGTTGCTAAGGCCCTTAGGCAGACCCAGGTTGGCTCTCTGAAAGTATCTTTTTTCATTTGTTTGGGCCGGTTGGCTCTCAAGCCTGTTAGGGATAAGTCATCCCACATGTTTACTTTTGTGACTTCTCACTTAATCCTCTAGGTCATCAGTTTTCAATCTGTGGGTGGCAAGCCCTTTGGGGGGGTCAGATGACCCTTTCACAGGGGTTGCCTAAAACCATCAGAAAAACACAGATATTTATATTATGATTCATAACAGCAACAAAATGACAGTTATGAAGTAGCAACCAAAATAATTTTATGGTAGGGGGTCACCACAACATGAGGAACTGTGTTAAAGAGTCACAGCATTAGAGATTGAGAGCCACTGCTCTAGAAAAACTTTGCAATTATTTTGAATTTATTTATTTATTTATTTATTTATTTATTTATTTATTTATTTATTTATTTAGCATTGTTATTACTATTGGTTTCTCAAGATAGGGTTTCTCTGTGTAGCCCTTACTATCCTGGAACACTCTGTAGACCAGGCTGGACTCGAACTCAGAGATCCACCTGCCTCTGCCTCCCGAGCACTGGGATTAAAGGCATGTACCACCAATTTATTATTTTTTTTCAGCAACATAGTTGAAACTACTTGACATAATACTTTTATAGGAAACCAAAAAATAATTTACTACTGGATATTCAAATATAACTACATATATTTCCAAGGCTTGCATTCTTAAATGGACTTGATTTTAGCTCCCAGACACTGGCAATTGTCATAGCTAACTCTCACAGTATCAGAGCACTCATTATGTGCCTCCAGGAAGAGTTACCCACTTTCCCTCCTTGCAATCTTTACTGAACCCTGTGCTCCCCAAGTCTACAGACAAACTGCACCTGTACAGTTTATCCAAGCCTGAAAAGCTTCTCCAGGCTGCAGGGTTTTTTCCCATGACCTGCATAACTGCCTTAACCCCAGTCTGGGTGATCATCTCTATATAATTTCCCGTGAAATTTACTTCACTCCTTTCCTATATCATAGAAATCACCATTGACCTAGGAACACAGAACATGAATATCAGGTAGAAGAAAAAGACCAGCATTACAAGAAGTAATTATATGGAGGAGAACATGACATGTGCATGCCATAAAGCATGACCTTGGGACACATAGGCATTTCTGCCTTGGCCCTCTAGAGTCATGCTAAGCAGAAGATCTGGAGGGGAATGCATGGAGGGTTGATGGTCCACAATCTCTGGTCCCCTTTTCTCCAATCTCTGCTGGCAACTTTAATCCTGATATTTTGATTCCTCCTGAAGGAGTGTGGAGACAATGTGGCAATGGTTTAAGTGATTGGTGCAAGTTTTATTGGGTTCCTAGATTAAAAAGAGCTGCCAGAAAAGGTGAGCTTCCTTTTATGGAGGCTCTGAAAAATTGGATCAGGTCTTCCTTGGAATTGTTGGGATAAAAAGGACAAAAGTTGCTGACTTGCAGGGGCAGATTTCTTGTCTGAGGTCATTGTGGCCCACCAGTCATGGGGCTTGGTGTTTGCAACTGCAGAAGCCCGAAGTGACCTGTCAGCTTGCAGGAGCATTGTCTCTGAGTTGTTACTGCACCTTCCAGGTATCCTGTCCTTCAGACCCCCAAAACTGCTGAGGCTGGTCCCTGGCAACTTAGCATGTTCAGAGGCCTGTGGAAGCCTAGGTGAGCATGCTCCAAGAGACAGTAATAAGTGGGGTGTTGAATGAGGGTGAGAACGTATGTTGTGGCAAGGTATAGATTTATTGAAATGGGTTAATTTAAGATGTAACAACTAGATAGCTAGAAGCTTGAGCCATTAGGCCAAACAGTTTAAATAATATAAGAGTCTGTGTGTTTATTTTATAAGTGGGCTGTCAGACTGCCGGGGCTTGGCAGGACCCAGAGAGAAAACTCTCCAGCTACGAACGTATGTTTGGAAGACAGCTCGAAGTGTCCCACAGTAGCTTAGCTAGGAGGCAGTAAACTCACTGATAAAAAGTGCAGATCCAGGGACACTTGAGACATAGAGCAGCTGGTCATCGTGGAGGGTTACATGGTGGGTTAGGAAGAGGAGGTTCCATGCAAGGGTCCTGTGAATAGTCATTCTGCCTACACAGAACACATCCAGGAAACACAAAGGATTATGCTAATTGTTTACAAAGGAGCCTGCCCTTCAGTCTGCTCATTCATAGGCAAGCTCTGGTAGTAACTGGCTTATTTTATGACTGGCCCCTCTAAGACTGGAATTTGCCCAAAGGCAGGTGGGCAAAATGTACCTACCCTCTGACCCTGGTATACCCAATGGAAGATCCTCTCCTCTCTGTGCTGTGAGGGAAGTAAAGAGAGGAACTTTCCAACAAGTTCCTGCAGAAACTTGCCAGCATGGAGTCTGAGTCTCTCTCTGGCCCTCCCCCAGGTCTCAACCACCATGCAGGCTGGACACTGTGGAAATGTCATGACCCAGCTGCAACCTCTAGATTGTGCTCACAGTACCCTGCTCCAGGCTTTCTGTGCCTGGGCTTGGCCTCTCTGGCTATTTCCAATGGGACCCTTATCTGTTTTGAAGTGTGGCCAGGATGCTGTCTATCAGTTGTGGCCCTGGCTTCTCTCAGCACTGAGTGGAAGTTCCTTTCTGGACAGTGTGGGTTCTTTTCCTGGCACTGTGACTTGGGATTTTTGCTTACCTTTTCTTTTCTTTTCTCTCCTTTTTAATCCTTGTGGTTTTGAGCAGATTCATAGTGTGTTAGGCCTTCCATTTGTGCTTTCTCAGACATCAGCAATGAAAAATTCCCTAGAAGAGACATTTACATTGCCAATTGATGTATGTTTGAAAGAGGAATTGACTGATGGTATATGACGATCACTTCCTGTCCATTCTGGTCCCATTGCTATGTATTAGGCTTGCCCCACGTGCCTGGGCCTGATCATGGCCATTCTTCATCCAGCCCTGAGAATCAGACAGTAGCCCTGGGTGACAGGGTGGGAAATAGGGGAGATAGAGCCACCTTGCCCCAGCACCAGCAGACTCCATGGGCCCGTGTGTCTCTCTCCTTACCCCCACCACCTGGCTCTGACCTCAGTCTCACTGCTGAGCAGCAGGGCAGCCAGAGCAGATGCAGGAAAGTGAGGTTTGGGCTCTTTGACTCCCATTCTGAACTTTATCACCCAGTCTCTCTTTCCTGTACTCCATAAGGAAAGGGCATCAAGAGACATTTGAGACCATAGATGGGTGTGTCCATCACCTTTGCCTGATTCTGCATTGTGTGTGTGTGCGTGTGTGTATGTGTGAGTGTGAGTGTGTGTGTATGAGTGTGTGTGTGTGTGTGTGTGTGTGTGTGTGTGTGTGTGAGTCTGTAGACCAGAGGACAACCTCAGCTGTCATTCCTCAGGTGTCTTCCATCTTCCATCTAGAGTTTCTGTGACAATGGAGACAGTGTCTCATCGGCTTGGAATTTTCCAAATTGGTTAGTCTGGCAGGAGAAGCTCAGATATCTAATGTCTGTCCTTCCTGGTGCTCTGCTGGGATTATAAGCATGTAAACCCATGCCTAGGTTTTTGGTTTTGTTTTTTTGTTTTGTTTTGTTTTTTTAATGTGGGTCCTGGGACTTGAACTCATGTCTTCACACTTGCAAGGCAAGTGCTGACAGAGTTGTCTCCCCAGCCCCCTTGGAACCTTTGGAAGGATTTTATTGAGTCATGTTGGGAGAATCTAAGGAGTTCTTCAGGTATGTTCTTAAAATGAATTGCTACAGGTAGGGAGAGTTTTGAGGCTGGAAGATGGGGTTCATGGGATGCAGTGATACCTGTTTAGCTCTGAGGAGGAAGAACCACCTACCTGGTGGGTAGGGGAACAAAACCTACATGGTCAGTGGTGGCAGTCTAGGGACCTCCGCTCAGCTTGGTAGCTCGCTGCTCAGTCGATGTTGAGTAGTCCTGTTCCCTTCGAAGACTAGGTGTCCCCTCATCCAGTGCCCTCTCTCACCCCTTGATGGGCAGGGCCATCTCACAGCCTGCTGCTCTTTTTGGTCACTGCCCCCTGGATATTGGGCTCCGTTTAAAGACTTCTACCTTCACCTACTTCAGACTCTGGCAGACATGCACATTAGCTGTGAAATTTGGATCGGCAGTGACCCACATAAGAGCCTAGCTGTAAGAGCAGAGTACATGTCACGTGATTGCTCTGCTCTGAGCCAGTGGTTTTTTGTTTTTTTTTTAACAGTTATTTCTGGGACTGTGTAAGTGGTCTCTGTGTATGTTCTCCCTCCCCCAAAGCCCATTCTTCAGCAAGCAGCAGGGGCGAAAACTTTCAAAGGTAAACCGGGTCATGTCATCCCTCAGCGCAGACCCAGCAGCCGCTGTTCCTGCTTCTGGCACATGCTAGATGCTTTACAGGGCCCTGTGATTTTCGACAGGTGACCCCCCTCCTCACTAGCCATAGCTCCACCGGGGACCCCATGGCCCTGCCACCTGCAGCTTTTTAGCTACAGCTTGGGGCCTGTTCTTCCCCCAAACAGTGACTGTCTCTCTTTCCTCTCAAGGTTTTTTAATGAAATATGTCTCATGGAACCCTACCCTGTTAACATCCCAAACCCCACGCTCTCCTTCCTTCTCCCCTTCCTAGACTTTTCTCCCCCTGAAATGCTTATCACTGCTTACCGCACTATATATTAGGCAGTCTGAGGAGCCCTCATCTGAAATACTGCCATCAAAAATACTCCCAAATCCGCAACTTCTGAGTGTCATGTTAACACCCAAAAGCATTGGTTTGGGGGGCTCAGATGTAGCACGTCCGAGCATTTGTCTCATAGGTGTATAGTGGTTTGAGGAAGAATGTCCCCCATAGGCTCAGCTATTTGAACACTTGATCCTGAGTTGGCGGTGCTGTTTGGAGGGGTTTAGGAGGAAGTGTGTCACTGGAGGTGAGCTTTGAAAGCTTAAGCCTGGAACCATTTCCTGTTCGCTCACTGCTTCCTACTCAGGAAGTCATGAACCCCCTCAGCTTCTTTCTCCCATTACCACACCTACCACTTGCTGCCATGGCTCCTGGCCATGATGGACTCCTACCCTCTGGAATCAGCAACCGAAATGAACTCTCCCATAAAGTTGCCTTAGATTTTTTGTTTTAGTCCCAGCAACAGACATGTCACTAATACAGTGTGCCAGTCCCTTGTCGCTCAGACCAGATGACCTAAGTTCCATCCCCCAAATCCACATGGTGGAAGGAGAGAACTGACTCTCACAAGTTGTTCTCTGACTTTCACATACCCATCATGGCACACTCACACACGTGTGTGTGCATACACATGTACACACCCCCATATACAATGATCATAAGTCAAATAAAATGTTTTTTGAAAACAGGGAGTTTTGGACATTAGGTTTTCAGATTAGGGATGGTCAACCTTACAGTCTTTGCTGATACTCCAAAACCTAACAGCTGATCATCTCTGGTCCCATGCATCGCAGGTAATGATACATCATCTCTCTCCCCCTAAAGAACAAGCATGCTTGCCAGTGGGTCATTTCTTGTCCCTGGCAAGGGGTAAGGCACTGTCTGGACTCTCCTGGAGTCCTGAGATCCTAATGTAGTTGTGCCTTCTTCTAGAACAGTGGTTCTCAACCTTCCTAATACTGCAGCCCTTGATTATAGTTGTTCATATTGTGGTGACTCCCTAACCGTAAAATTATTTTTTTTTGCTACTTCACAACTTTATTTTTGCTACTGTTATGAATCAATTGTAATTTAAATATCTGATATGCAGGATATCTGATATTCAACCTCTGTGAAATGGTTGTTTGCCTCCCGAGGGGTCGCAACCCACGGGTTGAGAACCACTGTTCTAGAATAATCTAACATCACCAGGCATGTCAATCTTCCGTCTAGCAGGCAGCGTTTGTTTGATTGATGCTGTTGCCATGTTGAGACAGCACTGAGATTTGGGCTGCTGCGACTCGCCGGTGTGTCACAAGACCTTTGTCAGGAAAACTGGAAGTGCTGAAGGGAGCCTGTGAGCTGTCAAAGATTCAAACACATTCCAAGGTGTTTGCAAAATAACGCCACTCCCGGTCAATTGTATCCTATGTGTTTCCTCGAGCGGGAAGTGAGGGTGACAGAATGTTCGGGGGTTGGGACGGCACGTGTGGTGGGCCGTTCCCGTCTGCAGCAGTTATCACTTATTCTGCGGAGTGCCTCAGAAAAGAACATAAGCTGTGGGGTTGTGCGACGAGGGTGTGCTAAGCCTTGCTGTCTTGAGAGACAAGAACAATAATCCCTAGGAATAGAATGTGAAACATCCTTTTACCGTAGAATCATCTGTGGTCAGGCGCGCGCCTGCATGGTGTGTGTGTGTGTGTGTGTGTGTGTGTGTGTGTGTGTGTGTGTGTGTGTGTTGGGCACTGGCCCCATGTTGGTAGTTAGGCTCCCAGACACATTGCTGGCTCAGCTGTGACTGACTCTTCAAGCCCCTGCCTGCTTGTCCTCCTTTGGTCATGGTTTTATTTTGCCCCCTCTGAGCTACATCAGCTAGCACTCCAGGAGTCTTCTTCCTCAGTTGAGGTCTCTGCTTTTCCAGAGTGCTTCTTTCCATGTAGGAGGTAAAAATGTTGAGATGTAAGACCCGACATGTCAAAATGCCATCAACGTTAGAAACCATCTCTCCTTGGGATTCTAGAGTCCCTGCTTGCTCTGCTTTGGATGTGGTTTCTTCTGAAGGCTCGTGCGCTCCAAGCTTGGTCCCCAGGGTGGTGGTGTTGAACTGATAGAATCTTTAAGAGGGGGAAGGTTTTTAGATGATGGGGACTCTGCCCTTAGGAAGAGGTCAGTGTCAGCATCGCAGAGTGGAGTGGGCGGGGTCTCACAGGCATGGGTCAGTTTCAAAATGAGTTGCCTGTCATTAAGGAGTGACCCTGGCCCCTCCCTCGCCTCTCTTCCCGCCTCTCATCTGACTTCTTGCATGTATCCTACTGTGTGATGCTACTATGAAGCCCTCATATGAGCATGCAGATGTCATGCTCTTGGACTTCCAGAATAGTGAGCTGAGTAAATCTCTTTTCTTTGTAAAATCTCCTAGCTTTAGACTTTGTGTTACAGCTACACAAAACAGGCTTGCTCCTGGCTTCAAAGCACTCAGGGTTTCTATTGGGAAGCCTGATGGCCTTGGCTCTCTAGCCTAATGTGTACAACCTGTTTCCTCTTGGAAGCCTCTGAGGTCTGCCTTTAACTCCCAATGTTCTGATATTTTGTTCTGTGGGAATGATTTCTTGCAGCTTGCTAATTTCAATATTTAATATTATAATATCATTTACATATGTATCACTTAAAAACAGATATAAACTCCTGATGCTTATGGTTCTTCCAATTATGAAATCATACCAGAATGGCAAATTAAACATAAGCACAACCATCTTAATGTGCACCATTTACATACTGTGATGGCTGACGACATTCTTTCAGTAGCTGGGATTCCGTACGTATTGCTGTGGCTCGATGTCGTCTGGATGATAACTCCTAGCATCACTCGGTGAGAACGAGTTATTCCTATTGCTGAATTTATATATATTGAGACTACCCTCTGACCTTTGTCTCATTAGTTCATGGCAACCAATGTAAATCCCGTTTGGTGCAATGTGTAAATGCAGTCGGCCCAGCATGACATGGTCATAGGTGATCATTCCAAGAATTTGCTTGTTTACAGGAAGTTTGGGGGATTGTCATTAGAAGGAAAACCTGAAGTATAAATGTTTTCATAGAGAGCTCACATAACCCTAAGGGTTCTGTTCTTATCTTGTGTCTCCTGTGTCAATCACCCCTGCTCCACACAGGTTCATACAAAGGCGAGACATCAGTTATTCGGCTGTTTTTTTTTCATGAATGTGTGGACAGCCCATAATAGCTGGGTTTGCCAGCTTCCTCGGCTCCCCTACCCCCCACTACTCCCCCGTTTCTCTGGAGATGCCACAGTGTGCATAGTACTTCCTGCCACTGTGTCCTCCCGTACCTGCTTTGGGGTGGAAACTTCTGAGAACCGCTGTGTTGGGTAGAGCTTGAAACCACCATCTTTTTTCAAATTTAGATTTAGCTTGAGCATTCCTGCTGGCCTCGCACTTCTGGGGCAAGGTGACGTTTGCATTTTGTAACAGCTTACTTGACCACTCCCAGAGTTCAGTGTGCACCTTCTGGCTAGTTAGAAATATGTATATATGGGGTGGGGGGCAGCGGGGAGGCAAGGGAACTGTCGGGAGAGGAGAGGGAGAGAGAGAATATGCATGGTGCAGTGCGGTGTATGGCAGTGGGACTGTAGTCAAGGTAGTTTGCCTGCAAATATGCGTGTATGTGAGAGTGTGCGTGAGAAAGAAAGTATACATGGTGCGGTGTGTGGTAGCATGGAACAGTATTCGTGGTGGTGCATGGGATACGTGTGTGTAGTATGGTGGTGTGGATATACCCGCGTGAGTGTCCATGGTGGTATGTATGTGAATGCATATGTCATTACTACAGGCGGGCTTGACTCAATGGTCCGCCTCAGCTGCATCATCGTATACTGATGTCCGAGCCTGTGTTGGCCACATGTGGTCACTCAGTACTACAGTGTGGCCCTGAGCATTGCTGAGTGGGTATCCTGCCTCTGCTTCAAGGCTGGGGGGAGGCTGGTCATGCTGACCTCACAGCCGCTAAGGATTAGGTTGTGAAAGTCTTGATGGCCCCAGTGCCCCTGTTATCGACCTCTTTTTCTAGAACATCTCTAGAACAGCTCAGAACCTGGGTCTGCTCTTCCCTTTTTCCTTCTCCAGCATCCGGTTCATCCTGACTTCCCTCTGTTCTCCTTCCCTGGTGTTCACACTTTCCGACTCTTTCTTCCGTTCTTGGGGACTCCCACTCCAGTCCAGTGGCCTCACACCTGCATGAGAATAGCCCTGTCCACACAGCCTCCCAACTTCTCTGTCAGCCTGGGCCTGATACTGGCCCAGCTCTTTCTTTGGTCCTTTCCCGCCCTTGCTCAGGGGCCTTCAGTGGCCATGTTCTCAGCAAGGGGACTTTAGCTTGGGACTGTCCAAGTTCATCTCTCCCACTCCTACTTCCTGGCGAGTTTTTAAGAACTGAGCTATTTGTTTGTTTTTTACGTTAAGGATTACAGTTTGGCCCACTTGGGGGAGGTGGGGCTAGCTAATTCTCACCCACTCTGTGACTGGCCATCCTCCAGTTTATGGAAAACCAGGAGACAAAGGCTGGAACATACTTAAGTTTAACTCTTGGACAGGCTAAAGGGTCTTTTGTTTGTTTTTCACTCTGGGGAAAGGATCTGGGCCCCAAGTGGCCTCCTTCCTCTGTTACAGAGATTGTTTTTTTTTTTTTTTTTTGGAGTCCAAGCTGAGAAAGTATGTGGGACATTTTAAAGATGTCTAATTTTTAAAAGAGAGGCATCTTTGGGGTTTTTGTGGGTGGTGGAATATACCCACAGAAACCCCCAAAACCAAACCATCCATTTGGGGTTTTGTTCTGTTGTCTATTCCTGTGATAGGTGGTGAATGGAAGCCTTTGATATATTTCCTTTGGACATCCAGGTTCAGCTTTTACTCTTGAATGCCTGTTAAATGCACTAATTTTACATTTGAGAATAAAAAAAGTAATATCCTGATAGCTGAAGGGAGAACACAGGTATCTCTCAGAATCACTTCTCTCCCAGGACGTTGGCTAGGGTCACAGTACCAGCAGACTTCTTGCCTAAAGAAGCATGGAGGTGGGGCTCATAATATTCTCTAGCACTCCGAAGATCATTGCTTCACTTCCTGACAGCAGAGCTTCTGTGTGGACACAGCTTTAATGTGGGGCAAATACCCAAAGGCAGCCAAACTCTGGGTAGGCTACTGTAGACTATGGGAGTCTTTGCTGCCCTGTGCATAAGTGGGTCTGACATTGTTCTAGGATCAACATCCAGAGTCCAGAGCCAAAAAGAACCTCTATGCATCGCCAGCCTTTGAAAGTTTCTGCTCTGTGTGGGCTGTGCTTGGCTGCCCCAGGCCTCTGAGGCATGTGGTCAGACACAGACTCTGTGACTACCTGAGGTGCCTGCCTATGGTTATTACTCAGTCAATCCTTACCATGTGTCAGCATTGCCTCTTACAAAGGAGCTCAGAGTTTTCCAACCACGTGATCTCCGTTCTCAGGAGTGACTTTAAGACTCAGTATTTCCTCTGCACCTCTTAATCTCGTTTGAGATGAAGGCTTTTTAAGATTGAGACTTTGTTTCCTGTCTCTGGTCCAGAGGGCTAGAGGCTCCATGGTCATGCTGCCCCTTGGGACCTTGTATAATGATGACATGTTCTAAATCTAGTACAGAAGGCATGCACGCTTAAGCACTTGAAACGTGGTTGGTGTGAATGAGAACCATAATCCATGTCTGGCTCACATTGTGAGGAATTTAAATACCACCCGTGGCAACCACGTTAGACAACCTAGCTCTTTAGGTCTGGGGAAACGGTCAAGCACAGTAGCTAACAGAAAGCCACAGCCCTGTGCACTCTTTTATTTTTTTTTATTTTTTTTTTTATTTTATTTTTTTTTTTTTTGGTTTTTCGAGACAGGGTTTCTCTGTGTAGCTTTGCGCCTTTCCTGGATCTCACTCTGTAGACCAGGCTGGCCTCGAACTCACAGAGATCCGCCTGGCTCTGCCTCCCGAGTGCTGGGATTAAAGGCGTGCGCCACCACCGCCCGGCCCTGTGCACTCTTAATGAGAGGACATCTGGCTGAGGTGGCCTTGCCTGGAGCAAACAGCATCATATAGTCTAAGCTGGTTTGATAAAGCTTGGCTCAGCATCAAAGCTGTTCCTGTGATTTTTTGGGGGGAGGGAACACCCTGCTGCTGTGCTGTTCTGAGGGGGTAGTCATTATTGATTGTGCCTTTGTCTCCTACAACAGAAGACTCCAAGCTGCCCACGGCTCCCTGTTTTTTCAGCAGGGTCTATACCAGGTACCTCTGCTTGATTTCACAAAGCCATGACATAAATGTTCGATGTCTGCAGGGGATAAATACTGAACCCGGAGATCTGTTCTAGGGAGGAGCGGGGACAAGGTACAAGGGAGGCAGTGTCACCTGTGGCCTAGATGGAAACTTGGGGGTCTATTTTGCATAGCTTTCCTTGAATGGGGTCAGCTGAGACCTGCAAAGGTGTTCTTGCCTTACAAGGTACCAATGGAAGCTGTGATGAGGTGTGGGTGAGCAGTGGGCAGAGCTGAATTCTCCAGCTTCACTTTTGGAAACATGCATACTGGGCTCATCATAAGGACTCATTCATCCATTGGCCTGAGGATGCCTAAGGGGTAAATGCCCTGCCTGGCGCCACCTATGGATGAATCACCAGCCCATGGCCTCCCATAGCACCCTGCACACACACACACACACACACACACACACACACACACACACACACACACACACCGCTGTATTCCTCCAGATGTTCTGCAAGCCAGTGGGGTTTCACTGTTGGTGTTTGCTTCCTCATTGGTCTTTTCCATGTAGGAGAATCTGTCAAAAGTCTACACATCTGCTCATCTGTTTAGGGACCCCTGGTCGCTCCACATCTCCCCCTGCCAGTGTTCCTTTTTGCCATGATTTCAGATGTATACAAAATCAGATTGTTGGCAAGGTTCAGAATGTGATCCTGGCCTGGAAGTCAAGACCAGGTAGTTTATTTGCACGGAGCAGCTAAGGCCAGGTGATCCCAGCTGTGCGCATGTGTAGCTTTCTCTCCAGCCACCACTGACTCCCTTCAGCTCTCACTGCAGCAGCTGACTGAACAGAGTCAGGCAGCTGGCGATTGCGCTTGTGCAGGGCAAGATGAGGCACATAGGTGCGGGTCGCAGTCTGCTTTATTTTTACGTTGGAATGTGTTACTCTTAAAGCAAAGGGAAGGCTCAAGTGACAGAACAGGGGGCAGGGGACAGAGGTCACCGATTGCTGGATACTCCACTTCCAAACCAGTGAAGGCTCTCACCCTTCCCGCCCCCTTCTCTGGACTGGATGTCTGTGATTGCTCAGCCCAAATCGGCTCAAACAATATAGGGCATCTGCTCAGACATGCTTTGACCTGGTGGCTTAGTGGTTTTTTACCTAGAAACTGCTTTAAAAATATTTTTATTATTTCTTAGAGAATTTCCTACAACATATCTTAATCATCTTCACTCCCCTCTCCTCCCAGGCCCATCCCTTACCCCACCCTTCTTGTCCAGTTATTATTATTATTATTATTACTATTACTATTATTGTTATTTTAGAAGAGACTATCCTGCTGTGACTGTCTTGGTCTTCCCAGCTCTCCCCACTCCTGTGTCAACCTTGTCCTAAACTTGGACCCTCTCATGGCAGCAAGAGGCTACCAACAATGTCCAGGGCTCCACGTTTCTTCGGCCTGAACTTGTCCAGAGGGGATGAGGTGTTCTCTTGTGGGAAGAGCACCTTTCTCAGAACCCTTTTGGTCCTGGGATTTTACATCCTTGGTGAATCAGTGCCTGACTGGGTGAAGCTTCTGAACAAAAGCCTGTGGTGGTCTCGGGTTTTCTGCAGACCGGGAGCTGGGAGGGGAGCTGGGGAGCTGGGAGGGGAGCTGGGGCCCACAATAAAGACTGGTGTGGTCCCTGAGAGAAGAGTGTGTGTTAGATCAGAAACTGTAATTCTCACCTTCTCTGTGCTCTGCCAGTCTATGTTCCACTCATAGGTGTGATTTACTGCTAGGAGCAGAATGTGACGCCAAGTGCTCCTTTGTTCCTCCTCCTCCTCCTCCTCCTCCTCCTCCTCCTCCTCCTCCTCCTCCTCCTTTTTCTTCCTTTCCAACCCTTGGTTTCCGCCCCCTTTTCTTCACTCTCCTTCTCCACCCCAGCCGTTCCTCTACTCCTGTTTTCCCCTTCTCCCCATCACCCCTTCTGGTTGGATGATGGAATCCTTGGTGTGTACTACAGAGTTTCTCCCTGAACTAAAACCCTCCCGTTTGCTCCCACCAGGAAGAAGAAATGCCAGACGTTGAAATCGACATCGATGATCTTCTTGATGCTGACAGTGAGGAAGAGCGAGCTTCGAAATTACAGGTGAAGAGCTTTCAGTATCTAGAATTTTCTGATCATGGATGTTTGGGTCGACTTGGGTTTCCAAAACCTGGGTATAACTGATGCCGTCTGGTGGGGACACAGTCCCCTGCATTTGAACAATGGCATTTTGCACAACAAAGAGCATTGGTGCTGGCTCTTCACCATCTACTGCACGTCTGATAACAAAACAGCTGTTGACAACAGACAGTTTTCCAGGGGCCTTCTGGGGCAGTACTCCCGAGGCGTATTCTCTTGGGAGAGAGAGTTGGCTCTACCTTGGAAAGCCAATCTCCAGGGAAGGCAGAAGTGCCTAGCAGGCAGGTGAGGAGGAAAGAGACTTCGCCAGATCCAAGCCCTGGGCTCTGCTCTTGCATCTGTGGATTAAATCATTCATGAAAACCATTTTTAGAATTAGATGGCTTGGAATGTAATTCTGTTTAGTAAAGTATCTTTTTATTAGGTGCTCACCTGATGGTGTTCCGCCGGAACAGTGGGGATGGAAGTGCCTCATGTTCCTTAGCAGAAAGAAATAAACCACAGCTCTTCCCATGGGAGGTCAGGTCTACCACTTCTCAATCTGCGCTGGGCAGTTTCTAAAACTAATTAACCTGTGACCTGCCATTGTTCTTAACGTCCATTGGTAATTACTGTTAGTGGCTGTTGGCTGTCCCCAGTGGTATGTGATGAGTGGAGCCAGTCAAAGTGCACATTTTACTTCATTGATGTGATTAATGTAATCATAATTACTAGTGCCCTGGGAGTGGCAGGTAGCCTCTGTTCCAATGATTATACCTTGTGTGTAGATTTCATTTGGAGACAATAGTTTTTTAAAAAGATAAAGTAGACATCAGTTCTATAAAAAATAGAATGACATACAAAATAGGCTGAGAACATGAAAGGGGCTTGTTTTAGTTGTCCTCTGGTCCCTCTTCCTGCTTGCTTCCCAGATGAGTGAGGAGAGAAGAACCTAAGACCATCAATGGCTGAGTCATGGCCAGAGCCCTCTCCCCATGTCCACAGTGGTTGCCACCATCTTGCATAGGCAGGGTCTCAGCTTTAAGTATGTCCACTTTAATATTAACCAGGTAGGGAGTCCAAGGGAAGGGTGTGTGTGTGTGTGTGTGTGTGTGTGTGTGTGTGTGCAGAAAGAAGTTTAAAAAAAAAACATCCTTTAAAGCAAGCTCTGCTCAGTGAGACATTTATAATCTAGCGAGGGTTATATTTGATTTTCAAAAATGTGGTATCCCCCCCCAAATAAGTCTTTTGTAAATCAAAAACTCTATGCAGTATATATGTACATATGTACCCATACCAAGGACAAAACATAGCTGTATATGAATGACATTTTTATATCTTAGCTGACCAAGTGGTACTGAAATAAAATGTGACTGTGAATAGTCAATAGGAAGTCTTGACAGAGCGCTGTAAAATAATAAAGATGAGATGAGGAGGCTGGAGAGAAGGCTCAGCCATTAACAGCGCTTGCTGCTCTCCCAGAGGACTAGAATTCAGTTCCCAGCTCCCACATCAGATGGCTCACAACTACCTGTAACTCCAGCTCCATGGGATGTCCAACATCCCCTGTGGTCTTCATGGATACTGCACTCATGTGTACATACTCCATAGACATACCCATGCACACAATTTAAGATAAATTAAGAAATGACTTTTGATTTCACTTTGAAGATGATAGATTTAAAAATAAAAACTGACTCTCTGTGTATTTAATTCCAGGAAGCTCTCGTAGACTGCTATAAACCAACAGAGGTAAGCAATTTATTCTACCTAAGTGCTGTGTTAGAATTGGTTTTTGTCAAATCAATTTGTCTGTTTTGAAAGCTAAGCTACAACAAGTGAATACAAATTACCAGTTCCCACCCATGAGTGCCTGTGTTCTCACAGTGCTAGCTTCATTATTTCTAAGCCTAAACCTATTCAGTTCAGGAAGATATTAATGGAACAGGGTGTGCTTAGGTATTAGAGAAAATCTTCCCTTCACAGAAAATTGTGAGGAGGTGCAGAGTCATTATAGAGGGGAATATAGCTTATGACTTTAATGGGTAAGCATTTTTTAAAAAATGCTTAAAACCAGGGCTGGAGAGATGGCTTAGCAGTTAAGAGCATTGGCTGCTTTTCCAGATGACCTGGGTTCAGTTCCCTGCAGCTACACGGCAGCTCACAGCCATCTGCAACTCCAGTTCTAAGGGATCCAATGCCCTGTTCTAACACCTGTGGGTACTAGGCATACACATGGTGTACATACATACATGCAGGCAAAATCACACACATAAAGTTCCTTTATTAGGAGAAAAAAATGTTATGCTTTGTCTGGTTATTTCTCAAGTGATATACATTGGCATAAGAAACAATGAATATTGCTGATTAGACCAAAGTATTTGACATAGAATCTAAATGATTAAAAGCAAAAATAGGATAGATATTAAGGATTTGATCAGTTATGAAACTATTAGCCTCCCCCCATCAAATACTTTCAATTTGTTCTTATGGTAGATCAGAGAAATTAGAAGACCCATCAGGTGTTTGGGGGTCATTTTACGTCAAAGCGATGTTTGTAACCCTTTTGATTTTTGAAGTAGTAAGTGATGGAGAAAATATGCTTTTAGGGGTGTGTACATTTGAGTCTGAGGTGTTTTGTGATCATTTAGTTTAAGGATAGAGATCAGTTTGAGCTAAGTATTTAAAGCCTCCAGATTTGATCACATCCTCTGGAAATTTAAAAGTTTGATTTTGTGTATTAAAAGTGTACTTTTGGTGAATATAACACACATTCCTATTTTGAAAACCTCCAAATATTGTAACACTGAGAAAGCAAAGGTTGACTCTCCACCCCCAACTCCTGAGTCTCTCTAGAAGCCTATATTCTACATTCATATACAACACATTTGTCTATTTCCTTTCATTACTATTATATTCCTAAATATGTATTCCTTGCTTTTATTCTTCATTTATTGACTTGAGGGAGAAAATGATAGTTCTCTTACTATTGACATAATTCCCTTCCATTCATCCCCTCAATAAAGTTATACAGCAGTATTTTATTAGATCAATAGTTGAAGTCTATACTTTAATGACTTAAACAAGTGTTTTCACTACTAACCCAACGGTACGCCAGGACCATAGCTCCTTTTGTGCGTGTGTTCGTGCCTGTGTGTACATGTGTGTGTGTATGTGTGTGTGTCCCTGTGTGTGTCCCTGTGTGTGTGTCTGTGCATGTGTGTCTCTGTGTGTGTGTCTCAGTGTGTGTCTGTCATGTGTGTGTGTCTGTGTCTCTGTGTGTGTGTGTGAGTATATCTGTGTATGTGTCTTTGTCTTTGTCTTTCCTGGAGTTGATAACTCCCTGGCCTTTGACTTAGTCTGGCCCCTGCTGTGTGGACACCCCATGTGTTTGTCTGTCAGGTGATGTTTTCCAAATGCCCACTGCTTCATTCTCACCCTTCCCCGCTTTTCCTGTGAGGATTTTAATCAGGTGTCTTAGTTTTAATTCTGTTTATTAATGGGTCTTACTATGGGGTGAGCAGGCTGCCAGTCAGACTTTTCATGCTGTTTTATGTGGAATGAGAGAAGGTCAATATAATCGTGAGTGGCATAATAATGTTGGTCCCTTAAAATTACATTATAGGAAGCCATCACTATTGTTGCCATAAATACAGTGTTTATACAACACAAATCTCACACTTTCCTAAGAACGGATCCCCCACTTTAAGTGGTACATGATTACTTCAGTGTCTTTTCTGCCCCCAGGGAGATTCAGGTTTTATCAAATTGGTTGGTCTAATACTCCCTGCTGAAAGGTTGCCATCTTGACTTCAGGTTTTCTGGAAGCAGAAGGAAGCAGGAGAACCTCCCTCCTTAGCTGTTTGGGGAATAGAGCTTCTCTACAGAGTGTTGGGGAATGAAAATGAATTACAACAATTTGATATTTGGAGTAGAGTTTAAAGCTGTTGTGACAGGACAGACAAGGCTGCTAGGGATGTAGTTGAGAAAAGAAATGAGGACTGGACACGTAACTCAGTGTGGCATGTGCAGGGCCGTGAGTTCTAGTCCCAGTGCTGAGGTAAAAAGCGTCATGCAGAGGGGTCACCTGCAGTGTGGAGAGGCACTGGTTGCTGCTGAGAAGAACAGGATTGGTAGGTGCAGGATGTCCCTTCTCAGACACTCACTCCCTTTTTGTTCTGTTCTCCTCTTAGCTGGATAGCTATTTAAATGAGAAGGCATGGACTGGCAGATTTTATTTTGATCAGCCCCATCAACAACACCCCCAAACAACCCTCTTTGTGTCCCCTGCTTTTTGCTGTGTCTGGAGATGAAAATCCTCCAGTGGTTCACAGCTATGCAGATAAATGAACATGGAGGGTCCTGTTCCTGCAACAGAACTCATCTAATTCATCCCTCTGCCTTTTGGTGTGTGCATTTGTGTTTACCTCCTCACATAGTTGTACATGTGGATGTAAGCACATGTGGATGCATGGAGGCTAGAGATCAACCTTGCCTGTCATTCCCCAGGTGCTGCCCACCTCGGTCTGGTTTTGTGGTTCCTTGGTTCTTTGAGGGACAATCTCTCACTGGCCTGGAGCTTTCCACGTAGGCGAGGCCGGCTGGCCAGCGAGCCCTAGCAATCCTCCACTCTCTACCTCTCAGGGCTGGGATTAGAGCGCTAACTACCACACCTGGCTGGAGGTTGAACTTGGCTCCTCGTGCTCCTCCACAGCAAGCACTTTGCCAACTGAGTTATCTCCTTTGCCTCAACCCCTGCTCTTGATGTGGAGGCTTAGGAGATGAAAAAAATACAGCCTTTGACTACTCCGAAAGGAGGGAAATGAGCTGGAGTTCGCAAGCAAACATCCCTGGATTCTTTTTTTTAGCTCACGGTTTCGAGAAATAGACATGGTGCCAAGTGAGGGATTCTGTTCATTTATCCTAAAGGATCCTCTGAGAAAGGTGGAGGGCTTTGCCTTTTAGTGTGTGCTCATATGCCGCAGTTTGCGACACCTGGACTATGAGAGAAGCTACTGGCTTCTGTTTTTTCAGAGTTAAGTAGCTCACAGTGTATCAACCTACACTGTCATGTTTAATCTGCACAGCCATCAGTTAGAGTACGGAGGGTTTGGGGAATTTGTCTACAGTGCCAGAGCAGTCAGCCAGGGAGCCAGTACTTAACCCTGAGGTCTCACACTGGGCCTTGAGCTCTGTCGTCTCATCCTGCCAGTCCTAATAAATGCCTTGCCTTGCTGGGCGGTGGTGGCACACGCCTTTAATCCCAGCACTTGGGAGGCAGAGGCAGGCAGATCTCTGTGAGTTCAAGGCCAGCCTGGTCTACAAAGCAAGTTCCAAGAAAGGTACAAAGCTACACAGAGAAAGCCTGTCTCAAAAAAACCAAAAAAAAAAAAAAAAAGGTGCCTTGCCTTAGCAAGAGATTCATACCTTAAAAGGGTGTTATCCAATCTGGACTAGATGCTGAATAATTCAAGCACCCCCTCCTCTTTTAAAGCAGCCATCTCTGGAGGTGCTGGATTTGATCAAAGTTACTTGATATCCAATCATGTCATTTGGAAGTCTGAATTGTAAACAAGGCGTCTTTGCTGATGGAGATAGATTTGTGTACAGCCTCTTTCTGCAGAGAGAGGATGGGTGGGGAGAAGAATGGGTTTTGAGTTTTGTCTTCAGGGTAGAACCAGCCAGTGCTGTGTAAGCTTACATCATGTTCTCAACCTCTCTGAGCCTCCATTTCCTCATATCACAGAGGCTCCTGTAAATGGAAGTAGCGTAACTGTCCCCCTGCATTTCAGTAAGGCTTATTTGCAGTGATACTTTTAATAGCAGTAACAACAAGAATAGCTAATTGATTAATAAGCTGGGCATCAATCTAATCACATCTCATGTGTTGACTATTTCTTTATGAATAATTTAAACATTTATTAAATCATTCATGGCTTAGTGTTTTACCTAGACTTACATTTTTTTTTTTTTGGAGGTGAGGACCGAACCCAGGGCCTTGCACTTGCTAGGCAAGCGCACTACCACTGAGCTAAATCCCCAACCCAAGACTTAGATTTTTCAGAGCAGTTTAGATTCACAGTGTAATAGACCAAAGGATATAAAGATTTCTTACCTACACCCCAAACCTTCTCCATTATCAACATCATCACCAGAGTAGCACATTTGTAGGTCCTGATGAATCTGCATTGACACGTGGTAATCACCCAAATCCATAGTCTACACTACGGTTCACACTTGTTCTCCCTACTATGAGTTTTGAGGAGTTTTTGGCCTGTGTTCATCATCACAGTGTCTTACAGAATAGCTCCACTACCCTGCGTTCTGCCTCCTCATCCCTTCCTCCTTCCTGGAACCCAACACTGCTTTCTTTACTATCTCCATAGTTTCCGCAACTTGTCATCCAGATGGAGTCTTACAATGTCTCCCCCCACAGACTGGCTTCTTCTTACCTGTCCATTTCAGTCTCCTCCATGTCTTTCCATGGCTTGAGAGTTCTCTCACTTTTAGTTTTAGATGATAACCCCAGGTCTCAACATTCTGCTCACCTATTGAAGGATTTCTTCTTTGCCTTCAAGTGTTAGCAATGCTGCTCTGAATTTCTTGTGCAGATTTTGTCATGATGAGTTTCCATGACTTTGGGGTAAATTCCAAGGAACATGATTGCTGTATTGTATCTTAAAACTATATTTGAGTTTGTGGGAAACTACCTTTCAAGGTAGCCAGATCGTTTTCCATTCTCATCGGGAATGAAGGCTCCTCCTGCACCAAATCCTCCCCAACATTTGGTGTTGTTGGTGCTCTGGATTTTCAGCCATTCTGAGAGGTGTGTGTAGTGATGTTTCATTGTTTTTATCTAAATTTCCCCATGACAAGTAATCCAGAGCACCTATTTGTATATTCATTTGTTGCCTATGTATTTCCTTGAGGGAGAGATTTACCTAGCGAGGTCTCTGGCTCATTTTACTTAAACTGGGTTATTTGTTGTTGTTGTTTTGCTGTTGTTGAATTTAAAGATGGATTTACTTTGCTTTTGTTTTATGTGCAAGAGTATTTTGTCTGTGTGTATTTAAGTCTATCACATGCATGCTGTGCCTACAGAGTTTTAAATGAGACATTAGAGTCCCTGGAAATGGAGTTCCAGGGAGCTGTGAGCCACCGTGTGCGGTGGTGGAAACCAGACCTAGGTCTCCTGTAAGAGTAGCAAGTGCTCTGAACCACGGAGCTGTCTCTCCAGCTCCTGGCATTGAATTTTTAAAAATTCTTCATGACTGGCGATATAGATTGCTGGCAGAATAGCTGTGTGTCATACACAAAGGGGGAAGAGTAGGAAGTGGATTGATTAGTTTGGCCTCCAGGCTTTTATTAACTGGTATGTTGTTTGAAGGTCTTTTCTCCCACTCTGTGGCTTCTCTTTCCATTCTCCTTACAATGTCTTTTACAGACCAGAATGGTTTATTTTAAGGAAGTCCAGCTTATCAATCCTCTCTCACATGGATTTTGCCTTTGTTGATGCTAACACTCATCACCATGGATAACCATTGTTGTGTTCTCCTGAGATATTTTAGAGGAGTGTTCTTGTTTTGCATTTAGGCCTACACTTGGTTTATCTGAGTCAATTTTTGAAGAGAAAGGTTGTGTCTACATTATTTCCTTTTATCTTGGATATGCATGTCCAGTTGTCTCAGGCCCCCTTTGTTGAAAAGTTTATTCTTGTTTCACTCGATTGCTTTGGATCTGTTATCAAAGATTAGTTGACAATATTTCTATGGGTCTATTTCTGGGCTATCTATTCTGTGTCATAGATGGGTTTTTCTTCTTTTCACAATACCACACAGTCTCAATTACTTGTGTCTTATAGTAAGCCTTGAAGGTAGATAGCATCAGTTGTCTAGTGGCATTCTTCTATTGATGTCGTGATAACTGTTGTCAGTCATGTACCCCTGCACTTTAGAATCAGCTAGCAATACCCACAAAAGAACTTACGGGGAGTTTTGAGTGGGATTGCATTCGATCTGTAGGTCAAGTTGGGAAGAAAGGACATTTTGACAACAGTGCATCTTCTCACCAATAGACTTGGAATCCCTCCCTGTCTTAGCTTCTTCAAACCCTATTGCTGTGATAAAATACCCTGGCAAAAACAAATTCAGACCACAAGGGTTTATCCTGGTTCACAATTCAAGATGCAGTCCATTATGGAGGGGACATCGAAACAGCAGGAGCTGGAAGAGGCTGGTTATGTCACACCCATATCAAAAGCAGAGAGCAAGGTGAATGCCAGTGCTCAGATCTCCTTGTCAAATGTTCTAGGACACTACCCAGGGAATAGAACCACCCACAGTGGGAAAGCCTTCACACCACACTTAATCCATTCAAGATAATCTCCCACAAGCATGTCCAGAGGCTAACCTAACCTAGATAATCCCTCACAGGTGTGCCCATGGGCTTGTCTCCTTGATGATCCTACAAAGTTGACAACTGGCACCAACCATCAGGCCTGTTGTCTGTTTTTATTGATAGAACCTCAAGCTTAGGGATTCTTTCCTTAGCTATGTCCAATCTACTCTTGAGCCACCAAAGGTGGCCTACATTTCTGTGAGCGTGTTTTTCATCACTGGGACTTCCTCCCTGTATTTATTGCTTTCTTTGTGTGCTGTCTGCCTATTTCCCAGAGCCTTTGGTACAGGACCATAATTGCTTTAGATTCTTAGCCTGCGAAGTTTCCTGTCGTATCGGAATCTGATTATGATGGTTGCTGTTTCTTTAAATTGTGGCCTTGGACCTTTTTGTTGTCTTGTATTTTTTTTTTCTTGGTGAGTTGGGTACAAGAGACTGCTATAAGTGGTCATTGGGAATATAGGTCTGGCTGGGGAGGGAAAACCTTCTACAGCCTATGGACATAGTCTCAGACTTTCCGTGAGCTCTTGTCCCTAGATTGTAGAGTACATCAGGTCCTCTCAGTCTCCACATTATCCCCCTACTGCACCTTGCTCTAGCCTTCCAACCCCTCACCCCAAAATATATAGAGTCAGCTAGAGTTGGGGTTTTTTCCTTCCCCCAACTTCCTTTGATTCTAGAAACACAAAGGATTTTCCTCTGATGTTCAATGTGAGGGCTTGGCAGAATTCACAAAATGATGCCACACCCAGACCCAAGTCCCTCTTGGGTTTTTTTTTTATATCTCCAATAACTTGTCATTTGTGGTTGGGTCTCCTCCCTGGGTGTTGGTCCCCACAGAGACTGCTGCCTGTGGTTTTCAACTTGGAGTTGTAATTCTGTATATTTGCCCACTAGTCTCTCCGTTCATGCTATTGGTTTTCCTATGGCCTCGCCTCTCTTACAGACCTAAAAAGGGGTTGCTGATCTTCCACTGGACTGTTGACTTTTCACTTCTTCATAGGAAGGAGTGGCTGTATGGATGCCTCTCAATATCGGACTGGAAACAGGAAGGCATATTTCATCTTGACAACATAGCTAGGAGATGGACTCCACTGTTACCAATTAAGGAATCTGATACATAGAAAGGCTGCCAAAGGTCCCAAGCTTGTCTGTGGACAGGTTAGAGTGTGTACGAAAACCCATAAGGTAAAGCTTAGAGGTCTATAACCTGCTTGCTGAATTTGAATCTATATAAAGTAACATCCCACTTACATGCAAGCATGCAAAATGTCCCAGTTCGCTCATTACATTCTTCAGTTGGTAATGTCAAAAAAATGATTTTCAAATCTACTAATTTCTCAGAAGTATATTGTTTTGGGCATGTCACCCTCTGTCATATCTTTTCCGCTGTGGTTTCCTCCTCCGTATGCCACAGACTGCTGAAAGGACTTTCATTTCTTCACTTTGATTTCTATCCAAACTATGGCCTCTTGACATACATACCTTTCCTGACTTAGCACACCCCAACTCATAATGCAATTGGGGCCAGCTCACTGTATAGTGAGTGGATGGTAAGATCCGTGTTTTAAAGGGAGAAGGTGAAGGCTGGCACAAGGTTGCTTTGTGATCTTTACACGTGTGTCATGGTACAGCTGTGGCCATATTCACACATAGAAATGCACGGGGGGGGGGGGGGTAGAAGGAGGGAGGGAGAGGGAGAAGGAGAAGGACAGAGAGAGTTAAAAAACAAAGAGTGTTGTTTTGAGTTTTTCCCCATGAGTAAATGTCATTTGGGATGTAGTTGATATAAAAACAGGTCTGGTTTAAGTAAGCAAGGAAAGAGGACATTGTTACACAGCGTTACACAGTAGGACAGGGGTGATTCTGTTTCGGGTTCCTCGGGGTTGAGGAGTCAGTATGCCAACCTGCTAGAGTTGCTGGGACCAAGGGAAGGTTTGGGCAGTTACTATCAAGCCAAGTCGAGCCTCTTTCCTTAATTCTCACTCTTTGTGTGAGTTTCAAATCCTAGGATCACATAAGTGTGCCTCCATTATATTGGGGTAATGCACAGAAGATGTGTTTGTACATGCAGGAGGGGTCCGCCCCCTGGACTGCAGGGCTCAGCAAGGCCAAGGGTGGGCCGTTCTGAGAAGTGTTCACTTCTAGCAAAGATGCCGCTGCTCATGGTATAAACACCAGGTTTTCCTTTCAGTGCCTTGGTGCCGTTGGCTCTCCCAGTGGCTGTACTACAAGCTTGCCTTTGAACAATCAAGGTCTGTCAGCTGCCGTGCAGCCAGAGGTCCCCGGGATGATTCAGCCTGAAAGGCAGAGGTGGTGAGAAGCATTTCCAGGTTCTAGTCATCTGTGGGGTCAGTGAAATGTCAGGGCTGGGCCGTGGTAAACGTGCTGTGGTTTATAAACAGAAACTGACTGGTATTTGCTGAAAGACAGCCCGCCCTGTTGTTCTCTTCTTGCTGGCAGTTAAGAAGGCAGACTCTCCTTGTTCAAGCCTGGTGCATGCCACTTTTCTGAGGGGCTTGGGTGGTGGCCATGGTTAGCTCATCCTGTGTGTTTCAGATCGCTGTCTGTGCAGCATCCTATTAATCTGTCTTGTAAGTTGTTATCTAGTTTATGCTGACGTGGACTGACCTGTGCAGTCTTCCTTGAGCAGGCTAGGGTGGAGAGGATTGAACAGAGTATTGACAGCACAGAAAAGCTGTGTGGGTGTCTAGAGGAGGCGCAGCCATTGCTTTACCACAACCTCGCTATTCACTTGCTCAACAAATGTTTACAGACTGTAACTAGTTTAAAGAGAGGGACGCGACAGTGAATACTCACCACTATTGAAAAGAGATCTCTTTAGAGGGCAACTTCGGTGGGAATTTAAATGCTCAAAAGAGTACCAAAATAGGAAAGAAGGCTCTTCACTGCCCTTCTGCCAGCCCATCAGAGCTTTTCTAAACCAAAGTGGTTGCCAGGGTGTGGCTTAGAGGAACTGCTCCAACACGGGGAGGTGGGGGTAGGGGAGGGGCAGCCACACTCACTGCTCAGCTTAACCGCTCCGAGTTCTCAGGCAGGAAACCCTGTGTTCTGCCCCTGTTAGGCCCTCCCCATCTGGCTCCCTATGAGACTTCTTCTAAAGAGACATCAGTCTTGGGGTGCAAGAGGGACAGAGCTTTATTAAATAAGAGGCTAATGCATTGGAAACTTGCCATTTAAAGGGTATCACTCCACACCCCTCAAAAAGATGCCCAGATAACTTCTTGTATATTGCCAGTTAATAAAATGATGCTGCTGAAAGACAAAAGTGACCATAAGCATGGGTTTATCAAAAAGAAAAAGAGAAAAAAAAAAGAAAAGAAGAAAAGCTGCCACGTGAGCTGGAGAGATGGCTCAGAGGTTAAGAGCATGGACTGCTCTTCCAAAGGTCCTGAGTTCAATGCCCAGCAACCACATGGTGGCTCATAACCATCTATAATGGGATCTGATACCCTCTTCTGGCATTCAGGCATACATGCAGAAAGAGCATCCATACCTAAAATAAATAAATAAACAGACAAATAAATAAATAAAAATTTAAAAAAGAATTTAAAAAAATAAAAGAAAAGCTGCCACTCTCAGAAAGATGATTTTGAATAGAGACAGAACTGGACACGTTCAAAGAAAAGCTGTCATCATAAGGAACTACATTCAGTTCTATAGCCGTTAATGTGGCAGTCCAGAGCACTGTAGAGTAACAGGACAGTGAATTCTAAAGGATTGGCTTAGTAGTGAGATACACACAAGGCTTTATTAGGTAGCCTAAAGGATCTCGGTCCCTGAGTCCCCTGACTGTTAACTGCACATCTTCATTCCAAGCCTTTTGTGATGTTTTGTTCTGAGATTTTTATATAGCCCAGGCTAGCCTCCAAGTTACTACATAGCTGAGGATGACCTTGAGCTTCTGATTCTCCTGCTTCCACCTGCAGAGTGCTAGGGTTATGTGGACGCACCATGCTGGGGCCAGCTTTGGGTTTGTGGATTGATTCACTAGAGGAGCCCACAGAATCACTGAAATCTGTTATATTCAATTGTTCTGATTCATCTGGTCAAGACAACAGATTAAACTCACAGAAGGGAAGAGATGCAGGGAGTCAAATCTGGAGCATTCTGGACATACTGCTTCTCTTCTAGTTCTCTCCTCCCAGTGGAACAGAGACAGTGCATTTTCTCATCAGTGATGTATAACAACATGTGCAGAGAAGCAAAACTCTGTGACCCAAAACCCCAACTTGAAATCACCTTATTAGACCATTTTGGCCTAAAGTAAATAAAAAGTCTCTTGAGGAAGACATATAAGGAAGGTGACCTTTCAGGAGGCGAGGGCAGAGGCAGACCTATCCTTTGCCACATATTCTTAGATCCCAGGTGTGGTGGTTTGAAAGAAAATAGCCCCCAAAGGGAGTGGCACTATTAGGAGGTGTGACCTTGTCATAGTAGTGACCTTGTTGGAGGAAGTGTGTCACTGTAGGGGTGGGCTTTGAGGTCTCAGATGCTCAAGCCACACCACTGTCACAGTCTGTTTCCTGTTGCCTGCCTGTCAACATGTAGCAGCTGCTTCTCCAGTACCATGTCTGCCTGCATGCCACCATGCTCCCTGCCATGATGCTGATGGATTAAATCTCTGAACCTATAAGCCAGCCCCAATTAAGTGTTTTCCTTTATAAGAATTGCTGTGGTCATGGTGTCTCTTCACAACAATAGAAACCAGAACTAAGACACCAGGTGAACTAAGGCACAGAGAAGTGACGGGTGATGATGGTGGTGATGATGAGGATGAGGATGACGACGATGATGACACTAACAATGATAACAACAGTAGTCAAAGAAAGGAGCAGATGTCTTCACGGGAAGAGCCACCCACATCTTGCTTTGGGATACTTGCCACCCCCAGCTCATGTTATTTTTATAAAACACAGACTTTATTTTCTTTGTGCTGGGAGCGGAACTGGGGACCTTGCTAGTGTGAGGCTAGCACTCTACCACTGAGCCATGTCCCCAGCCCTAAAGCACTGCCTGTAAAGAGCACTGGGCCCGGGTGACATTTTCTAGTGATTGGTGGTGACTTTGTGGCCACTTCTTATTAGTAAATTCAAGATGATCACTCTTACCTTAAACACAGCCCCACTTCTCTCTGTGTTTAAAATTACATGGACATAAAGAAATAGGAATCAAAGACTACTGAACACGTGGCATTTGAGATTTCTGTATCTTTGGCAAAGAGGGTCACAATAAAAAGAAAAGAGGTATTTGGAGCCACAACATAAAGTTACAACACTGACTTCATTTTGTGACCTAGACTACCTCCTGTGCCATGGTGATTAGTCTGAAGTTGTTGACTAGAACAATGGCTCAGAAGAGAGCCATTTTAGGAGAGGAAAAATCCTGAGGATTGTGTAAACTGAACCCTTTCTAAGAACAGTGGTATGGCCCTATAGGATTTGTGCTGGACCCTGAGCTGCAGAAGCAGACTTAGCCTCCGATCATTGTCCTTGATAAGCAGCCCATGTAAGCCACTTATACCCCTTCATTTTTACCCTGAAAGGAATCTCTAACCCTCCCTAAGGGAACACATTCTGGTTTCCATGGGAATCCGTGCTTCCTAAATTGCAGTTCTGGGACCCCAAATAAGTGCCTGTTTGTTTCACAGACCACCTGAGCAAATACTGAGACATGGCAAACATTCCTGTGGTGAAATTACTTTAGTCTCTTTAGTAATTAGAAAGTGGGAGATTATAATTTCCATTTTTTTTCTGTCCTGTCGATCTCTTTCCATGGCCTAGAATATTTCTGCGGATTGACTTCGTGTTGCTTGAATTGTGAATGCAAAGTTTCCAAGAACCCCACTAGTCAGCGAAGAAAGAGTTACACATCCTAAGGTTGAAAATATGGAGTACCAGTGAACTCTTTTGCTGCATGCAAACACAGGTAGACTTGGGGTTAAAAAAAATTCATCTAGGAGCAGTGGTTGAATCTCCGAGATTAAGGGGACTGCACTCACAGCAAAATGAATTAACCTCTCCAGGCAGATAGTCCAGAAATCAAGTAGACAACGTGGTGTCTGTGGCTTCAAGTTAAAGGAGGGACATCAGAAGTGTGGTTAAGGCCTTCGGGAGTGTAGGTTGGCAGAAGCCACTGTGATAGCAGCCGCCACAGCTCTTACCTGGAGCAGATTCCTTAAGCCTCTTTTTAGACAATGAAAAGCAGGACCAATTCTGGCATGCCTGCCAGCATGGGGATGGAATAGTCATCCTCCCCTGGCCCCAGAGGAAGTGAACACTCATTGTTTCAGTGATGAATAAAGATGGAAGGGAGCTTGCTGCAGGGCTGTGATGGTTGGGAGCCTATCCCAGCATCCCCTGGGCTGAGCACATCTGGAAGCAGAGCTCTTCCATGGTGATTCGCTGTCTCCTGCCTGGTGTCCTGGGCAACTGGCATGGTCAAGGTAGTAAACTTTTGAAGTGATTTTTTGATAATGTCTAGCTGGTTCTCTGTGACAAGATTTTTGTTACTTTGAACAGTTTCCTGGTGTTGCCATCACTTGTCCAAAGAGGCGTGACCCAGCCTTCCATTATTCTCACTTACCTAAACTTCGGTGAACTGGGAAGTTCTTCTGCCCTCCACCTTGTTCGCACTTTGCCTGATTCTTAACTCGGATACTGTTTTAGCTAATTTTCTGTTGCTGTGATAAACGTCATGACCAAAACCAGTATGACCACGTCAACCATTTGTCAAGAGAATGACCCAAGGTCTTACCTATGGAACAATCTGATGGAAACATTTTTCAGTTGAGGTTCTCTCTTTCCAGACAACTCTAGTTTCCACCCAGTTGACGAAAAGCTCCTTAGTACAAACTTGTACTTGAAGCCAGTTGTGGTGAACACCTGGAATCCCAGTGAGATTGAGAGACTAAGGCAGGAGATGGCTGAATTTAAGTCTAGCCTGAGCTACATAGCAAGACCCTGGCTCACCAAACAAACAGAACAAAAGCAAACAATGGCAAACTAACAGAGCCCCAAGGAATCCTTTAGACTTCCAGTAAGTCGGCAGTGAGCCTGGGCCAGGGGCGGGTGGCTCCTGTCAGTATGCAGTTTTTAGGGCAGGGACTATTCTTGGAGCAGAGAGGGGAGGGCACACAGCCATATGGACGTGGGCAGGATTGGTGCCCCCTGTGCATCTCACCCTTAAGAATTCTCATCTGTTTCTCCATCTCTACTCTCAGTCCTTCAGTCTGCTTCAGGAGTCGGTAGCATTTTCTAGAAAAACAGGTTGAACATCCATCGTTCCTCCAGGCACACTTTGTTAGAGCTTGCCTCCCTGGCACAGCCACTGTGGCTGGTGACACCATTCTCCAGGGAGTGACTTTTTAGAGTCCTCATATTGGGAAATACTTCTAATTAAAGAGTTACTGTTCAGTATCTATTCATCTTATTTCTAAGTGGCTTGGAATGCTGGAAAGGATGACCTAAGTGTAGCTTTATCTATAGAGCAGAGATTTGTTATTTTCCTATTTTCCAGGGACCCATCTTCTTCGAAGCAGCATGCTGTCACCAATGAGTGAAACAGATTAATTACTTTGAATGACCAGGGAAGGCCCCCAGACACCTGGCTATGGTGATAATTACAAAGCATGTGTCCATCTGCTGCCTCTGGCACAGGCTGGGGCAAGCGTGTATGTGGGCAGTGGGGGCGGATGCTGACAGCCAAAGGGCCCAGAAGGGATCCGGGGGAATAAGGTCTCAGCGTAGACATGGTACAAACACTGGCGCTAGAAAGAGCCTTCTGTTCTCGGGGCTGCTGCCAGGGCCCCTCAGAACCTGCCTTGACTTCATTTTCAGCATCTAGAGAGCTGGTGACTTCATGCTTTGGGAGTTAACTTTCCAAGCTCCTGGGAAAACTAGGCTTTCCATGGCTGTGTGATTCCCCATCCCTGCCCTATCATGTCATACCCTCCTCTCCCCTTTCCTCCCCTCCCTTCATCTCCTCTACCATCCTGTCTTCTTCTCTACTCTTCCTCCCTTTTCTCTCTCATTATAGAAAGAACACCCTGGGTTCTGCTCTTCCCTTACTCTCCCAGACTCATTACTTATCCAGGCTTAAAGAAATACCCCTGGGAGCCTTCAGAGTTTCTTGGGTCAATGGCTTTTTCCCTAATGGATATCAAAGACATTAGTGCTGCCCACCCCCCTCCCAAAAAAATCTATGTATTTTCGGGGTGTGTGTGTGTGTGTGTTTTGCTTGCTTGTATGTCTGTGTACCACATGCATGCCTGGTACCTATGGAGGCCAGAAGAGGGTGACAGGTTCCCCGGATATGGAGTTACATACAGGCAGTTGTGAACTGACATGTGGGTGCTGGGAGCCAAGCCTGGGTCCTCTGCAATAGCCACAAGCACTCTCAACTGCAGAGCCGTGTCTCCAGCTCCTCATACTCCTTGGTTTACTTCTATGTCATGACTGTATGCATTCACTCATTCCTGCAAGTAATTCTTTGCATATCTTTGCTGGGCTTCTCCTAATATCTTGTCTTGACCAAACAGCAAAGGGGAACCAGGCTGTTGTGACCACACAGGGGGTGGCACGTATACACATAGATTATTTGTGTTCTTTTTCAGTTTATAATAATATTACAGGTTCTCTTTTATTTTTACCTTGCTTATCTTGCCTAATAATGGTATTAGGAATTATATTAATTATTAAAACAATGGGTTGTATAATTTGTTCATTTTTCTTTATCTTCTTTTACTGTATAACATTCTCTCTCTCTCTCTCTCTCTATATATATATATATATATATATATATATATAACTTTTCAAAAAATATTTCTATTTGTTATTATTGGGGGGTGCACATGTGTGCCAGGACACTCGTGTGGAAGTCAGAGGACAGTTTTCAGGAGTTGGTTCTCTCTCTCCACCTTGTTGAGGCAAGGTTTCTCTTGCTTCTGGCATGCTGCCTGTTTTCGACTGACTAGCCTGCAAGCGTCTGGCTGCTTCTCTTGTCTTTGCCTCTCATTTCACTGTGAGAGCGCCAGGACCACAGATTAATACCACTATATCCAGCTTTTCTATGTGGAGGTTCTGGGGCTCAAACTTGGGTCACAGCCCTTGCTCAGCAAATGCTTTTATCTGCCAAGACATCTGGCTGGCCGTGTATGGCATTCTTTTTCTCATTTATTGACTCTGTGTGCCTATGGGTGTACCACGTGTTCATGGGGAGGTCAGAGGGAAGCCTCAAAAGTCACTTTTCTCTGTCTGCCACTACTATAGTAAGCCATTCTTCTCCTGGTAACTGCTTGTGTTGTGTTCAGCTTTTAATTATTGAAAGCAATAATATTACTATTGACCTATTGGCTAGTGTACAAGAATGTCTTCAAGGAATATAGGAGGAGCTGGCCTTTCTCTTGGTGGCTGAGCTGGCTCCGTGGTCCATACCAGCAAGTGTGAGGATTTCCTTCACCCTCATTATTTCTTTTTTTTTCTTTTTCTTTTTTTTTTTTTTTTTTTTTTTTTTGGTTTTTCGAGACAGGGTTTCTCTGTGTAGCTTTGTGCCTTTCCTGGATCTCGCTCTGTAGACCAGGCTGGCCTCGAACTCACAGAGATCCGCCTGCCTCTGCCTCCCAAAAGAGTGCTGGGATTAAAGGCATGCGCCACCACTGCCCGGCGACCCTCATTATTTCAATACTTGAAATTATTAAACTTTTAAGATTTTGCCAATCTGATGAGATCTCATTGTTTCAGTAGATCTTTCATGATTGCTAGCTATTAAGACTGAACTTTTGTGTATGTGTGTGGGGGGGGGCAGTGTATGCTTAACTAGCATTGCGTGTGTGTACATTTGTGTGTGTTTCTTTAGAAATTTCCATTTTGAAGTTCTTGTTGTCCATGTTTCTTTTTAGTGTTGGCATTTTTGTTATCAATTTTCAAAGAATTCTTTATATATGTGAAAATCCAGGGAGACAAGTCAGATTAGGGTTTATTTCAACTTATAATGCCTTTCATCTACAGAAATTTTAAGTTTTAATGTCAAGTTCATCGATGACATCTTTTATGATGAGTAATTTTTTTAGTTTGTTTAAGAAGTTGTTTATGAGGCTGGAGAGATGGCCCAATGATTAAGTACATTTCCTGCTCTTGCAGAGGACCTGAGTTCAGTTCCCAGCATCCATGCAGGGCAGCACACAATGGCCTGTAACTCCAGCTTAAGGGGATCTGGCCTCCACGGACACCTGTACTCACATGCCCACACTCCACCATACACAATTAAAAATAATAAAAATAAAATATTTTTAAATAAAATTGTTTACTGCCTTGACTGTTTTAAAGATAGTCTTACTGAATTTCATTTAAGCATTAACTTTTTATGTATTAACTTTAACCAAGCATTCAAAAACCCCTTCAGTTCATCTACCTGTATAGTGTGAGGTAGGGATCTAATTTGACATCTTGCTATAATTTGATCTAATTTGACATCTTGTTGTATTATCCAATGCTGTTTCTAAACCCTGCTGTTCCGTAATGACTTTCTGTAGGACACCAAGTTTCCCTACCAGTAGGACCCACTTTGGGCTGCCTGCTGCTGGGAAGAGGCAATGGGCAAACCTGGAAGACAGGTTCATATTCCGAGCATAAAATGCAGAGTCTTCCTGGGGATGAAACATTTTGCACATCTTTCAGCCTTTTTCTGCCACACCTGAAAAGTGAAAAGACTGCTCTTTGTGGCATGTGTATTTTAAGTAGTTTTGCTTGTAAGTAGACTGAAATCATCTAACTTGTGGCTTAATAAAAGGAATTTCTCATCCTATGCATCCTGGCACAGAGACAGGGATACCCCAACCAACCACCAGGTGGTGATTCCAGGCTCCTTTACATCAGCATGGCATTTGAATCCTGGTCTGATTACTCAGTAGCTACATGACCTCAGGAAAGTCTCTAGAGCTGTGGCTCTCAACCTTCCTAATGCTGCCACCCTTCAATACAGTTCCTCATGTTGTGGTGACACCCAACCATAAAATTATTTCTTAGCTACTTCATAACTGTAATTTTGCTACTGTTATCAATGGTAATATAAATATCTGATAAGCAGGATATTTGATATGCAATCTCTGTGAAAGGGTCTTTTGACCTCCCCAGTGGTTGAGACCCCAGGTTGAGATATGGTGCTCTAAACTGACATCCTGTTTTCTAAGACATTGGTACTGATTAAATCAGACAGTACATGAAATGCCTGGTGAGCCTGGCAGGTGGACCAGAATTCTTAAGCTTTTTCTACTTGTACCCCTTTCACCTGAGACATTTTTACACACCCATTATTAATATGACTTACTAATAATAAGTCAGAAATTTATTTTAAAATAATCATTACACATATAACTTAGCATTTGTAAATGATTCAAGGAATTTGCATATGAATGAGATCCATGTGCCTTTTGTCTAACACAGTCCAATCCAACGATTAATTTGATGCTTTCATGCTGAAGAACGACAGTAGGGAAACATGAAAAGTCTTTGTTTTCCATAATTAAACCATTGTGTTCTCCAGGAGCAAAACCCTGTGTGCAGTGAAACCAGTGAAGTTCATAACATAAAGCAGCCTCAAATCTGAGCCAACAAGCCCACCAAGGCTACATGGGAATGTCCTATCTCAAGATATATATATCTGAGCCACGGTGCTTCAAGGAACATTTGTTGGCATTGCCTGGTGTGAGAACACCTATATGCACAGTGCAAAATGTGAATGTTTTCTGGTCATAACCAAGGCTGTGGTGGAGTAGTGGTATACAACACAGGCAAACACTGCCAGAAATCCCTTGGCTTCATTACGTGTTGATGGTTAATTAAGTTTGGTCACTGGGAGCTCAGGAACGTTTTTAATGTTACTCACCTTTCACAAGGCCCACATTCATTGGAGTGACCCCCCACAAGAGACTGCAGCACACAGCACACATTGACCTGGAAGGTTCCCAGTGAGTTGGGACCTGAATCTGAACCCTAGGCAGGTGCTGAGTGCCAGTGGAACGTGGTACAATGCCAAGCAAAGCACACACACCATAAACTAAAATAAATAAAGACAAATTTGTGAGGCATTCTTAGATACAAAGATAGCCACTAGCACTGAGCGGGAAAGGCAGGTGGGCCCAAAGGTCACTTAGAAAAGTGTTCACTGGAGATGAAAAGTTTTTTGGTTGTTTTAAAAGAAGATAGTCTGGCATAGTGTGGCATTCCTCGGCTCAGATTCAAAAGAAAGCTGGAGGTGAGAAATGGTGGTGGTGGTGGTGCAGCTATGTGTGTGTGTGTGTGTGTGTGTGTATGGGGGGGGGTGTATGTGTGTGTGGGGGTGTGTGGGGGTGTGATGTGTAAGTGCATGCATGTGACACATGCCTATGTCTGTGTGTAGTGTGGATTGTAGTGGGGTGGTGGCTGTTGAGATATGCTTCTGAAGGAATGTTTCCATATTCACTTCAAGCTCCTCATGAAAAATCGCAAACACACACACTTGTAAACCCTGGAAAGGGAAAGTTACTTAGCCTAAGTGGCTTGGAGGGGCTGATTTGTTAGCCACTGTCCTTCAGACTGTGGAAGGAGAGGGAAAACGCAGGAGCCTGAGGAACCGTGGCCCTCTGTTTGGAGGTGCCAGGAGAGGCTAGTATGGGTCTGCTCACAAGGGCAGCTTCTGTGTCTGCTGGGAGGAACATTTATTTCCTCAACCATGGGTCACTGGTGGCTTGCTAGGAAAAAGTACTTGTGCATGCATTCTGGGTCCCTCTTGGGTGCCATCATGTATTTATTTACCTTCATCACAAACCTTACACACAGGGCTGTGGGGAGATGAGCAGCATTTTCTTAGTGTAACATGCTCTCTGTGGGAGTTTGTGTAGACTGTGGCATGGCCCATACTATGCTGTTTCGTCAGAATACTTAAGAAAGCAAATGTAGCCGAGCGGTGGTGGCGCACGCCTTTAATCCCAGCACTCGGGAGGCAGAGCCAGGCGGATCGCTGTGAGTTCGAGGCCAGCCTGGGCTACCAAGTGAGTTCCAGGAAAGGCGCAAAGCTACACAGAGAAACCCTGTCTCAAAAAACCAAAAAAAAAAGAAAGCAAATGTAGTCCTGATGTCTTGAGAGTGGGGGATCTAAGAGCATGTGCTTGCCTCAAGCAGGACTCAGGGGTCTCTTTGCTGTGTCGATATAGCTCAGAAGAATAAGAGAGCACAGGAGAAGGATGGAGGCGAGGGGGCGGGGTCAGCCTCTCTTTTAGGACAGCCCATTCTTGGGATAACTCAGGATGAGTAATCCACTTACAGGATAACTAATCCACTCTTAGGATTATGTCATTATTCCACTCTGAGAACCTCACAGCCCACTCACCTCTTCTGGACCATTTCTCTTAACACTGTTATAATAATAGTCATTAAAATTCAAGATGAATTTAGTAGGACTCATTAAAACCAGAGCAGACTGGACATAGTCTGGTATAGAAGTCTTGATCATGATGGTGGTATTACCCAGACCTCAGGGCATGGTGGTTTATTTATTCACAGTTTTAGAGGCCTCCACCCCCAACCACTGAGCCTTGTGCCCTTCTTGATAAACCATTCTAGCAGTAGGAGTGTTTTGCAGAGAAACTCCTGCGTGTTATGGCTACCAGGGAAGGGAGGGTACCAAGAACAAGATACCCTATGAGTAATTCTTCCAGTGAGACTCCACTTCCTAAAGTCTCTAGCACCTCCCAAAATAGTCCCACTGGCTGGGAACATGCTTTCGACATAAGAACCTTTGGAAGAACACTTCCTTCCTAGCCAAACCATGACAAGGGTGAGCATTTGCATAGCACTTAACTATGATCTGGCTTCTCCTAAGCACATTTCACGTGCGAACTTGCTGATCCCTTCCAGTGAACTCGAGGGTGGTTTCACCAACATCTCTCCCACTTACAGGAGAGGGACACTGAGTGTTTGTTGTGTGACTTTTCCTGGGGAGACAAACAAATGTCTATTCATCCCAGATAGGGCACGGGGGACTGTGGGTTCTCAGGTTCCTCGTGGCTTTACCCAGCAGGTCCACATAGAGGATGATTAGGACCACGGGCCTGAGTGCAGGTGTCTGGGATGGTCTGCACTTGGCTGTGCTGGGGGAGGAGGTCTTTTGCTCCACCCCTTGGCGTCTCTATAAAAACCCTGGGGCAGAGACAGTCAGGGCCCATTGGAAAAGGTTCCAGGCCCCCTCGAGGTTATCCTTTATTTTCTGTTTATCTCCGCAAGATTCTCCACAATAAATCCTTCTATCTAATATTTCCCGCTGCTCCCACTCAAGAAAACTCTGGGGAACTGGGGGGGGAGGGTGGCGGGTAAAGGCCCCACAGGGGACAGCAAACAAAAGTCCCCCACACCCAGCACAGGGAGCCTGTGACTTTATCGGGTTGCTTACAGACTCAAAGGAAGATGTGTCATTGAAATCCCCCATAACAGTGACCGCCCAGGAGAGCTGCAACCTGGAGTGCCCAGCATAGCTCAGAGGCAGCTGGCTGGTGGGCAAGCCTTCCCTCTCCGGGTACCGTCACCACATTTATAACCCAGGGACAGGATCTTGAGAATCTGGGGACTTCATCTGGAACCTGGTACTTTACACAGGGTCCTCTGCTCCCTTCAAGAGGGGATGTTCCAAGGTGGAGGGGACAGCTATGCAAGAGTGCACAACCTTTGAACTGAGCGATTCCTGGATCAGAATCACCTCTCCTGGCCATGCAATTGCACCATTTATTGCTGAGCGTGTACAGATCAACTCCTTTCTAGGTGCTGGCTGGCATGAGCTGTCCCTCTGCCAGTGGGCACACTGACACACTGAGCACTGCGCCTCATGCCTTGTTTGATGGACCTATTTCTGTACCTTCCTCCTTAGCTGGCCTAGGCACCCCTGGAGTACAGGATTTCCAGGCACTTCTACCGCATAGCTCAGTACTTAGGACAGAATCTACCATCCAGTCCACTTAGGGCCAAGTACAGGCTTAGCCCGTATTTATCCAATTCAGATGGCGTTAACAGTCCTGCATTCAAATATTTGCCTTATGACTTCCGATGGGTAACTTGTACTGGAGTAGAATACCAATCACTGTTAGTTTTCTTCTTTCTTGAGTCCAGTCCACCCAGGGCCAGATCCTAGTACAGAATCCACACCCACCAGGGAACATCTCATCCATCTTCACTCATCCATGTTACCAGGGAATGAAAGTCCCCAAAAGAATGCCTTGCCCCCTTTGAGTATCACAAAAGTCACCTCCTTTGTGGGTAGGGCTTTGCCTTGAATGGCTTTTCACTTTCCTGTGGGAATCCTGCAGCTTGCAGTGGGAAGCAACTTCCATGCATCCTTTCTCTCAGCATGCTCAATGCATGGGGCTTAGGAGAGAGGAAGCCATATAAAGGCAGTGGTGAATTGCTGGCCTTGGAAGCAGCCTGTGCTTTTAAATAAAAAGGTGCACAGAACACCAGCCAGTATAGAAATGTTCTGAACCATCAAGCAAATTTTACACTGGCAGGGATTCAAGTCACATAAATACATTCCTTGACAACAGTGGGGTTAGTTAGAAGTCAGCAGTAGAAAGACCTTGGAAAGCCCTCCAACAGAGGGGAACCAAAGGGTACATTTCTAAATAACTCACACCCCAAATAAGAGGGAAATGAGAAGATGTTTTGAATTGAATGAAAATGAAAGCCCATTGTCTCAAAGTGCTCTTCAAGCCATGTCTAGAGGGGAATAAATATCATGAAATGTCCCTGCTAGAGCATGCCTTAAGTCAGTCTGAAGTTGTGGCTCAGTTGGCTGAGGGCTTGACTAGCATGTATGAAGCCCTGGGTTCGATCCCCAATACCACAGAAACTGGGTGTGCTATCATCTCAGCACTAGGGATGTGAAAGCAGGCAGGAGAGTCCCGAGTTCAAGGTCATCCTCAGCTGCACAGTGAGTTTGATGCCAATTTGGGTTATAAAAGACCCTGCCTCAAAAAAAAAATCAAAATCAAATTAATTAATTAATACCTATTACAATTTTCTCTAAGCTTATCTCATCTAGTCCCTGGATGAATGAATACAGCCTTGAAAGAACTGATTAGTAGAGAAGGTGTGCCAGAAACCAGGTAGAAGGGCACATGTTTTAATGTAGCTATTGTTTGCCTTTTTAAAAACCAAGAAACGAGTTAAGAAGTAGGGAGAGCTGTGTCCGACAGTAAGGGGACAGCAGAACCCAGACCCCCTGTAGTCGCAGATGCCCCAGATTAGCAAGTATTTGGACACAGCAGTCACCCTTCAAAATCCAGCATCACTCCCTTGGGAAAGCATGAGACCACACATTCCACCCACTGTCACCCAGGCACAGAAAATAAACATACATACTCTCCCCCCCCCCCGATTTTTGTCGTTAATCCTCCAAATTGCAAATAAATGGTGATACATCCATTTGGGAAATAAATGTGATGAACATTAATGGGAACTCTCTGTTTCATGCCTGGCTGAGAAACAGGAACAAAGGTGCCCCTGAGGGTCCGGTGTGAAGCCGCAATGTGAAATCTCTGTGCGGTTGTAAAAGTTGACAGAGGCATGGAAATGGGATGTCATCCTCTCTACATAGAGTCACACTAAGTGGTGGGCAAGGGTCCTTTTAAGCTTCACGGCAGCAGAACAAGAGAGCCACGGCGTTGTAGGAAATGAAGCATGAGTGTGTGGCATAGACTGTGGCATGCTATTAAAAAAGAACTGTGGGAGTGGGGAAGCTGGGACTTTCTGGAAGTGTGAGCTGAGTATACATTTGTAAGTTTATTCTAAAATTCTTAAGGGAATTCATAGGACCTATAATGGCCAAAACCATTTGGAGAAAAGTCATCAAAATTGGCAGAATGCGCCGGGCGGTGGTGGCGCACGCCTTTAATCCCAGCACTCGGGAGGCAGAGCCAGGCAGATCTCTGTGAGTTCGAGGCCAGCCTGGGCTACCAAGTGAGTTCCAGGACAGGCGCAAAGCTACACAGAGAAACCCTGTCTCGAAAAACCAAAAAAAAAAAAAAGAAAAATTGGCAGAATGATTTTATCTAATATCACCAGGACTTACAGTTTGTATTTGCAGAGACAGTGTGCTATTGTTACAAAGATAAACAAATAAATAGTAGCTCTTCCATACCTAACTTATGCCAAAGAAGTGGAAGCATATTTCACTCAAAGACTTATATACATGTTTTAAGCAATCTTATTTGTAACAGTCTAATGCCAGAAACAACGTAGATTTTCATCAGTAGGTGAATGGATAAACCAGTTGTGGTACATCTACGAAATGGAATACTGCTTGGCAGTCAAAAGGAAGGAACTCTTAAAATACACCACAATATAGCTAGATCTCAAAATAGGCTGACTGAAAGAAGTTAGATTAAAGAGTATACAGTGTAATACAAATCTGAAAAGGTCTTATTAGTAAAAAAAACCCAGAGCCAAATATTGGGGTGAAAGCTGAAAGATCAGAGAAACAGAACAAGCCACCCATGTTCTTACCTCTACAAAATCCTCAGCCTCAAGAGAGCGAGTTACTGTTTCCTCACACCTTAAATACCTTTCCCTTCCTAGACATCACTTCCTGGGATTAAAGGCAAGCAAAGACATGAGATCTCAAGTGCTGGGATTAAAGGTGTGTGACACCATGCCTGACTCTGTTCCCAGTGTGGCCTTGAACTCACAGAGATTCAGACAGATCTCTGTCTCCCTAGTGATAGGATTAAGGGTGTGTGCCACCACTGCCTAGCCCCTATTTTAATCTAGTGGCTGGCTCTGTCCTCTGATCCCCAGATAAGTTTTATTGGGGTGCACAATATATCACTACAATACAGTGTTAGGATTCCATTCCTATGACATTCTAGCAAATGAAAACTAACATATAGTCAGAAAACAAAGCTGTGTTTCCCTGGGGATGACAGAAGGGAGGAATTATAGAGAAGAAATTTCTGAAGCTGAGTATGTCTGTTATATTGATTGTCTAGAGCAGCGGTTCTGAACCCTCCTAATACTGTAACCTCTTAATAAAGTTCCTCGTGTTGTGGTGACCCCAACCATAAAATTATTTTTGTTGCTGCTTCATAATTATAATTTTGCTACTATTATGAATTGTAATGTAAATATGTTTTGGAAATAGAGGTTTGCCAAAGGGGTCATGACCCACAGGTTGAGTGAAAACCTCTGGTCTAGATGGCACGCTCATGGTAGTTGTACACCTTAATATATTTAGCTTGTAGCATGTTGGTTAAACCTTAGTAAAGCTGGATTGGTTTTTGTTTTGTTCTGTTTGTTTTTGTTTTGTTGTTTTCTATTTTTAAAGAAATCCCGGGGGACCTCTTAGGGATGGAGACTTCTTTTCTAACCATTATGTTAAAGTTTCTTTATTCCAGGACACATTGACCCTTTTTTACCCAACCCAGAGGCTTTGTTTGCAGCCAGAAGTTTCTCCAAATGAATGTCTCCCACCCACAGTCCCGCAGCCACTTATAAAATAATCACTCAGAGGCTTAATTACCAACTATATGGCCTATGGCTTAGGCTCATTACTAACTAACTCTTACAACTGAACTCAGCCCATTCCTATTAATCTATGTTTTGTCATGTGGCTTCATGGCATTACCTGTCCTCTCACATCTTGCTTCTCTTGGTGGCAGCTTGCAGCATCTGCCATGACTCCACCCTTCCTCATCTCCGTCTTCAGTTCGAATGTCCTGCCTAACTTTATTCCACCTTGTCATTGGCCAAGCAACTTTATTTATCAACCAATGAGAGCAACACATCTTCACAGCATACAGGAAGACATCCCACAGCATTTGTCTCTGTCTCTATCCTTCATTTACCCAACAATTTTGTTTAATTTAATTTTATTATTATTATTACTACTACTATTATTATTTTAGCATAGGACTTTACTAGCACTTCTGCCTTCTAGAAACATATTCTTCTCTGGGCTCCTTTACCACTTTCTGTCTGCTTCCCCTTCCTACTACTGTGATCCCCTGTCTTCCACCCGTCCTCACTTAGCCCACAGCCTCCAACCTTGCTCTTCTGTCTGCCTACCTGTGCTCACTCTCACCCCCAAGGTTTCCTCATTCTGCCCTGCAGCTTACGGCATCATCATCTGCACCGACCCATAGAATTTTCTGGTATAACGTAAATATTATCTAGCTGACTACATTGTATTGTCTGGTACCCACATGAGTATGGGTTGCCTAAAATGTGGCCAGGGTGACTAACAAAAAGGATTTTACTTATTATATCTAATTTCAATGGCTGCATGCACTCAGTGGCCCAGTACTGAATAGTGTGAGTCTAAGTTGCTTTGTTCACAAACCCTCGGTGTGAACCTATTAGCTGGTCTTGACCTGTGTCTGTTCAAAATGGGATGGTAAGGGATGCACTTCTTCCATGAAACTTTGCTTTAGTCTTGTGTCTCCATGACTCAATAAAAGCCATTTGCTTTGTATTGATGTTGAAAGCCACCGATGGGGATGGATGCTGGGGAGGGCCACAGTCATCCGTTTATCTTGTCTGTCATCTCATTGCAAACCTGCTACTCTCCCTCTAGCTGTCCTCATCCCAGCCACCAGAGTTGCCTTTTTGCTGAGGAATGGTGTGGCTTTCTCTCTGCCTCTTCTCCCCTCCGCATCCTACAGCCGTGTTCGGTCTAGCAGGAAGGTCTGTTGGCTCTACCTCTGAAATGCATGCAAAATATATACTCTTGTTTCCATCAGTGTCGACAGTGGCATTGATTGCCTGGGTCCCTGCCATAAATCCAGACTGATGCGCCTTCCTTCCATTCATGTCTTCAAAAGCCATTCATTACACAGCTTCCAAAAGGCTATTTTAGAAACCTAAATCAAATCACATTGCTCTATGCTTCAAGGCTTTTGTGGCTTTCCATGGCAAAGAAGAATCTCTGCTAGGTGGCTTAATAGACCCTGTCAGTCTGGCCCTGTGACCCCCAGTATTTTCCTACCTACTCATCCTGGCATTCTGTGCTGGGGACACCCATCTCCTGCCTTATTCATTTGAAGGTCTCTGTGCTTGTACTGTTAACAAGGCTCTCCAAGCCTCCTCTAAGCTGGCTGATTTTCTTCGTTAGGGTTTCTATTGCTGTGAAGAGACACATGACCATGGCAACTCTTATAAAGAAAAATGTTTAACTGTGGTGGCTCAATTACAGTTCAGAGGTTTAGTCCATTATCATGGTGGGAAGCAAGGTGGCATGCAGGCAGACATGGTGCTGGAGAAGGAGATGAGAGTTCTATATCTTGACCCGCAGGCAACAGGAAATGGTCTGAATCACTGGGTATGGCTTAAGAATATATGAGACCTCAAGGCCCCGCCTCCACAGTGACACATTTCCTCCAACAAGGCCACACCTCCTAATAGGGCCGCTCCCTTTGGGAGCCATTTTCTTTCAGACTACCACACCAGTTAATTCAGGTTTCAGTTCAGCAGTCACTTCCACAAAAGGACAACACCCCCCCCCCCATCTCCCCACCTGCTCCCACCTCTGACTAAATCTGTATCTTCAGTCTAAGACCAAATTTTGGAGATAAATGGAATGTGTTGTCACTGGCTGAAAGTACCTTTGAGATACAGACCTAGAGCCATCAAGGTATTCTTTTAGAAATCATTGAGTCTTCCTGGAGAATCATCTGGAAAATAAACTGAATTCTTCTGGGCAACTGCCATGGTCACATTTCTGTCTGGGGAATACATATTGGTCTTGTTGCTTTTCACATACTCAACTGAGCAGCCAAATGTGCAAATTTAATGAATAATTTAAACAGGCATTTATACATTTGTGTTGGTCAGGATTCTCTTAAGGAACAAAACTGATAGCATGCATATTAAAAAGGAGTGTTATTAGACTGACCTACAGGATGCAGTCTGGTTAGTGAAAGGGTTGCTGTCCCAATGGGACAGCCAGAGAATTCAGTAACTGTTCAGTCAACAAGGCTGGATGTCTCAGCAGTTCCTATCCAGTGCTGGAGTCCCAGAGGGTTCCTGGAGAGCTCATGGTTTTCAGTCTACATTGGATTACTGAGGAAGTTGGATTGAATTCCTGCTGCAGCAAGAGGGGAGATGAACTTACCAGCAAGAGTGAAGGCAACCAGGCAAAAAGCAAAGGTTTCCTTCTCCCATAGTCTTTTATGGGGACTGCACTAGAAAGTGTAGCTCAGATTTAGGGTGGGTCTTCCCACCTCACATAATCTGATTTTAAAAAATCCCTTGGAGCTGTTGCCCAGCAACTTGGGTTTTAGTTGATTCCAGATGTAGTCACATTGATTGACCACCAAGATTAGACAGTATATTCAGTATATTAAGCATGCTAAAGTTATATTTCTATAAAATTAAAATGAGGAGTCAGTATGATGGTTCAGAAGATAATTGATGCCCAGATTGACTATCTGGGTTTGATCTCTGAGACCACTTAGTGGAAGGAAAGAACCATGGCCTGAGGTTGTCCCTCTGACCCTACATTTGTTTGCCATGGTATAGCACACACAGACACACACACACACACACACACACACACACACACACACACACACTCACACGCACACGCACAATTAATTAATTATAAACACAAATTATATTGAAACATTTTAATCTCTGAGATTCACCTACATTATTTTGTGGAATTTGAATTTGATTTAAATTATAAAGTCACTTTTGTCTTGAGGGAAAAGGCCTTCAGTTTAGGAAGTTTAGGAATATGCTCTTCCTCGTGATTTTCATCTTCACTTTGTGAAAATCTCATTAAAACAGTAGAAAATGACGAGAGTTATTCATGAAATAAATGACGGGGCTTGTGATTCTGACCTTGGGTTTTATCGAAAGAGGAAATGTATAGTGGAATATTTGACTCCTGCCACTCATTTGCATAACACTCATATACATAACAATTATTTGTATAGCAGTCTCCAAAACAATGAAACTAAAAGTGAATTTGCCAGATGCAACCGTCTGCTTAAACCACAGAGTCAAGTGGCAATGAGAAACTCAGCTTTTCAAAATGAAAATTAATTATACGTGGGAAAAAGTGATGCTATTTCATCCATGAACATTCTTTAAATTAGATAGGTGTATGGAAACTTGAAATAGGGCTTCCATCTTACTCCTCTGCTGTACCCTGTTTGGGACGGTGGGAGTTAAATATGTGAGTTCTCTGGCCAGCTCGTGGAACCAGACCAAGGACCATTATTGAAGCCTACAGATTTCAGCTGTATCATTGTGTTATAATTTGGAAAAGCCAGAAGCATCCGAGAATCTAGTGCTGGGGAATTTAGTAGTGATATTTCCCATAAAAGGACTGTGTCGCCATGAACATTTGCTTTTAGGAAGATTTTCATGTAGTGCGGGAAAGCTTGACATAATGTCAAGTAGACAACAAGGATCACACAGTGTGATCTAAATAGCTAAAATCAATGTTCCTGGCAGCAAATCTGTTAAGTGTGATTAATTCTATAATACAAACCATTGTTGGTTTGTGTTTTCCAAACACTTAAGCCAAAGCACATATTAGTTTTATACTAGCAAAGACTATTAAAAATCAGACTTTTGGTGGTGGTAGGCAAAGTATCACATGTTAAAGCTTATTATGGGTTGGGGCCAGAGAACAGTGCATGGCCCTCTCACAGAGTCTGGGTATTAATGACTGCAGGGTGTAGCTGGCAGGGGAAGACTGCCAGAGGGCCAGTTTTTGAAAAGTCTCCACATAATTAAACCATGATACTTCTGTAAGATTAGTTTATCTATGTCTGCTCCGCGATGGCCCTGGTATCACTCTTAATTCTATCTTTCCTCACTGGCCAGAAAATCCAGCTGGCTGTCGACTTAATCTTTACAAATACAAAATAGGAAGACTTTGTCTTTACAAATACAAAATAAGAAAAGGAAGCAATTATTACTTAATACATGCTACTTTAATGGAAGCTGAACATTAAAAAATACAAGGTGAAATGATAGCTTCTTAATGGTACAAGATAGGAATTGTAGGTCGATGCTCAGTCTTTGGTTTTGGTCCACAGGAAGTCACTAGGACTGGGGGTATAACTCCGTGGAGTACTTGCCTAACATGCACAAAGCCCTGGGTTTCATCCCAACTCTGCATACATCAGTCATGGAAGCAGTGAATAGAGATCAAGAAACCATTTTAGTGAGTCTCCCCAGCATTTCTGTGTGAATCACTTTAGACTAGAATAGGAAACAGAAGAGTATATGTGGCAGGAATTTATTCTGTGAGTTTAAATGGAGGTGTGTGTGTAGGTACTGAACTGTAACATCAAATGCAATTTCGGTTATATTTGTTTGTATGATTTACAGAAAAAAAAATCTCAAAGATTCTTGGTATGCTCTAGAGCAGGGCTTCTAGAACTTTCTCTACCAGCAGTACCCTTTCACACAAGAATTTCTCTGTAATTAGTTTAATATTTGTATTTATTCTTTGGTAACTTCATACATGCACACAATATATTTGCCTTAAAAAGTTATACAACTTCAGTATATAGGTATTTAAATCAGGAAATAAAAACAAAACACTCACAAATTATAGAGACATTTATAAATTATAAAGAAATTCATTTTAAAATAATTCTTTGTTATACATATAGTTTTATCATTTATTAAAACAAAAACAATTTTTATTCTAACAATGTACTTGTTTATTTTTACATAAAGAGGTAAACATGGTTGACTATTTGAAACTTCAGAGTGTAGAGCATTTCAGTATTTTTTTTCCAGAGTTGGTTGATATGATTCAGTGGTTCTCAACCTTCCTAACACTGGGATTCTTTAAGACAATTCCTCACATTGTGGTGACCCCAACCACAAAATTATTTTCATAACTGTAATTTTGCTACTGTTATTAGTCATAATATAATCTGTGTTTTCTGATGGCCCCTGTGAGTAAGTCATTCTACCCCCAGAGGGGTCATGGCCTACAGGTTGAGAACCACTGATATGACCAATACTGAAAACACAAGACACTTCATAGAAATATTTAGTACAAAATGGCAGAAGTACATTTAGGTCCATTTCAAAACTTATTGGAAATTCTGTACCAATGAATGAATATATATATATATATATATATATATATATATATATATATATATAACTCAAGTAAGCAACTCAAGCAGCAATTTTTTAAAATTCAAAGCTTCCAACATGATACAGTACAAGGATATACTAATTTGATATTTCTATGATGGACAGCAGAGATTATTAAAAGTCTTTTTTTCCATAATTAAACCATTACATTTATATAATGTCAGAAAACTTGGGATGTACAGTGAAAACACTAAATGCATCAGTTGCCACTAGGAATGCCTTGGATTTATTACACACATGACTGCATTAATCTTGGGTGTGGTATGTGCGCAAAAACCTTGCACTGTTGACAAATATTCCATGACTGCTAGTCTTGGTGGCATGACCTCACCCACGTGAGGTCACTATCTACAGTTTAAGTAGCTGGAGAGACTGGTTTTCAGCAGCATCAGTCTCACTGTGGAACTTGCCAAAAAGGCACCTTGTCACTATCCATATTCATGTACTGAACCAGATGCCCCAAGGTGGGTGGACTCAGCAACCTGTGACTAAATCCCCTGGGTAGATCGGATACTCAGCTGTGAGACCCAGTGGCCCAGCTTTGCTGATCCAGGTGCAGTCTAGGGACGTCTACAACCTAGTAGGAAATGATAGAATCTTAAGTCTTAACCTGGCTCTACACAGCAGGGATCACAAGATGTCCAGGTATGTGCATACACAGTGTGTATGTGTGTGTGCATACACACATACACATTGCTGAGCTTAGAAGTCACACATGCCTGTAGAGTTCACATGGGTGATGTCTGTCAATGACATCACCTAGCTTTTTCTCTATAGAGAATAGAGCAAAAAGGCTGTGCTGTGAAATCTGAGAACCTCCCAGTTTCCTAAAACTTCCTTTGTTATTTTACATTGGAGTTTTAACCCCTCCAAGCAGATTCATTCACTGTAGCTGACATCAGTGATGCTAGGCACATTTTCCAGCACAGGTTTTAGTAATGTGGCCTCTTTGTATTAACTTCCTTGATGTCTTTTAGGAATTTATCAGAGAGCTGCTCTCCCGGATAAGAGGCATGAGGAAGCTGAGCCCTCCGCAGAAGAAGAGCGTATAATTTTGGAACAGGGTAGAATTCTCTCGGAGACGAAGAAAATGACCTGGGATTTGGACTTCACGAATACTTTTATTAAATAACCATAGTTGTCTTTTACAAACAACATTTTTTTTGGGTGCGTGTGTATGTGGGGGGTTAGACGTTTATTCAAAAGTGTTCCTTCTTTTGTTATTTTTAAAGAGTTTTTGTTACTGTAATATTTTAATGGCAAAGCTATCACAACTGGGATGGTAGCCCAAACAAGGACTGTCAAAACTGATGCAGCCTCAAGGATGGGGGAGGCCAGTCAATGTTTTCTGTAAGGACGCAGCCGAAATGAGGATCTTACTGTACAGGGAAGATGGTTTTCTATGGTCGGTTTGGTAAGACATCTTTTAAGTTATACATTTGACTAAGATGTCAAAAATATCTCATGCTTGTATATATCTACAAACACTAAGTTAAAAATAGAAATGTGAGCTTTATCTCATGTTGATGGAACAAACCTGTGCTTGTCGTGTTCAAAGAGGTCACAGAACATGTGTTTTTAAGATGCCTCCAGGCATTCTTCATATAAATGCGGTTCACCTCCAGCATCCACTTTCTGTGCCAAAGTGAAAGAACTGGGTGTGTCCATGATTCCAACGAGCCATACGACACACATGCTGAGTTGGTCAAGGGCTTAATTTATGGACTTCCTTTATTTTCATTGGTTGAGATGCTTCGCCAGGTCATGTTCTTATTGCCTCATTGTGGTCTTTTAAAGTTTTATGAACTCTTAATTTCAAGAACCAACCTGATTTCTAAAGAAAGGCCCACACTTCCTGAGGAGAGTTTTGCAGCGGAGAAAGGAAGCCCTGTGTAGCAACAGGTTCTCTGCTTTCCACGCAATACTATGTATTATCTCTGTCCATGAAAGCAGGTCAAAGGGAAACCAGCAGATTGAGCCTCTTCCTTCTTAGAGGTTAGATTCTGGCCCTTTCTGTGCCTGGGTACCATCAGTCCAGAGGTGTAAACTGAGTTTTGAGAAAATATAGAGATGGGAAGGCCCCTCACAACTCTTGTTGGTTTAGATGTGTGGCTTCATCTCTGGTTTTTCTCAGTGGTCCATGGTCCTAATTGTGACCTTGATGTCCATGGTGGGAGCTAGGCCTGAGTGCCTACCCTAACCCCTCAGTGATATACCAGCTCTTTAGAAAAGAATTAAAATTCATATGGGATGTAGGCGGGGTGAAAAGTGAGTGGAAACCCTTCCTTCCTTCCAGGAAGCCCCTGCTGCCTCCCCCTGGAAACCCTGCCTGCCGTAAGAAGTCTCCAGGTGGCCCTGTCTGAAGACAGGGACCAGGCATTTTATATCAAGGGTGCTTTGAACATATTTTATTTTTTAAAAGAACTATGTTTGTGAATTTTCCGTATACTGGCAAGCTTTTGAAAATGTATTTAATTTTGTAATGTTTACCAATGGTTTATTTACAAGCTATTTACTCAAATAAAGGGAGCTGCTTACAAGCTTGTCTGTGTGTATGACTGTAGAATACACAAGGTAGTGTTCACTTTGCTGTGTTCTCTGAAGATGAAGATACCAAATGCCCATAGAGCTAGCCTCTCATTTTCCAAATATGTGCAAGCATTTAATCCTGACATTCTTCTTGGTGTCCTCAGCAGAGAACCCACCACATTCTTGGCCTGAGAAAGAAACAAGACTAGCAATGTGTGCTCAGTCCTGCTGGCTCCTGTCTCAGGGCTCTCCCGGGCTGTGCCCCATTCATTTCATTAAAACTCCTCTTTTCCCATCTGAGAGAAACCTGTAAGGATTTAAAATTAATAAAGCATTCCAGTTAATAGAATGTCATGCACATTAGGAGTCAGGAAAATGTGATATGTGCAGGATTTCTACCAGGCTTGACCAGCCCAAGTTATGTGCAGCAGATGAAGCAGGAGTCCAGTTTCCTCCCAAAGTCTCCCATCCCACCTGTGCACACTCTGACCTTCCTTCTCACCCTAGCTCAATGGCATCCCCAGATTTCACGGGTGATACTGCTAGATGCTTACCTAAAATCCCTTTTAAGTCTGTCCCTGTTGAACCTCCTTAGATTGTGGCAGCCATCTTAGAACTGGCTTTTCCATGTCTGGTCTTATCTCTTTCTGCTGTTTCTACTCAGTAGTTAGAATGATTCAGTCACTTTACTCTTTTCTTAAAAACTGACCCTTCATCACACCTTCAGAGGAACTGGCCCTTGCCTCCCTGCTTCAGTGTTTGGTTCTGTTCAGAACCATGGAATCCTTGGGGTTTCCAGAATGTCCCATGTAGTTTTCTCATCAGGGGTTTGTAAAATATTTTGCCTCAGCCTAGAACATCCTCTCCACCAGCAGGCTCTGTTGAGAGGGCTGGAACAGATTCCCCCCAGTCCTCCAAGGTGCTCACCCACAGCTTGGCATGTGGTCCATCCCAGCACGCATCTGCAATGCTATGATTGCTTGCCCACATGTGAATCTCTTGGGTTAGGCCCTGGGATTGTCGTTCTGGGGGACAGAATGTAACTCAGCATCCAGTCCTATGCCTGGCTTATCAAAGAAGTCAGCAAGTGTTGAAGATTCTTCCTGAGCACGTCTCTCCTCAGCTAGGGTGGTGGTTCTGATCTGAGCGAATATTTGAATTACTTGAGGAACTTTAGAAAAGCATAGACCTCAGTGGGCTCTGACCCATTACATTCCCTAAGACCACAGGGCTTGTTTTTCCAGGTCCCCACATCGAGCCCCACTAGCTGTTTTATATGGTGTGCTGGCTTGAGATCCGTCTCCATAATTGATGCAATTACTGCAGGAGGCAGTTGGCACATGGACATGCTGGCTCTTCATCATGCAGGGGCTCATTGTTGCAGGATGACTTCAACTTCCGGTTCCATGGAACACTGGGAAATGCAAATTAAACTTTATGGTATGCTTCCATTTATAAGCATTATTCCTGAGCTAAACACCTTTGTGCCTTATTTAATTCTGGCTTTAATCTCATGAAGCAAGCCGTATCATCATCACGGTATATTTGAGGAAATAAACTCAGGAGATTTGGCAGTCTACCTAAGGTGATAATTAGACCTTAGGACTCAGACTCAAACAGGAGCCAGCTGTGATGACATATTATGTCCCCCAATATATTGTGTACCCTAATAAAACTTACCTGGGGTCAGAGGACAGAGCAGCCACTAGATTAGACATAGAGGCCAGACAGTGGTGGTACACACCCTTAATCCTAGCATTCTGAAGACTGAGATCCATCCGGATCTCTGTGAGTTCAAGGCCACACAGGAAATAGCCAAGAATGGTGACACACACCTTTAATCCCAGCACTTGAGATCTCATGTCTTTGCTTGAGAAAGACACACACCTTTAATCCCAGGAAGTGATGGCAGGAAGCAGAAAGGAATATAGGATGTGAGGACCAGGAACTAGAGGCTTTTAAGCTTTCAGGTTTTTAGCAGCAGTTCAGCTGAGATCTCTTCAGGGTGAGAACTCAGAGGCTTTCAGTCTGAGGATTCGTGGAAACAGGATCGGATGAAGAGTTGTCAGGTGAGGTTGGCTGTGGCTAGCTCTGATTCTCTGATCTTTCAGAATTCACCCCAATATCGGACTCCGGGTTTTTTATTAATAAGACTGTTTAGCAATTCGTCTTATAGCCAGCTTAACTCCACTATTCCCTATGGCTCATGACTGCTGGACTTTCTGCCTCTTGTGGGCATTACTGTCAGTACCACTCACAGGAATGAGATTGAAGAGCTGCAGCTGGTTCAGATGTCTGAGCTGTGGTGTTGGGATGCAGGCTTTGATGATGAAGAGATTTTAACCACCTGAGCTCTTTCTCACACAGGAGGACAGGAGGCTTCCTGCTCAGCAGGTGCTGCCTCTCTGTTTCAGAGTTCTTACACTCCTTCCCTCACCCCTTGACCCAACACAAAGTCCCTGGACTTGGCCTATCAGCTGAGCTTGGAGTAGCCACATATCCATTTGCTGGGAAGACAAGAAAACCCAGCTGAGGGGAAGGTGTTTGGAACACATAAGATATTGTGTTTTTACTTACCTCCTGAAGTTTCCTTGAAAGGCTGAAAAAAATAAGCTTAGCAATAGTAGCGGGAAGTATGGTTACTTCCAGATCTTTCCAAGAAAGCTCAATGGCTGAGAACATGAGCCACTGTCCATGTGACTCCAGTTTAGCAAGAGAACCATGGGTTCCAGGGCTGTGGGTCATAATTTCACATCAGGGTCTACTATCATTGGGACTCCATCTTGATATCTGCCCTGGAATCCGTCCATTTTGGGGGGTCCTTCCCTACCTCCCTCTCTTTCTTTGACTCTTGTCTTTCTTTGGGTGCAAAGCTCATGACCTTTTAATGGTGCTGTCCAAGGTAGGAAGGTGCTGAAAGAAATACTGTGGGTAGAAGGAGCTCTCGTCTGTGGTCTTTCTGAAAACAAGCATACTTGACAGCTGGAGCCTTCTGGAAGCCACTTTCATATTGGACACAAGTATATCAGTATTTTCCCCTAGTTGTATTTATTTACTTGTTTTACTTGAATTCCTTTTATCCTGAGTAAGGCCGTAGAGTTATTGTTGAAAACTAGCTCCATTTCCTTAGGAGTTTGGAGAATAACTTCCTGTGTGTTCACAAATTGCTTGTAAAAAAAAACCCAGAGCATTTTCTCAGCCTCAGAGACCCAGCTGCCCAGGCTCTGCCAGCTCCCTTTCACCCCAACCTCAAGAACATAACTGACGCTTCTCTTGAAGAACCATGGTGATGCTCTCATGGATCTCACTGGTTCTCTCTTGTTTCTGGTGTGTTTTTTGCCTAGGGATGAATTGCTTTATAGGACCTGCTGCTTTCCATCTCCCTTCACTCTGTCTTCTCACATCACACCAGCACAGCACACCACAGCACACCACACCAGATGTTTCAAAACAGCTGCAGATGAGGCCCTCAAAACCTGCTTTTCTGGTACCGGTTCAACTTTGGAAACAAGGCTAGGTTTGACTCTGGGACATGTTTTCTTCATGTTCAGGCTCCTTGGGGAAATAGTAAATAAAGTTGGTTGGTCAACTTTCTTTGGCTTCCTCTTGTTCCGGTAGATTCTAGAAGTGGATGGTCCTGGCAAGCAGGAAAGACTGGTTTACTTTCAACAGAGTTGCTGCGAAGACGCAATCTCATTTATATACTTGTTTTTAATTCCCTGCTGCAGATGTCAGGATACAGTTCCGCAGGGGTCCCTCTTGTCCCAGCAGAGTTCACCTTCATTCTGGCTGACCTACCTCTTCAAGAACATTTGGAGTGCGGCAAACAGCCTTGGAAGTTAGAGTTGCTGCCCTTGAGAGCCAAGTGTGTGCCTACTGCCTGTTATAAAAGGTTTGGGCTTCCTACATTCAGAGGACTTTGTCCTGGATTGAAACTCATCACAAGTAACACGTTTATAGGACTTTTAAAAATTTGACACTAAAAGATCAACACACACACACACACACACACACACACACACGCACGCACGCACGCACATGCACAGGCACAGGCACACACACACAGGCACACGCACACGCTGCTGCTGCTGCTAATTGCTGAGTAATAAATTGCCCTTCTTGAGGAGGTTTATTAGTCTTCTGTAAACATCCATAAACAGTGGCAAGTTGACTCCTGAGCTCATGGGAGGGCGAACTCTCGAAGCCTCCTCAAGCCCGACCCTGGTCAGTCTTCTGTGCTCTGAAAAACCACTTGTATTTCCACCCCCTTTCTCTCTTTCCCTCTCTCCCTCCTGTTCTGTTTTTCTTTTCTTTCTTTTGACAGAGTCTTGCTGTGTAGTCCAAGCTAGCCTTAAATATGCAATCCCCCTGCCTCAGCCTTGCTAGTTCTGGGTATATCGTTCTTATAATGAAATTTTCCTGTATTTAGACTCTAACTTTGTTAATCTTTTTAACTACATAAAGTCAGGCATTTTTCTTTATGGAGACTTCACACCTGGGAATGGTTGTTCTGTGGCCATGACTTACTTTCACGGAAGCCATGTTACACCCTTCCTTCTAGACAACTTGAGAGGAACGCTGCCTGGTGGAAGGGAGGCAGGTCCTGCGTCCTAAGAATTTAGAGCAAGCTGAGTCCTTCGAATAGGTAGCGAAGAAGGCATGGAGCAGTTTTGCTATGAATCTTTCTCTTTAAAATAAAATTTAAAAAAGCTAAAAATCTATTTTCCTTATGATCCAGCTGACTCACTGTATCGAAAGGCACTGAAGTCAGCGCTACTCACAGTGGCTAAGATATGAATAGCGTAGGTCCACCACCAGACACCAGGAGTACCCGTTAGCCAGGAGGAGCAACGCGATCCTGCCGTTTGCAGCAAAACCGATGGAAAGGGACGATGTTTTAAGTTATACTGAGGCAAACCAGGCACAGGAAGGCGAGACCACAAGCCCCTCACACGTGCAGAAACGGAAAAGGTCAATCAGGAAGAAGAGGGGTTGGCAAGACCGATGTGGGCTGGAGTCGATGCGTGTGTGCTCGAGGCACGTTTGGACATATCGTTCCGAAGGAACCGCGTCAGGTTGTGTAGGTAGCACATATTTATAAAAGCGCACGTGCCCGGGTAGTATGAATAGTTTGTCTTCACTTGCTGTTTGCGAAAAGGTAAACCCAGGAAGACGTTAGTGAGCTGAATTCATTTGCTGCATCACAGTTCACCAAACGGTTATCAAAACCCAATTAGAAATGAGCTCAGGGAAAAAACCTGGTGCCACCAGATCCATTCTTGTCAGGTCCCGAAGTGACTGGTTATGGTAGGTAAACACCCTCTTGGTCATACTTGGCTGTCAGGTAAGTGACTTACTGTTTGTTTTTTTTCTGTGGGTTAGTAGTGGCAAATTGTCCCTTTGGTGCCCAGCACAGCTTTTAGAAGAGTGTTACCATTCAAACGTCCCTGAGGATAGCTCGCTGACAAATGGCAGGCAGGACTCTTCATCATCTAGACACTTGGGACAGTGTCTTGACCACCAAGGCTGTAACCCGAATGCAGTGACCAATATGCACAATCTGTACTATCAATTTGTCTCCAAGAATGTCCCAAAGATTTAGGCAATTGCCTCGCTTTGTAAATGGCATTAGGCTTAGAAGAAACCCTTCAAACAGATTTAAAAAAAAAAAAGTAGCATAGATTTTTTTTCTCCCTCGAATCTTAATTTCTGTTTCAAGCATGTGTTTCCTTTAGAGCTGAAAACTCAGTTCAACATGTCATTTCACTAGAAGTTTCTTTTTTAATGTAAATCTTTAAAAAATACTTTAATCTACTTAGCCCCAATTTTAAAGATCTGAACATATTTCAAGAGAATTAAAAGCTGTCACTAGAAGTTTTTAAAGATATAATTCATGTAGATCTATAGGGTCCTCAAGCAACTGAAACTGTAAGAAAAATACATTATAGTCGTGGAAGAGAGAGGGAAGGGGGAGAGGGGGGAGGGGGAAGGAGAGAGAGAAGAGAGGGAGGGAGGGAGAGAGAGGAGAGAGGGGAGGGAGGGAGAGAGAGGAGAGGGGAGAGAGGGAGAGAGAAGAGAGAGGGGAGGGAGGGAGAGAGAGGAGAGAGGGGAGGGAGGGAGAGAGAGGAGAGAGAACAGCATAGAGATTGTGAGCCAAAAGAAAAGCAACAAAGCCTTCAGAGGCGTGTGAATGTCTGGGGAGCGGGGGACACACACTACCTTCATGTTCCGAGAATATCCACAGCTAATGCAGGTAAAGAACCTTGGAGTCCAGACCCATACTGGAAACTGAGATCCAGCACCGTTATCTCAGTAACATCTGCTGTGGAGTTCTGGGGCTTGTTCCAAGGCCCAGACCTCAACTTGATTGGGTTTCCTGTTCTCCTTCCTTCCTTCCTTCCTTCCTTCCTTCCTTCCTTCCTCCCTCCCTCCCTCCCTTCCTTCCTCCTTCTCTTCCTTCCTTCCTTCCCCATCCCCAAATGTTCCACTTTGTTACTTACTTCTGTGCACACAGCCTCACTCCAGGATGCTGCCCAAAGGAAGGCCTGGCCAGGCTCCCCATCCCCCAGGCTTCAAAAGGCATGTCAGGGCTCCTACAGGGGTGAGTATTGAGTCTCCCATTTTCCTGGATACCTTCTCCCCACAGGTTCTCTGGTGGAGATTGCCCTTCAACGGCAATTTCAGCAGTGAGCCCTCTGCCCCCCTGCCATGCCCTTCCACTGTCCAGCCTCCTGTCTAGCTCATCAAACAAGCAAATTAAGACAACAACATGAACAACAATGTACAATACAGAGTGACAGACACAGGAAAGGTCTACATATTGTCACCTTGTCCCTGAAAAAATAATTGAGGAGGAGAATAGTAACAGTGTTGTGTCTTGACAAAGCCCGTTTTCATGTATCCTTTTGTTTTGTGGTCCTGTAAAGAGACAAAGCTACTGCATTATACTTGGCTGGGAATTTTAATTCCATAAAACACTGCATACCTTCCGGGGGGTGGGGCCAAGTACACTCTAAATTGCTCTTTTTGCACTGATGTTTTATCGAGACTTTCATTTAATTTAAGACACTGATTCTTAACTCATGGTTTTTATCTGGAGAAAGCTTTAAAGATATTTCTTCCTGCTATCAGACAGAGCAAGTAGATCATATATTCAATGCTAGGAACAGAAACCACCCTGGCTTCCGCGTGTGCTCAGCCGTCCACCACCAGTGATCAAGAATGATTCACAGTGGTGTGAACAAGACAAAGCCACGTTTCTCATGAACGCCAGAGCCCGAAGGCAGAAAACATGTAAGAGCTGATATCCTCATTTTGTTGCCAAGAACAAAAATCAGACAGTATTCACTCAGTGAGCATTATCCAGGGAAAGCCAGACAGAAACCAAGGGTCTTTAAACTCATGACCACTGATCCAACCTCCCATGGGTACTCACTTCATGACCAAGAGGCAAATGCTTTTTCCATTGACAGAGCATTGCAGGAAAGCCGTTGGGGGTCAGTCATTGGTAACTGGGAAAGTAATGTTTGCTGTAGAGTGGAAAGGGTGTGTTGTAACTGGCCGGCTAGTGTAGCATAAATCTTAAAGAGTTCTTATTAATAAAATCAAACCCGAGGCCAGTTATTGGGGTTAATGCTGGTAGATCAGAGAGACAGAACAAGCCACAGCTATCTCACCTTGCCGGATCCTCAGCTGGTCTTGTCTCCTCAGATTGGAGGCCTCTAAGTCCTCATCCAGAATGGGTCTCAGCTGAATTGCTGCTTGAAAACCTGAACGCTTAATCAGCCAAATGCTTAACCAGACAAATGCTTAACCAGACAAATGCTTAACCAGCCAAATGCTTCTAGTTTCTGGTCCTCACGCCTTATATACCTTTCTGCCTTCTACCACCACTCCCTGGGATTAAAGGCGTGTGTCACCATGCCTGGCTATTTCCAATGTGGCCTTGAACTCACAGAGATCCAGAGAGATTTCTGTCTCTGGAATGCTAGGATTAAAGGCATGAGTGCCACCATTTTCTAGCCTCTGTATCTAGTGGCTGTCTGTTCTCTGACCCCAGATAAGTTTATTAAGGTACACAATATTTTGGGGAACACAATACCACCACAGGCTAGATGCTCATATTGAGCTGCCTGAAGTTGAAGTTCTCATAGTCTGCTCACCAAGGCTTCACAAAAGCTTTTAAAGGACCGTGGTGTATCACAAGGAAGTCTCTGTAAGGAAATGGGTGGAGCCTGCCCACTCCTCTGTGCTTTGGCTTTTCAAGATAACCCGGTCATAGCCGGTGTCTTCTCCTACTACCACATTTCGGTTTGTGGTTCCGAGGCCAAGCTCTAATGCCACAGATCTTAGAAGAGAGAATCCACAGGCAACAAGCATCAGTTACCAGTCAGAGTGGAGCTGACAGGCACCGGCCAGGAAGAGGTTTCAGAGGCCGAAGGGAGGCCTGGGTGCCTCACTGCCCCACATCCACATCTGTGGTCACATAATCAGCATTGGCTCTCCATCTAGGGCACAGTCACGGACTCCTGCTGTGAGGCTTCAGCATCCGTCACTTCTGCTTCTGTCAAGTTCCTTAATGAAGGAGATGTCTGGATGTGAAGGCTGTGAGAGACTCAGAGAGAATAAGGAAGGGGAGGGGAGACATTACAACTGTCACTTGGATATATCATTAGGCGGCTTACAGAGTAAGCCATTCTACAGCCTTATAGTGTGAGCAATACCATGCCTACATTCAGGACCATGCTGCCCACTGATGGAGCAGGGGAGGGGAACTGATGGAGCAGGGGAGGGGAACTGATGGAGCAGGGGAGGGGAACTGATGGAGCAGGGGAGGGGAACTGATGGAGCAGGGGTGGGGTACTGATGGAGTGGAGGGGGTACTGATGGAGTGGGAGTACTACTAATGGGACATAATTTTGGAAGGCAACTTGGAAATAGCTATGAAACATAACATGCAGGGGCTGGAGAGATGGCTCGGCATATTGTTCTTGCAGAGGACCTGGACTCGATCCCTAGCACCTCATAGAAGGGGCTCACAGCCTCCTCTAGCTGCAGCTCCAGGGGATTGGATGCTGCCTTCTTCTGATCTCTGTGGGCACCTGACCTCACAAGCACATCCTCACACAGATACATGTATTTAAAAATAATACAAATAAATCTTTAAAAATATATTATGTGTGAATACCATCCAACCCACAAGTTCCACTTCCACAAATATGCCTAAGGTGTGTGCAAATACATATATGGCTCTTTATTTATTGTGAGAATGGGGAGCAAGTCATGCCCACCAGGAGAGAACTGTGTAAAATCAGCTTCAGGTGTGACTAAGAGGGAACAGGGAATTTCAGGAGAGGATTTAATAAACAGCAAAATTTGAAAATATGACACCTTTGCCAAAAGTCACAGAGCGAATGAGCGGTGCTCTTGGCTCACGTGTGAGACTCTCCTGCCCACGCTGACAGTGGTCAGCAAGGACTGTAGGTGCATCTGGCCCCATTTACCTGTGCTCACGTTAAATACTTCCAGTGAGCCCTGAGGAGCAGAAGCAACCAGAGGGCTTGCTATTCAGAGCCCTTCCCATGATCCACAGGCAGTGAGGATGCCCACTGAGAGGTGGTGAGACTATCCATGAAGATGCGTTGAAGATTTAGCAGCTGGGCTGAGCGTACCCCCACCAGTGACATTGGCCAAGGGGGCGAATGTGTTTATTTTATCCAGATGATCTGAAGCACTCATAGGACATTCCAGGGTAAAGGCTTGGTCCCTCTTTTATCTTAGCTCTGACAACCCCACCAGCATCCTCCAAATACCTGTCATCACTAAAGCAAGCAAGTGACGCCCAGCTGCCTGCTACAGAATGCTCACAGTACCAGCTGCTGTGAACTTGGGTGCCTGGTTCACAGAATCCCATAGTCAAATACCTGCTGCTGTTATTCTCACTCACATAGATACGGAAGCCACGCTCATCTCTTGCCATCCTTGAGGCCTCGCCTCCAAGAACCCTCCCAGAACAACAAAACTCAATACACTCAAGTCTAGCAAATGAAGGATTTTCACATAACCTGCATCCATCCTCCCAAGCTCTTGTCAGATCATCTCTCAGTAATTAAGGTCACTAACAATGGAAATGCTGTGGAATTATTTATTATAAAGTATTACTGTTTAAGGAATGATGTCAAAAAATATCTATCCATAACCAGTTTAGAAACCAATTTTTAGAAAGCCATTTTGACTCCACAGTTAGTTGGGTCTGTGGGGGTTGAACCCACAGATGCAGAGAGCCACCCATGTTCTGAGCGCATATAATCAGCCGGCGACAGAGCTTGGATCCCAAGACTGATGACCGAGGTATGTAGCTAATTCTGCTAAACCATGTGTAGCTTGTGGTGAGCTTACAAAGTTGGAGCTTAGAAAGTGCTGGCCGCCCATCTCCTGAGACATTGGAGCATTGTTCCTCCTCATGACTACATTACTGACCAGCCGCTTGCTGGGGCTTCTGTCCAACATGGAATGAAGGTTGGACCACATGCTGCTAGCCTGGGGGAGAATTCTAAATTCAAAGTCTGATGGCTACTGAATGCTCACCACAAAAAGTAAAAAAAAACTGGGAAAATCAGAGACTGTTCTGTCATAAGTCAGGGCCTGCCTATGTAAGCGTGTATATTTATATGTAAATGTGTGTATATATTTATGCATACAAAAAGCACTTTACCCCTGTTCTGTAGGTGGAAGAGCCTGCATGTAGTTACGTAGAATAGTCTCACTCATTTTCAACTTTGAAAGCAGTGGCCACTGTTCTAAAGCCTTTGTTTTCTCCTCTTCTCCAGGCTGTGTGTCCGTCACTTAGTTGATGCTGCTTAGCAACAGGCATTAAACCAGGGGACCCCAGTGAGGCTGACATCTCATGTTACTCCTGCCAGGCTATAAACTACCTCCTGAGATGCAGTGTGGAGCACCTGCCCCTCAGAATCAATGACGTTACCCCTCAACTCTCTAGCTCCTAAACTCCATAGTTGGAGATTTGGATGACCTGGAAGGAAACACCAATCAACTTTTTAAAACTATATATACATATATATAGTTTATATTTGTGTGTATATATATATGTATATGTGTATACATATATATATATATATATATATATTGTCTGTGTGCATCACTTCATCCTTTTCAATATTGTAATGTGTTCATCTCATTCCTCCATCTCAGCATCTTGTTTGGCCAGGGCGGAGGCAGTTGGAGAGCAGGAATCCTAAATCACAACTGGAAAAAGCAGAGGTGGGAATACAGCCCACCCTGTCTGCATTCAAAGAACAAGAGATCAATCTAAGGAGCTCGGGTCTCACAGGCATTTCTGGGGCCACGGTTTTAGATCAAGGACAAGGTTACAGATAATCATCTTTAATGAAACCTGCCTTCGTCAGTCCCTCTGGGGCTCCCTGCTGTGTGTTCACCTTTACAATCACATACTCCAATTAGCAGCATCCTTGCTCCTGGCCTCCAGGCTTTATTTACAGCTCTGTCCATTCTCTGTAACTATAATCCGTTTGACTGTCCCTGGAAGCATCCTCCATGCAGTTTCTCTGTTGTCTTAGGTCACATTCACTTTTTTCCCTGATGCTTTTTTTTTTTTTTTGAGAGCCCTGCTGAGGGCTGCCCTCTGTCTTAAATTGCTACACTCTGCCCAGCACGGTCATACTTTCGTCTGTCCATGACATTTCAGTAAAGATGTTGGCCACTTCTAACTGTCTGTTAATCAGCTTTCTGTCATTTTAAGAAAAGCTGACTTAAAAAAAAAAGGAATGACTTGTTTTGGCTCAAAGATTTTGGGGGTGAGTCACTTGACACAGAGATAGCTTTGAGCTTGTTCCTGGAAGCAAGAGTGCATAGTGTGGGAAAACATGTTCATGGTGGGGCAGGGAAGAGAGGGGAGTGAGGGGGAGGAGAGAGAGAGAGAGAGAGAGAGAGAGAGAGAGAGAGAGAGAGAGAGAGAGAGAGAGAGGAGAGAGAGAGAGAGCAGGTATTCAACATCTCCCCATGAGTTCCTTTCATTCAGCCTCACCTCCTGGAGAGTCTACCCTGCCTCCCCGTGGTGCCACAGGATGGAGACCAAGCCTTTAATAAATGGCTGTTGGAAGGCATTTTAAGATCCAAACCATACATGCTGCTTCTGGAGAGAAGCTTCTGGAAGAGTTTCATCCTTCAGCTAGAAGAACTGAAACACAAAAGGCCTCCTAGGAGAAGCAGCTGTGGCTCCTCCATGAAGGATCTCTTTGTGGTCTCTGCCCCTCAAAGGAACTGGAAAAAGTCAGTGGATTCTTAAAAAGATTTTGCCCTTCAATAACCACTTAAATGGCACCAGGAATTAGAGCACCTTTCCCATGGCCAATATAGGAAACCCCCGAAGTTAGGTTTTCTGAAATTAAAAATAGCCATCATTTTGCAGTGGGTGTGTGTGTGTGTGTGTGTGTGTGTGTGTGTGTGTGTGTGTGTGTGTGCGCGCGCGCGCGCGTGCACATGTAGAAGCCATGGACAAACTCAGGTGCCATTCCTCAGGAAGCTGTCCTTTTTTTTTTGCAACAAGAGCTCTCATTGACCTAGAAATCATCCACTAGGCAAGGGTCGTGCCTCTCTCATGCTTTCTCAGCAAGCATTTACCGACGGAGCCATCATCCCAGCAGTGGCTACTTAAAGGCCAGCCTAAAATATTTCTGGATATAGAAAAGCCTTAGGGTGTAATATTGAGATGAACCAGTTTATTTCCGTTTGAATATGAAATGTCCCCCACAGCCTCATGTGTTTGAAAACATGATTCTGAGTTGGTAGTTCTGATTTGGTGAGTTGTAGCATCTTTAGGAGGTGGGGCCTGGCCAGAGGAAGTAGGTCACTAGAAGTGGGCCCCATGGTACAGTCAGACTCTGGTGCTAGCCCAACCTCTCTGCTTACTAATCCAGTGAGATCCGAGGACTCCTGGCTTCACATTCGTCACCGTGGACTCCACCAGACTTCCAGCCCTGTAAGGACTGTCCTGTCCTGTACTGTGAGCCAAACTAAACCTCCTCCATCAAGCTGTTTCTGTCTGGAATCTTCTGAGTGACATGACCCTACTATGTCTGCCTGACGTTTTACACTAGGAAATGGAACATTAAGGATAAAATGGAAGTCGTCTTTGGACTCCTCTCTGGCTCTTTCCTCTCCTTCCATAGAGGTAACTACTAGCTTCATGTGGCTATTTGCTTTTTTCTATGCTTGTATTTTGATTTGTGCAGGTTCCACATGTATGTAATAAGAACTTCCTCCCACGTTATCAGACTTCAATGATGTATCTGCAGCATGCTTTTTCCGGGGAGATTCAGTGTCCGTAATTAGGACCTCCTCATTGACTCTAAAGGTCATCTTCCTCTTGCTTGGATGTTCCCACAAGCCCAGACTTTCAGTGATTCAGCACACTCCTCTGATGGTCTCCTATGTTAAGTGAATCCATGAGAGTCTGCTAAAGGGTATCAAGGATTTATTAAGATATAAAATGGGGAGAAATACAATCATGATACAGAACAAAGTAAACAGCCGTCGTCATCCTCCAGTCTGTGGGGAGTGGAAGGTGGTGAATAGAACCAGTCATCTGGTTTCCAACCACCGAGAGAGAGAGAGAGAGAGAGAGAGAGAGAGAGAGAGAGAGAGAGAGAGAGAGCGCCCTCATCAGGTTATTTATTTATTTATTTATTTATTTATTTATTTATTTATTTATTTATTTATTTATTTTGGTTTTCCAAGACAGGGTTTCTCTGTGTAGCTTTGTGCCTGTCCTGGAACTCACTCCGTAGCCCAGGCTGGCCTCGAACTCACAGAGATCCGCCTGCCTCTGCCTCCCGAGTGCTCGGATTAAAGGCGTGCGCCACCACCACCCGGCTCCTCCTCAGTTTTTGGTTTTTGTTTTTTTTGTTTTTTTGAGACAGGGTTTCTCTGTGTACTTTTGGTTCCTGTCCTGGATCTCACTCTGTAGCCCAGGCTGGCCTCGAATTCACAGAGATCCACCTGGCTCTGCATCCCAAGTGCTTGGATTAAAGGCGCGCCACCACCGCCCAGCCCCTCCTCAGTTTTAAGCAGACACATACCCAGAAAAAAAAAACAAAACATGCCTCTATTGAGCCAGATACCCCAAGGTCATTGCCAGAGTGAAATCCCACAACACTCCTAGGCTCCTACGTGCTCACAGAAATGAGAGTCTGCTTTGGCCAGTACTTCTCAAACTGCCCGATCCTGGCACGCTGAGGGCATTGTTGAAAATACAGACCTCCGGGCCCAGCTTGCCTCAGCTCTCCCCATAAGCATCTCTGAGAGCGACAGTCCCTACGGGGAGACTCCAGATGCTCCAGAACACATTTTTATTATTATTATTATTAATAGCTAGGTCACATGTGCCTTCTTCTTGGCAAGTCACATGTGGGCTCAGTCACTGCCCCTCCCTCATCTTCACAGACGTGTAAAGATACAAAAAGCCATTTCGGGTGGTGGCGCACGCCTTTAATCCCAGCACTCGGGAGGCAGAGGCAGGCGATCTCAGTGAGTTCGAGGCCAGCCTGGCCTACAGAGTGAGATCCAGGAAAGGCGCAAAGCTACACAGAGAAACCCTGTCTCGGGGGAAAAAAAAAAGAATTACACCTGAGAAGCCGACTGCAGACCCAGCCTTTGGCAAGATGGTCTGCCCCTGCTCTCAGCATGGATGCCCTGGTGCTTTTTATGTTTCTAAATTTACGATCAGTGCCGAGTGTTCTGAGGTGATAATAGGCACAAAATCTGTCACGTCCCTGTTCTTTTTGGATGATCTGATTCCCCTGCCCCACCTTGTGCCATAGCATTTCTTCATTGTCATGGGATTTCCTGATCATGAGTCTGTTGGCGGAGCAGGATGTCATATAAAATGATCTAGGTATGATGGGCACTCATTATACAGTGACTATGATGAAATGAGGGATAATCTAGATAGGGCTGGCCTGCAGGGGGCGGGGTGTCTTGATTATTAATCAAGGTGGGAAGAGCTAATTGTTATGGGTAACACCGTTCCCTGGGTTTGGTCCTGGACTATGAAGTTGTGGGAAAGTGAGCTGGGTACTGGCATGCATGTTGTACCCGGGAATAGCATGGGCTTTTAAACCTCAAAGCCCATTTTGGTGACAAACCTCTTTCAACAAGACCACACCTCCTAATCCTTCCCAAACAGTTCCACTAACAGGGGACCAAACTTTCAAATACATGGGCCTTTGGGGGGCCATTCTCATTCAAAGCACCACACCTGCCTTTCCCATGTCTGCTTATATACAGGGAGGCACCAAGTAGATGCAGCTGCTCCCAGCTGACACCATCCCTCCTTAAGTGGGAACACCTCTGAGGCCTGAGTAGGTCGGAGGCATCCATCCATGCCTCTCTCACCCCTGTGGCAGGGTGACCTTCTCTGACAATGTTTTGACTCAGGCCCAGACACAGGTGTACAGGGACAGCAATTTAATTCACAAAGCTGAGGAGTAGCCACACTGCTCATGCCTGGTCACACATCTCCTCAGGAGACTGCAGGACACACGGGAAGCTCCTTGTCTCTTTTTGTCTCCATGCAGCTGACTGCCTTCCTGTGTCTGTGCCTGCCTTCCATAGTCTTTGTCTGGGGCAGTGGCAGTTCAGAAGGGCAATGTATTTCTTGATGACCTCCTGAACCCACTCATGGGGACCCTGAGCCCAGCACGGTATGCATTCTCTCCATCTGAAACTGAGCATCAACTCTTTACTGTCATACTTGAAGACCAATTTTATAAACCCTGAGTTAACAAAGAAATGGTTGCTATTATCTGTAAGAAGTACACCCTCCTCAGCGTTTAATAACTGACATTAGAGTGACATCTTACTGTTTAAAAAGTATTTTGACCTCAGTCACCTGCTGTTCACATTGACTTCATGAAGATGAGGTAAAAAAAAATTACCATTTAAAAATGCTTCCGCTGTCACTTTATATGTGGGGATTTAAAATTGTAGTGTCTGAAGCAGGGTTCAGGCCCTCCAGAACTTTATTTTTAAATAGTGTTTTTATGTATTCTTTTGAAAATTTCAAACAATATATTTTGATCATATTCTCCCTTACCCCACAACTCCTCCCAAATCCTCCTCACCTACCTACCCAGCTTGATGCTATTTACCTCTAAAAAAAAAAAAAGGAAAGAAAGAGAAAAGAAAAACAAAACAAAACATGGAGTCCAAATTGTGTTGGCTTCCTGTTCCTGAGCATAGGGCCTGCCCTGGAATATGGTTGATATTCCAGGGTCATTCCATTGGGAAAAACAAACAAACAAACAAACAACAAAAACAATTTTCCCTCACCCAGGAGCTATCAGTTGTGACTAGCTTCCTTTTGAGGAGCGGGACTTGCTGTGCACATCTCTTGTGTGTTGGGATTTTGTCTTCTGTGTGCTGTCACGGTCTCTGTGAGCTCACATGTGTGTGCATCGACCCTGGTGTGGATGGAAAACACCACCTCAGACCTTTACAATCCTCTGGCCTCCTCTTTTGCCTTCAACCCTGAGCCTTGAGGGGAGGGGTGTGATACAGACATCCCATTCAGGGCTGAGCACTCCAAACTCTCTCTGTCTCTGCAAGCTGACCAGTCGAGGGTCTCTGTGTCCATCACCATCTACTGCAAGAAGAAGCTTCTCTGATGAGGGTTGACCAAATGGGCTCATTGGAAGTTCTGATCGGAACCCCTTCCAGAAATTTCTGAAGAGCCTGGAGCTAGCATGTGAAAGTCTTCCACACTCAATCCTGTGGTTTCTTTTCAACTAGATATCAATTGCATCAGCAATCTCTAAAGAAATAATTAGCAGGACACACACATGTGGAAAAATACACTCATACCGTACACACAAGCACATTTGCATGTCAGTACATACTTGTATCTGTGTAAACACACATATATGTATCTATGTGTATGTATATGGACATAAACACACAATTTATTACTTTATGAATTTTGCTTATGGGATGGTAAGAGATGGACAATTCAAATTCTGTGGACCTGGGATTATTGCCTGACTTGGAAGCTGCTGCTCTGAACCTGCGTGGCGCTGCAAACCTCCCCCGCATCATCATGACCTGTTCCATGCAGGTGTCTGTTAGTGTGCTCTTACCCTGAAGTACACGGGGAGCGGGGCTGGCTGTTCCTGTCTCAAGCAGGTGCTGTAACTGAGATGCAGAGGTGAGGGAGATGAGCACCCATCCTGAAATTCGTTCCATACCTCAGCAGAAGGTCATGGTTGGAGAACAAGAAAGCCCTTCAGGACTGTGCATCTCTGAGATATGAATGTGCTCCACACCTCCCATGACCCAGAAACATCTGTGGTGGTGGAAAAATAGAAGACTGCCCCTGTGGGGAGTTGTCTTGTCTCTCTCTGAAGCTGAAATTAAACGGTGGATAATTAATAGTCCCTGGGTCTCCTCTGTTTGAAAATGATTTGCCAAGAAGCCAGATTATATGGGTCACTGAAAACAAGTGCTGAGTGCTGTTGGCAGTATCTCCCAGATGTTCTAGGTCACTACTGCTATAGACAGCTGCCTGTCCTGTCACCCTCTTCCTGCAGGCGTGATCAAACACTTTCCCTTTCCATAAAGCCATTCACAGGGAACTCTGTAGTGCTCATAGGTTCTGGAAGAATGGGTTCCCAGTCACTGCTGGGCACAGTAACATTTGGTTGATGGCAGAAAAGAAATGGAGAGTCTAGGAGGTGGCCTATGGATCAATCTAGAGCCTATGTTGCATGAAGGAGTGTGCTGAGACGGGAGTGCCACTGTTAGCCGAGGATGGTGTAATGGTTTGAATAAAAGTGGCCCCCATAGGTCCATAGGGAGTGACACTATTATGAGGTGTGGCCTTGCTGGAGGAAGGAGGAAGTGTGACTATTCTTCCTGCTGCCTGAGAATCCAGACCTGGAACTCTCAGCTCCTTCTCCAGCACCATGTCAGCCTGCACGCCACCATGCTTCCCTCCATGATCAAAACTTCCGACACTATAAGCCACCCCAGTTAAATGTTTTTCTTTATAAGAGTTGCCATGGTCATGGTGTCTCTTCACAGCAATAGAAACCGTAACTAAAACAGTCAGACAAGAGGCCAGCCCAGCACTGAGCTTGACTCTAATCCTGGTGACATTCCTGTGAAGTTAGGAGGTACTACTACTTTGCTTTTATACAGCTAAGCGATACTCAAGGTTGTTAAGAAAGCTCCTCTAATGTCCACCTGAAAGTGGGAGAGCTGGCAATGAACCCAACTGGTCTGACTCTACCTAGAGGATGGTCCTAAGAGCTCTGTAAAGACATTGCATTAGTCAGTAGGGCTTTCTAGAGAAACATAAATGATAGATACATATATTCTAAATATATAGAGAGAATGGCTTACAGGCTGTGGCTCAATTATTCCAACAAAGGCTGTCTTCCAATAGAAATCCTAAGATACCAATGGTTGTTCTGTCCATGAGGCTGGGTGTCTCAGCTGGTCTTTGATATGTGCAGGAATCCCAAAGAAGTAGGCTCTAATATCAGTGAAGGAATGAACTTACCTGTGAGAGTGAGGACAAGCAGGCAGAGTACGTGCTTCCTTTTTCCATGCCTTTTATATAGGTTGCCACCAGAAAGTGTGGTCCAGATTAGAGGTGCTTCTTACCACATTAAATGATCCAGATTTAAGGTGTCTTCCCATTGCAAATGATCCAGTCAAGAAAAATTCTTCGTAAGTGTACCCAGCAGCTTGGGTTTCAGTTAATTCCAGATGTAGTTAAATTGACAACCAAGCATAGCCACACCAGACATCAGGTGACTAGTCTAATGGAAGATAACAGAACACCAAAAGGAATTATGGCTTCACATGACCAGACATGAACTGTGATGAGGGCCATATGACAGTGAGAAAGATGTTGAGTAGAATCCCGAGAACACAAGATGCTCATGAAGTATTTACAGGACTGGGGTTTTTATCAAGGTGTCTCTCTGACACCCTTGGTAGTTAATAATGTGTAGACTTTACTGGGCCCCAGGATGCCCAGATATTTGGTCAAGCATTATCGATGGGCCTCCTCCAAACAGCTGATGACCAGAATGAAACAAAAAGCAGACTGACCTGGGAGTAAGAGAGAAGCCCTCTTTATTTTTTATTTTATTTTTGATGACTTCCAAACAGGGCCTTAGCTTTACCCTGTCCTTGGGCTAGAGCTAAAACACCCGCTCTTTCTGGTGCCCAGTAACCGTTTTACCCTGCAGATCATGGGACTTGATCATCTTCATCATTGCATGGACCAGTTCTTTATAATACGTCTCTTTGTATGTGTGCACACAGACACATTGGTTCTTTTTATGTGTGTGCACACAGACACATTATTGGTTCTCTTTATGTGTGTGCACACAGACACATTATTGGTTCTCTTTATGTGTGTGCACACAGACACATTATTGGTTCTCTTTATGTGTGTGCACAGACACATTATTGGTTCTCTTTGTATGTGTGCACACAGACACATTATTGGTTCTCTTTGTATGTGTGCACACAGACACATTATTGGTTCTCTTTATGTGTGTGCACACAGACACATTATTGGTTCTCTTTGTATGTGTGCACACAGACACATTATTGGTTCTCTTTATGTGTGTGCACACAGACACATTACTGGTTCTCTTTGTATGTGTGCACACAGACACATTATTGGTTCTCTTTGTATGTGTGCACACAGACACATTATTGGTTCTCTTTATGTGTGTGCACACAGACACATTATTGATTCTCTTTGTATGTGTGCACACAGACACATTACTGGTTCTCTTTGTATGTGTGCACACAGACACATTATTGGTTCTCATCGTATGTGTGCACACAGACACATTATTGGTTCTCATCGTATGTGTGCACACAGACACATTATTGGTTCTGTTTCTCTGGAGAACCTCTGGCTTAGTCATGCTTGACACACCCTGCTCTTATCCCCCCACATTGCCATGACAGAATCTTCCCAATGCCTTTGTAATCACATCCCTTCCATGCCTTACTGGGTCCTATGCTCTGGGTACTAGCACCAGGCCTTCCTGTTTATTGGTGTGCCCTCAGCACCTGGTAGGGGATACACACAGTAAGCAGGGCAGAAAGCTATGGAAAGACTGACCGACACACAGAACAGCGTGTGGAACCGGGAGGGTGCACGAGGCCGGCCAAACAGAGGAGTGAAGGCTGGGGAATGGCCAGGTGAGTTTTGCAGCTTTGGATCCTGCAGGGAAGAACAGGGAAGGGAAGGAACCCAGTGATGGGTTGGTCAGGAACGTCTTCATCTTGATGTGAAGCAGCCAGGACCTTGTCCTGAAGGAAGAAGGACCACAGAATGATTCTGACCCATTGGAGGCTGACCTGGGCTAAGATGTTTCATTCTGGATTTAGGTTCTGTAATCAGGTTTTGCCCTCGTTTGGTTTTTCTTATCACAGGGAAATCGAGGAACAATGTATACTTACGGTGGCTGTGAGAACCCCACAGGGATTGTTGGGTACTGTGTGAGAGGTGGCATGTTGGGAATTTGGAGGTTGCCATGGACGAGGCCTAAGTATGCCTGTGGGGATAGGCCAGGCATCACCATTGGCACCCAGACAGCTCTATGTTCTTCTGCTATGGAGGTGGCAGTCGTCAGAATGTGCTAAAGGAATACCCACAACCTCAGAGTTCAGAAGCCTTCCCAGAGTATCTGAGTCCTGATTTGGGAACATTGAGATGAGTAAGTGATGTCTAGGAAGAATTCTTGGAAGGAACTGACAGGAACGCAAGAAGAGGGTCTGGGTGAAAAGCAAGGCCTCACGAGGCCCAAACACAGGCAGCTAGCTTCATTCAGCGTTGTCTCCTAGGGCTAGCTGGATGGTTGTTCTCATTCGTAGAAGGCAGGTTGGCTGTGACAGGTTTTTTGGTTGGTCAATACATTACTCTATAGAGGAAAATGCAGAGATCTGCAATATTTGTTCAGTCTGAGAATAGATTAAGTTTCTGTCCTGGGAGCATTCAGATAAATGAATGATGTTGATTGAATGGGTTAAACATTGTAAAGCAAATATTATGGGTCACATAACTATTATTACAAAGTCCACCAAAGCCCAATTTGTTCCAAGAATTATTTAATTTTTTTGAAGACCAGTAGAGGGAGAGACAGGGTTGCTTTCCCAGCGGGGTGATAGACAGGAGATCCATGGGTCTAAGGAACCAGCAAGCCCCTGTACCAACTGAAGAGTAGAGGGTCCCACCCTCGTCAATACTCCAAGGATCAGGAAGCAGCCACTGTCAATATTGGTTCCAGAAATACATCACCCCAGCTGAATTTAAAGACCCAAAGCTCTATTAAAATCTGTTGGCTACAAACCCACCTATGATCCACGTCTCCCTCTCCACTAACTCAGCTCCTGGTACCACTCTATACAGATGAGTGAGTTTGGATGGTTATTCTCAATCACACAGGAAATTTCAGCTGCAAGTGTCTGTGATATTCAATTTACAAAATAATGAGGGACCTAGAAGAAGAATGGAGTAGATTAAAGAGGCGTGGTAGTGTCTGTGGCGAATGTCTTCTGTAATGAACACAAGTCTGAATACTCCTCTGTTCCGTATATGTCTGGAAAAATCAGTAATGAGGACTGGCAAGAGACAATTCTTACTGCTTTTCAGTTTTGAACATACATGGCATGACATATTCACCTAGAAAAGTCTGAACATGTTCCCTCTTCCTCACTCTAGCCTGTGCTCAGAGTCACTGCCATTTCGAAGGATGTTTTGTATTATATTTTATTTATGTTGAGGGGTGTGTGTGTGTGTGTGTGTGTGTGTGTGTGTGTGTGTGTGTGTGTGTGTATGTGTGTGTAAGTGCTTGGGAGGTCAGAGGAAAATATACAGTTGGTTCTCTCCTTCCACCATATAGATCTTGGAGATCAAATTCAGGCCATCAGAACTGTCAGCAGGCTTCCTCGCCTGCCACACCATCTCCCAAATCCCTGGAAAGCTCTTTTTTTTCATATAGCTAACTTAACAAAACTGTCAGCGGTAGCTCACTTCCTTAGTCAATTGCTCATTCAGACTTTCCTGGCTGGAAGATTTGTGGAAAGGCCCTGAACCTCCTTCAGACAATAATGCTGCTTAGCATCTTGGGGGAGGCGGGTATGAGGGAGTACATTGAATCCATACAGGCTTTTTGTTCTCAGAAGAGTATGTGGATGAAGGTCAAGCTAAACAGACAGTATTTCCACAGGTCCCCTCATGCACATTTTGACATTTTTGGTTAAGTACCTGAGAGTTGACATATGGCCACCCCTGTCTCTCCTAGTGGAGAAGGACTGAGCCAGGCTTGTCTGTCTAATCTGCTACTGCTCTCCTTCTGGAAGATGGAGTATTAGAGAGAGGCATCACTGTCAGTAATATTCATTGCGGGACTCCCAGCAGGTCTGGTTCAGCCTGTCAAGTTGTTTGTGAGAGCAAGGAGGTCTACTGGCAGATTCCACTGTCAGGAGACCTAATGGGCCTGCATCTGAGGCTCCCACATATCTCCCACAGTCACTGTAAGAAAGCATCAAAGCATAGGCAGCCCTTTATTTAAAAAAAAAAAAAAAAACACAGAAAAAATGGCCCCTCTGGGGGCAAATCCTTTCATCCCCTGACCTGGAGCTGCCTGAGTCCCCAAGAGTAAAAGCATTGTGTAACAAAGGGGCTTTGTGGCTCCTTCCACCACACTGGTCAGCATAGCCTGACCTGAACATACTGGGCCAATGGGGGAGGGCACCCTGGCCTCTGAGCAACCCCCATGTTTTTTCCTCTAGCCGTACTGTGTTGCTCTGTGCTTTCCTCTTTTGACCACTGACAAGTCAGAGGTACCAAGGAAACACAGCCTGGCCGAAGGAAGTTAACTCTGAAAGGAAGAAAGGGCCAAGAGAAAGTCCTGTGAGTCGGGGTCCAGGAACAGAACAGTGCTGGGGACTCTAGGAGCTGTCCAGCCTTCTCTACCTGCTTGTGGAGTGATGTCAGCCAAGGCCGGTTGCTTGCGTTTAATTAAAAAGGTACGCGTACAAGGGTGCTGTACCCTCAGCTCACTCAATCGTCGGTGGATGGAAGATACTCTCTCCCCAAATCTAGTAGTTGAAGAAAAGACTAGCAGATGTGTTCGTGGTGTAATAATTTCAGTGTTTTCCAGCCTCGACTTTTTTAGTCCCCCTCCCCCAGGTCAAGCCTTAAAAAGCCCCAAAGGCACAGTGGAGGGAATGGGTAGGGCTGCAAGCTGAAGGCGAAGCCATTGAGACAGCAGCTCCAGACACCCCACCAGGACAATGGGAGCATGTTTTGAATTATGTGAATCTCAGTGCCCTGCTCCCCTTTGACCTTCCCCCTGGATTGGTTGATTGATTGATTGATTGACTCTTTCATTAATCAAAAACTACCCATGAGGATCACACCTTCAGTTGTAGGGAAAAGGCTATGAAGCAACCATAGGACAGAGGAAGGGGCACAGAAGAGAGGAAGGCTCGGAGCAGATGGGGTGTATCACCAGAGTATTCTCTGAAGTGTCCCGTGTACACTGGAGTCACACCACACCATCACTGTCTCTCTTTCCCCTTTCCATTATATTCCCTTCGTCTTCTAGTGTCTGCCCCTTATCCTGCACAAATGTGAAGGGCAGCATCTGTGGGCATTAGGCCTAATTTCAAATGCTCTCTTCTGGGGTTGGGAAGAATGGCTCAGTTGGCAGACTTGAGTTTGGTCCCCAGAACCCACATGCAAATTCTGGGTGTGGTGGCCTATACGTATAATCCCCATGCTGAGGAGGCAGAGACAGGCAGGTCTTGGGGAGTCACCAGCCAGACAGCTTAACCTGACTGAGGGGCTCCAGGGCAACGAGAGACCCTGTCTCAAAAGGGATAGGCAGTGTTCTTAAGGATGACACATGAGGTGTTATCTGGTACACATACACACACACACACACACACACACACACACACACACACACACACACACACACACCCCTGTTGCAAAAGGCAAGCTAATTCAATTATAACATTAAAGACTATTTTACTGGTGGCCCTGCCACCATTGTGTCCAACGAATCCTTGATTGTCACCCATTGCTCTCTTCAAGTCCATTTGAAGTCCCTGGCTGTGTCCATAGATTCCTTCAGCTTCCAACATGAACGCTAGCAACTGAATTGTGCTCATGGTTTTGGCAACAGTCACTGGGCTAAAAGCAGCTTTCTTCTAAATGATGGCAGGAGGCCAGAACTGACTCTGTTTGGAATCATTCAGTTTTTTCTTCAGTTTCACTCTGTTGCCATCTGAGACACCTACCACTACAGAGAATGGGGAGCAGTGTCTGGAGAGACGGAGGGGACATAGGACCCCACACGGCCACCCTGGGACCTTGCTGTTTTATGTAGCAAGGACACTGCCCTTTATCTCTTGAATACAAGTTGATGTATAAGGTATGTGATTTGCTAAGGACTTAGAGGAACCAGCCTGAACTACAAGGGTGGGAAACCATGGCCAGCAGGTGGAATCCAGCCCACTGTGTGTTTTTATAGGGTCCTCAAGCTAAGCATAGTGTTTTCCTTTTTAAAATGGTTGGGAGAAAAGAAAAAGAGAGAGAAAAGAATGATACTTTGTGACATGTAAAAATTGTATGAAATTTCAGCGTCCATAAATACAATTCTTGTGGGATACAAATCACGTGCGTTCGCTTGCCTGCCATCTAATCACAGCCTTTCTCCATAAAGTCAAGGGAGTTTCCAGAAGCCCGCACGACCCAGTCATCACAACTCTGCACACGATAAATCACTGTGAGGCAGCTTCTGCTCCAGCCCTGAACTGGTACTAAGATGTCTTATTTTATTTTTGGTTGCCAGCTACTCCAAGACGTCAGACTGCAGGGATGAGAAAGTAGAAATCTGGGGTACGGTCCTCTGACTCAGTGGGTGCCAAGCATTTTGCTGACAAAGACAGCAAAGTCCCTCAATCTTTCTGGTTGTGTTTCTCTGAGTTTTTAACCCATGTGTACTCTAGAGTGGGGGCCTGACCACTGAGATGGGAGCAGGGAAGTAATGCCGTTGCATATTGGAACCATCAAACAGTGGCTTTCAGGTATTTATCCCATGTTCTAGAATGCCAGTCAGTTTTTAGAAATTCATAAAAAAATTTTCTCTTGCCCATAAATGTCTAAATAACGTGGTTGAGTTTGGCCCTTGGTCTACAACACTTGCACTGTTTACTGTTTGTCTGTGTTTGTTACTTGCCGTCACCAACTTGACACAACCTGGAGTCACCCGGGAAGAGAAAACCTCAACCGTAGAAAGAGTTGCCTTGAGTAGATTGTCCTGTAGGCATGTATATGGGTGCATTCTCTTCACTGCTGATTGATGTGGGAGAGCCCAGCCCCCTGTGGGTGGTGTCACCACTGGGCAGGTGGTCCTGGGTTGTATAAGGAAGCTGACTGAACAAAGCCAGAGAGACAAGACCAATGGGCAGCATTCCTCCATGGTTTCTGCTTCAAGTTCCAGCCTTAACTTGAGTTCTCCCTTAACTTATAATTGACTGTAACCTCTCAGATAAAATAACCCTCTTTCTCCCCAGTTTGTTTTTTGGTGGCAGTGCCTAGCAGAGCAAACTAGGACACTGGTCATTTCCAGAAAGTCCTGCCTACTGTCTTCTCACCTTCCCATCTCTTTCTGGAATGGTTGAGTGCCCTGGCATCCTGTGGCTTTCACACCTGAGCCTGTCTTGCTGATCTAGTCAGATCCTGTCTGATGAGTCCTTGCTACAGTGACAGTTGATTGATGGGGAATTCACTAAGGATCCGCAGGTTCCTTCTGTCTCTCTGTTCTTGTAGTGGCTGCTTCTAGAACTTCAGAGCTTCCTCCATGCTCATCTTTTTCCTGACTTCCTGTTCCATTGTACACCACAGAAACAGCATAAACCCACTGAGCATTTACTGGGCAACAAGGACTATTACAGTCATTTTTACATGTAGCATTAGATAGATAGATAGATAGATAGATAGATAGATAGATAGATAGATAGATAGATATAGACATAGATATATAGATAGATACAGATAGATAGAGAGATTTTTTTCTCAGTCCATTTAGGTGGATGGTATTATTACCTGTGCTTTACAGATCATAAATTGTAAGGCTTAGAGAAGTTATGTACTCTTCCAAGGTCACCCAGGCAGAAAATGGCAAACCCATCCACTGTCTGCTTTGCCAAGAAATCTCTCCAGGAACACGACAAGCAGGTCTTTGAAGTCTTTCTCTTATCCTCTACAGAGGCTACATTAGTCACCCTATTGGATCACAGCTAGTGGCTCCTGGTCGAGTGGAGCCACTCAATTAAATGCCTTTTCATCCTGGGATATAGCTTGTCCTTGCTGTCCTGGGTACCAATCTTGGTTCTAGAATGTGCCCTGCAGTTCCCAAGTAGCCACATTGTTGCCTGTTGTTGGACTAACACGAAGGTAAGGACATATAGGTACCTCCCTACAAATACCATGTTTCCTTTCTGATAGTGTGTCTTCATTCATTTCCGTTGCTATAACAGAATACCTGAGACTTAGTGGTTTATAAGGGAAAGAGGTTTAGATGGCTTATGGTTCCACAGGCTGAAAAGTCTAAGAGCAGCTTGATGACGCCACATGGTTTCTGGGGAGAGATTCATGCTGCTTCAGCTCATGGTGAAAAGGAGAAAAGAAAATGGAGGAAAGAGAAGGACTCTTCTTCAGAAGCCTGACGTTGTCCATAGCTCCTCAGTGAGGGGTGGAGCTTGTGAATTCCTTCCCCCCACTTGCCTTGTGCTTGAATGCTAACTGACTTCCTCTTGTGCAGGTGTTGTGCAGACAATCACAGCTGCTGTGAGTTCATGAGTACAGCTGTCCTGCCATGTCCAGAAGACACCGTTTCTCCCCAGTCCTCCCCAACCTCTGGCTCTTAGAATATTTTTTGCTTCTTTGTCTGTAATGGTCCCTAAGCCTCGGAGAGAAGGTGTGATATAGAGGTCCCGTTTGTGACTGAGTACTTACTTCCCTGACGCTCTCTAAACTTTGACCAGTTGTGAGTGCCTGCATTAACCTCTGAATTCTGCACAAAGAAACTTCTCTGATGAGGTCTGAGAGCTGCACTAATCTATAAGTAGAGAGGTACAGATTTAGAGGGCAGTTTGATACTATATCTGTCTAATAAAATAATAGCAGATAGTAGTAGGTTCATCCTTGGGGTTTGTGAGCCCCCCCTTCCCCACCCATTCTTGGATTATTGGTCATATTTACAGTACCAGGCATGTTTTTCCTCTTGTGGGGCAGACCTTAAATCCAATCAGAAATTGGTTGGTTACCCCCATAACATTTGTACCTCTATTGCACCCATGTGCATATTTCATAGCAAGCACGCTCAACATTTGCACCATCTGTCTGCCTCTAATAGTCACATTTATTATTGAATGGGCAGACAGAGGAATGGTGGCTTCTTCGAGTATTGTGCTTTCTATGAGTTGAGTCTTAAGGAAAAAAGCTCTTTAAGAGAGAGTGGAGACTTAGGAAGTGATAGACAGTGATTATAATAGCAAGTCAGGAGAGTCAAGTTGAGAATAAAGGTCAGAAACCCCTTCACAAAGGCTACAGAGAGCATATGAAAGAAATCAGTCCACAGTGCCAAAGACTGGAAACTCCTGCATGAGACTAGAACTGGCTGGAGCCCCCGGTGCAAGTACACAAGCACTCCAGCATTGAAAGGTGACCTGTCACTCATTATGATCCTAAAATGTCCGCCCTTGGATGTGGATGGGGATTTAAGATGCTAATGAGCCATGCCATGAAGTTGTATGTAAAACTAATGACAGAGGGAGCATGAGCAAGAAAGTCCATGTCAATGTAAATGCCGCCCCCCCATCCATGGTATGTAATTGATGCCCAACATACATACCACGTGACAAAACCTCCTGTGTTTAGTTCACCACTGCTGTCTGAGCTACTAAAACCTCTCCCCACCCCTGTTCTTGTTGGCTTCCACTCCTTGGAAAGGTATTATTTATTAGTAAACCTTTGTTGCTCCTGCATGTACTTCTATCTAGTTCCTGGGTGCTCACTGAATCTCAAGATCTGCCAGTGTCGATACTGGCCATCTTTGTTGAGCAAATGTCAGCTACATCAGGCTCAGTGTTTTCTATATGTGAAGATCGGGTCCTGCAGCCCTGCACATAGACAGTGCCTTGACCTCGCTTGAAAGTCACATGAGCAGAGGCCCAGAGAAGGAAAGCAATTTGCTCAGTGTAGCACAGCTGTCCAAGATGTGGACCTAAGTGGCTCTGCCTAGCTCACAATTCGTTCTATTTCTAGTGATTTTACACTCACTCTCCACGGAAACTTACTACTTTTTATGTCTTTCTGCTCTACAATTATCTGAGTCCAAGAAACGAATGTTAGAAAGGACACAGCATTGGCTCAGGGAACACAGCAGATGGACTGTGATTCTGTCCCTTTTCATAAATAAGACTTCATTTTCACAATCTTGCCCGAAGAACAGACAACTTGAAACTAACCCTGCATGCTTTCTGGAGTCTTCACTGATATAATGATTTCCTGAGTTGTCCACATTTTTGCATCCTCTGCAGATGGAATCTGTCCCGCGGTTGTTATTCATTGGGCTGGAAACAAAGTTTTTCAAGAGCACTTGCAGACGGCCCTGTCTAAAGTTACCTCAGTTTCTCCCTCACTCTCACCAAGTGCTAGGAAGACTTGGAAGTCTTCTGCTACTTACCTCTGTGGAGTGGGCTTAGTGAATTCACCTACACTGAAGGGCCAACGTTGGTGTCACAGTTAGCTCTAGCTGTCAACTTGACACAAACCTAGTGTGTCATCTGGGAAGAAGGAACCTCAGCTGAACTGGCCAAATCAGATTGTTCTATGTTGGTGTTTGTGGGGGCATCTTCTTAGCTGCTATTTGATGTAGGAGGGCCCATTCCATTGTGGGCAGTGCCATCCCTAGGAAGGTGGCCTGGGCTTTATAGGGAAGGTAGCTGAACAAGCCATTGCAGGCCAGTAAGCAGTGTTCCCCTATGGTCTCTGCTTCAGTTCCTGCCTTCAGGTTCCTGCCTTGAACCTCTACCCTGGCTTCCCTCCATGCCAAACTGTAAAGTGTAATAATAAGCTGAAATAAACCTTTTTCCTCTCCAAGTTGTTTTGGTCATGGTGTCTATCACAACAACAGAAACCAAACTAGAACACTTGCGCAGCATTGCTTTATTTGAAGTCTCCCAATATTGAACAATATTATTTTATTTCCTATTGTTATGCAAAATAAAGAGGTCTAGCTAATAGTTACTTTAGGTCTAATAATGAAATTCAATATTAAAGTCTGATGTTAGCTTTAAGAAGTATTTATTCGTTTATAAATGTCCCATAGCAATTACAAATGTTTATGAATACAAAAACAAATGATAACTTGATACTTAGCTACAATATGAAATAACCAAATGGAATACAAAAACCATTTCCATTTTCCTACACAACTGCCATTTCTGAGTTAAAGGCTATACTGGTTGGTTTTTGTGTGTCAACTTGACCTTTGACACAAGCAAGAGTCATCAGAGAGGAAGGAGCCTCAGTTGAGTAAATGCCTCCATGAGATCAGCTGTAAGGCATTTTCTCAATTAGTGATCAATGGGGGAGGGTCCAGCCCATGGTGGGTGGTATCATCCCTGGGGTGGTGGTCCTGAGTTTTAGAAGGAAGCAGGCTGAGCAAGCCATGAGGAAGCAAGCCAGTAAGCAGCACCTCTTCATGGCCTCTGCATCAGCTCCTGCTGTCAGGTTCCTGCCCTCTTTGAGTTCCTGTTCTGACTTCTACCAATGATTGACTATTATCTGGAAGTGTAAGGCGAATAAACCCTTTCCTTCCCAACTTGCTTTTTGGTCATAATGTTTTATCACAGCAATAGAAACTAAGCCAAATTGGTACCAGTGTAGTGGGGTTTTGCTGTGACAGATCTGATCATGGTTTTAGGAGGATTGTGGAAGGACTTTGGAACTTTCGGCTAGAAGAGCCTTTGAATGTTAAGAGCTCAGTGGAATGTTCTTCAGGAGCCTGGAAGATAAGAATGTTGAGAGCAGTGCAAAAGATGGAGGCCTGGCTTGTGAAATCTCGCAGGGAAGTTTAAAAGACTCTATATCAGCCATTTGTTATTTTGAATTAAGATCCTGTGGTTCTCGTTAGCTGGGGCTAAAAAGTCAGCCATGATTAATAAGATACCAGAACTACTAAAGCAAAATTATGCTTTGCTGGGATACTTGATGCTGGTCAGCTGGAGCTAAGAAATTAGCAATGATTAAGAAGAGGCCAGCATTTCTGGGCAGTGGCGGCTCATACATTTAATCCCAGGACTTGGAAGGCAGAGGCAGGTGGATCTCTGTGAGTTTAAGACCAGCCTGGTCTACAGAATGAGTTCTGGGATAGCAAGGACTACACAGAGAAACCCAGTCTTAAAAAATAAAAACAAAAAAGAGACCAGTATCATTGAGGTGAAATCTTCCGAGAAGTGTTTCCTGAGAGCACAGAGAAGCTGTGTTCCAGAGGTGGCCAAGATTGTACCTTGCGCTGGTAACTAGATGTGGTAATATGTAAGAGTCACCCAGATGGTACTGGATTTGAAGGCATGAAGGTGTCATGGAGAACAGCTGAAGCTTGGTACTGTGAGAGGCCAGGAGAGGCCATTGGTGAAGCTGCAGCCTCAGTGGCAGCTGAAGGCCCAGGACTAAAAGGGTCATGCCGAGGAGTTGAGGCTTGGCACCATGAGGAGAACCTATGAGAGGCTATTGGTGAAAGTGCAGCCCAGTTGCAGCAGAAGACACCAGTGTTTTGAAGAATTCAGTACCATGGGATGACCACCAAGAACAGCAGCATCAGGTAGTGGAGCCAGCTGGAGCCTAGAAGACAAGTTGTGTGTGCTGCAGAGAGCAGAGCTGGAGAAGTGACCTGAGCTCCTTGGAGGAGTCCAGAAGATCATGAGTGGATCCCAGACACTGGACAGCTGGAATTTTGTTTTGATTTGATTTGATTGTGGCTGTGCCCTGATTCTTCCCTCTTGAAGTAAGAAAGTATTTTTAAAGGAGCCCACAGATGAAAGACTTGAACTTTTAAAAGAGATTGCATATTTGAAAGAGACTGAAATTTTAATGTGTCTGAAGTTGTAAAGACTGTGGGACTTCTAAAACTATTTATGATTTGAATGTGAGATCTTGGGGATGGATAAGAAAGGAAGGGTTGTGATTCAATAGTGATGTGTTTGTGTGTCACATTGACAAGGGGTCAGTTGTATTGGCTGGTTTTGTGTGTCAACTTGACACAAGCTAGAGTCACCAGAGAGGAAGGAGCCTCAGTTGAGGAAATGCCTCCTTGAGATCAGCTGTAAGACATTTTCTCAATTAGTGATCAATGGGGGAGGGCCCAGCCCATGGTGGGTGGTGCCATTCCTGGGCTGGTGGTTCTGGGTTCTATAAGAAAGCAGGCTGAGCAAAGGGAGAGAAAGCCAGTAAGCAGCACCCCTCCATGGCCTCTGCATCAGCTCTTGCCTGCAGGTTCCTTCCCTGTTTGAGTTCCTGTTCTGACTTCCTGCAATGATGAACTATGATCTGGAAGTGTAAGGCGAATAAACCCTTTCCTCCTCAACTTGCTTTTTGGTCCTGGCATTTCATCGCAGCAATACAAACCCTAACTAAGACAAAGGCCTTCAGATCTTTTTTCCCAGTTATTTTGAAATATCACATAATAGTTTTCTGAATGAGAACTTTCTATCAATGGGCATAAGTAGGAATGAAAATGTATCTCATTTTTAGATTGGATAAACAAATGCCTAGCTCATTTCTAACCAGAATGAAATATTTAACCTGCCAGAGGCTTAAGTAAAGGATAAATGACATTGTAAGTAGCCAGATTCCTGGGTTGTGAGTCATAGCCTGAGAAAGAGGGGTCACTGGTGGGAATTTGAGTTCAAGTCAAAAGTACTAGGATCCCTGTGGACACCATAGGCAGTACTGATGACAGTAAGGAGTGGTCATGAGAGAGAGGGTCTCACTGGGGAGTGTCTGGGGGAATAGGCTATGATGGCCTGTGTTGTGATGCGGTGATTTAAAAGCTATTTGAGCGTTACTTCCTGCCATACAGCTCCTAAAACTCTGGGAATCTCCAAATAATCCTATGTCTTTATATACTAATGAGGTAGACTGGAGTCTCCTGGGCAGTTTGGCTTGGAGCTGACTGACAGAGTGTCTTAGGGTGTCTATTGCTGTGGAAAGACACCATGACCATAGCAACTCTTTTCATTTTTTTAGATTTATTTATTATGTATACAGTGTTCTGCCTGCATGCCAGAAGAGGGCGCCAGATCTTATTACGAGGTGGTTGGGAGCCACCATGTGGTTGCTGGGAGTTGAACTCAGGACCTCTGGAAGAACAGCCAGTGATCTTAACCGCTGAGCCATCTCTCCAGCCCCATGGCAACTCTTATAAAGAAAACCTTTAATTGAGGTGGCTCACTTATAGTTTCAGAGATCCAGTCCATCATCATCATCATGGAAAGCATGGTGGTGTCCAGGCAGATGTGGTGCTGGAGGAGTAGCTGAGAGTCCTACATCTTGCAGGCAACAGGAAGTCAGTTGAGACAATGGGTGATATTCTAAACATAGGAAACCTCAAAGCCCTCCCCCACAGTGACACACTTCCTCCAACAAGGCCACACCCACTCCAACAAAACCACGTTTCCTAATAGTACCACTCCCTCTGAGGTTATAAGGGCCAATTACATTCAAATGACCACACAGAAGAACAGCTTTACAGTGAAAAAGTTACAAATTTTATTTCCACATTCCCCTCCCACCTTGTCCTCTTAGGAGAGGCTAATGATTTAATCAACCACATTGTGCCTATGTAATGAAGGTTCTAGAAAAACTCACAGTTCGGGGTTCAGAGAACTACTGGTTGCTGACAATATGGAGGATATTCTACCTTCCACATCCCTTCCTCCAAACCTGCCCTATGCATCTTTTCTATGTGTCTATTCCCAAGTTTCATATGTTCTAGCAAATGACTGGACTCAAGGGGGAGAATGCTCCAATTGAGAGCCAGTTTGTCACAAGTACCTGAGGCCCTAGTTTTTCACAGGCATCCAAAGAGGAAGGACTATCTCATAGCACCGAGGCCTCGGCTTGTAGGATTTGATACTAACTCCAGGGAACTAATGTCAGAATTGAACCAAGTTACAGGACATCCAATTGGTGCTGGAGAACTGATTTCTGTGAGAACAGTTTCCTCACATCTGTTCGTAGAAGGATTCTGCATCGGCTACCTAGAGTATATTGTTAGAAAACAGACAGTTTGGGTCGTGCTAGCATTAACATGCTTCAATTTTTGTTATTTCACAAACTGTCATATAATTCTTTGGGGAGGTGTATGTATGCATAAGTGTTTGTATATTTGTGTTTGGAAGGGAGAGGGGAGTGCAGTGTGTGTGTGTGTGTGTGTGTGTGTGTAGTGACCAGAGATCAAGGCCAGGTGTTTTTTCTCGATTACTCTCCATCTTGTATTTTAAAGCACGCATGTATTTATTTATTTCCAGTGTACGTGCAGACTTGTGGAGGCCAGACAACAACTCGCAGGAGTCTGTTCTGTCCTTCCACTGTGTGGGTCCCGGGAACAGAACTCAGGTCCTCAGGCTTGGTGGTGGCGGCAATCACCTTTATCTTCTGAGTTACCTTGCTGGACCTCCACCTTATTTTTTTTTTTAAAGAGTCTCCCACCAAACTGGAGTTTACTGATTGGGCTTGACTGGCTGGCAAACAAGTCCAAATGATGCTCCTGTCTCCACCTGCTGAGTGTTGGGACTGCAGGTGTGTGCCTAGGTCTGGCTTTTTATCTGGGCACGGTGGATCCAAACTCAGGTCCCCATGCTTGCACACAAGCACTTGACTGACAGAGCCATCTCTGTAGCCCCTTCAATGGTCTCATAATCCTTTTCTCTGTTCTTGTAACTTCCACTAAGGAGCCTTCGATCCTCACTCATCTCTGCTGATGCTGTAGGAATGAAGGAAGATCAGCATAGGTTAAACTGATACATCATGAGGATGGGGAAGTTCAGTTGAAAAGCAGGAGGAGCAGAAGAAGCGGAGGGGATCTTATTTTTATTGGACTTCTAGGAGGCATGGGACACTGGACTTTAGACTAAATGCACAGCAGCTCAAGCTACATCTCTTGGAAATTAAAGCAAGGGATGATCTGACAGAACTTGCGTACTGAGGCCTGAACAGCAAATGTATGGGTTATATCAGAAGACTGAAATATCAGAGCCATGCTATCTGACACACATTCCTTCCATAGTCGTCCAGGGTCCTGATGAATACTCCCTAAAGGGGCTGTGACTGCCCTCCCCCATGACATCAAGCTGTGCTTTGGGTTCGTTTCAGTGCTCCCCAAAGAATAATCCTGCGAGTACGCTATCACAAGGAAGACAGGTTTACAATAGTTGGAGCTAAATGCTTATTTTCAACTCTAGGAAGGGGCCAGGGTTGTCAAGGGACAAGCAAGGGTTCCCCCAAGCTTTTCTCAGCCTTTGTGTTCCATGCTTACTAGCAAGAGGGGAGCCAAAATCTAGTTTTGTGCAGAGATGAATACAATGTCATAGCTGGGTGTCAGCTGGACTGCCATATCTGTCCCCTGACAGGGATAGGACTGAGAACCTCCAAGGAAGGCTCCATCTGCATGTGAGATTCGTTTACACACACTGCTTGCTTGCCTATAGACTGTATAATGCCCATGATGTGGACAGAAGGCGATATGGACAGAAGGGCTGAGGCGTCTTGGGAAAAAAAAGAAGCACAGAAACAGGCCATTTCTAGGACAACACAAATCAGCATAGAGATTGATATGTCACACATGGGGTGATCTGAGCTGCCAGAGGATTCATAGTAGCTAGGGAGACACATGTGAGGACAAAGGAAGTAATTTTCATAGTCAAGGTCCCAACCAGGAACTGGAGGATATGTTGCCTAGCAACAAGTCTCCTTATCTTTCCCTTCTCCCCCAATCCAAAGAATAACAAGGTGTTTCCTCCATTTTTTTCTTCTTCTTCAAACCCTCATTTTCCCTCCAGATTTTGTCTGGGATTCATTGGGAGCCCAGCACAATTTGTTTGAGACTTCATAGGAGTGCTGGTTAGAGAAAGAGCATTCCTCTCAGGAACAGGAGCTCAATCTGGTTCTCCGAAGCATTTAGTTGCACCTACAAGCTTGTCGACTTCTACCGTGGGCCAAAAACCATGATGGCAAGGGCTCACAGCCAGGAGAGGGAAGGCAGCGGGTCCCTGAAACCCACAGAAACAGCAGGCAGCTTACTAATGAACTTACACAAGCATCCCTATTGTGGACCATCCTGATGTTTTAGAACCAGACATTAGCTACCAGTGTGAGTCACCCCTGCCCGCAGTGGCTTTGCCTCTCAAGGCCTTATATTCCCAGCCATTGCAGCAAATCAACCCCCCAGCTGCCTTTAGAGCTGTGTTATTCAGAGACTTGGTGAGATAAAAGAAAACCCACTGGGCATAAAGGCTCTTGAAAATGACTCACCACTTTTCACCTCTATGTACTTTAGAGACATCTACCAATTATTTTTAAAATATACCAAATACTCAAAAATATCCACGTTGTTATAGAAGCTGTTGTATAGCAATTTCCTCTGTGTTGAAACATTCCAACCTGTAGGGATACTCATTAAGACCCAAGAAGTTCTAAAGCAGTGGTTCTCAATCTTTCTAATGCTGTGGCCCTTCAATATACTTCTCCATTTTGTGGTGACCTCAACCATAAGATTATTTTCCTTTCTACTTCTTAACTATAATTTTGTTACTGTTATAAATTGTGATGTAAAGAACTGTGTTTTCTGATGGTCTTAGGCGACCCCCCCCCATGAGAGGGTCATTCAACCCCACAGGGGTAATAACCCACAGGTTGAGAACCATTGGTCTAAAGGGAGGCTCATTGAGACTCAGGAAGTAAACAACTCATAAGTCCTAGGAAGTCCCTGAAATTAATCAGATATACAAGATTCCCTCCTTCCCCAAGCACTAAGGATTGCTGAGGAGACTCAGATTGGCTAAACTGCCTGGAAGAGGTTATTTGACTTGTTGAGCTACCATAATTTTGTGCAGTGAGCTCTAGGTTTCCAGCTCTCATGAGGTCTCAACTATGTTGAGGTGAGCCTTTGGTGATACAGCCACTTTTGAGTCATCCATGCTCTTATAAGTAACCCCTCACTCATGATCATGTAGGTAATTCCAATAAACTCACTAAGCTAGACTTGGGTAGAATCATTTCTTTGGTCAATTGCCAATGCCCTTTCTGGGGTGAACAGACATCTGTTCATATCTCCCTAGGAAAAGACACATAACAGCTGGGCTGCATCATACTTGGCCTTCAATCTCATTATTTTTCTTGATTATTGAAAGAAAAGATGACTCTAGAAGAAAGTCTGGGAAGGTGACATCTTTATAGAAAACACTCAGATCACACTATGAAAAGATTTTAATAAAATCGGAAACATGTGAGCCTACAAGATGACTCAGCAGATAGAAATACTTGCGATGTAAGCCTGATGATCAGAGTTCAATCTTCACAGTGGAAGAAGAGAACTGACTCCTAAAAGTTGTTTCTGGCCTCCACACATGTCCCACAATGTATGCACCTATACTCATGCACATCACACACACACACACACACACACACACACACACACACACACACACACTGATGATGGTGGTGGTGGTGATAACAATACAGTTGAAGAAATTGGAAGGATGTGACTATGGTACCAAGTACTTGCATATACTGAGGGATCCAGCTCTATATTTACCCATTTGTGCATTTGTGCTGTGCAGAATACTGTAGGCACCAACAGGGAGTCAATGTTCCTAGCAACTTGAAATATTCTAGAAAAGTATTCTTCTCCTGCTTGAGTCAGATCATCACAGAAATACTTTGTAGAGAGACATCTTTTGTTTCCTTAAAACTTTGAGCTTGTAGACCCAGGAGAAGGGCAGAGATTGACTGGGAAAGGAAGCACTTCCACTAAGTCAGGGACATTTCCTGCCCAAATGAAAGCAAAGCAAAGAAGGAGGCCCTGTAGGAAGCCCGGCCTGCATTGTCTGCTGTTAGGGACTCCTGCATGAAGGCCCTTAGCTGTTGTTGCTCATAGTGGGATCCACTAACTTTTCACATTTTCTTCTTTTGTTATCATTGCTCTCTTTAAAGATCTGAACCCATTAAAACAGCAATAACAAACAAACAAACTAGCCTGTATCCTTTAACTGTACCTCTGATTTCTGAGTCTTGTGGAAGTCTGTCCCCAAGGAATTTGAGGTAGAACCAAACACATGGCTCATTTCTTTCTGAAGGTTACCTTCATTCCAGAATGTTTGGGCAGGAGCAGAGTACAACTTCCAGCAACTGAGCCCTGTTCTCATCCTTGTTCATTCTGACGAGAATCAAGGATAGTTCTGGTTTGCCATTTTATCGTTTGCTTGTTTTGGTTTGTTTTTGACGGGTCTTCCACTTTGGGAAAAACAAACAAACAAACATGATGTTGGTTGTCCATTTTAATGGTCTGAGAATGGCTTTTCTAAGTTCTCCCTGGTAATTTTGTTGTGCCTTCAAGAAAGTGTCCATGCAAATGGTTTGCATAAAGCACACTTCCTTGGTCTTTTCTCAAAAAGCCTGATAGAACTTAATATATGTAAAAGCTGATGTTTATGAATAACTAACTTTATGAGAACTCACAGAATATATTGGCCACCCTTGGCCACACATTAAAAAAGAATTCATCTGTTGTTGTTTGTTTTTGCTCTTTAGGGGGCCTGCCAAATAAATCACACACACACAGAGAGAGAGAGAGAGAGAGAGAGAGAGAGAGAGAGAGAGAGAGAGAGAGAGAGAGGCAGGCTTGTTTTTACTTATAAATGCCCGGCCTTAGCTTGGTTTGTTTCTTGCCAGCTTTTCTTAACTTTGAACTATCCTGTCTACCTTTTGCCTCTGGGCTTTTTCCTTTCCTTACTTCTGTAAATCTTACTTTCACTCTTACTCCATAGCTGGCTGTGGAGCTAGGTGGCTGGCCCCTGATGGCCCCCTCCTTCTCTGGCTACTTCTTTTTTTTTTCCTCCCAGATTTCTCCTTCTATCTATTCTCTCTGCCTGCCAGCCCCATCTATCCTTTCTCTCTCCTGCCTCGCTATTGGCCATTCAGTTTTCTACTAGACCAGCAGGTGTTTTACACAGGCACAGTAACACAGCTTCACAGAGTTAAACAAATGCCACATGAACAAAAGTAACACACCTTAAAATAATATTCTACAACATGCATCATATACACAAAATACCAAATAACACTTTGATACTTGGAATTACTTGATTCAGGGTATGTAGTTCTGTAAAGAATGACAACCGTCATACAGAAACCTCAGGATGCTGGGCTCCAAGTGACTGAGACTAGTACACTGTAGTAGTTTCGGAGCCAGTCTTAAGAGGAAGCAAGTAGGCTCTTTATTGTCACACAGTTGTTAGCTGTTGTCACATGGCTGGTGGCTATAAGAGAGGAGCCAGAGCCCAGAATGGCTGAGTGACCTCCCAATGTCACAAGGATGGTAAGTGGTGAACTTGGCTTGGACCTTCACGGTGGCCACACTCTAGGATCCAGGCATGCTCTGTGCCTTTCTAATGCTTCTTGCTAAGCTGAACTGACTTGAGAAATTTCAGGGTGTGGAAATGACACCTTCCTATAGATGAAGATGACTCTTCCAATAAGGTCAGACAGTCCAGGCCCTAAATCAGACCAATTAATCCACATATGACTAGATAACTTATTCATCACTTCCAAGTTCTAACTCTGATACGGCTTTCTGCTGAGGCCAGAGGGCCCTTCAATGTGACATCAAACAGGGTTAGAAACACACACACTACACACACATACACACACACACACACACACACACACACACACACACACACACACTCATACACACACACACAGAGAGAGAGAGAGAGAGAGAGAGAGAGAGAGAGAGAGACCAATAAAAAACACCTTTTTTTTTAAATCCAGTAGAAACTATTAATACTATGTAACTAGTTTTATGTCAACTTGACATGAGCTACAGTCATTTTGGAAGAGGGAACTTCAATTTAGAAAGTGTCCCCACCAGATTGGCCTGAGAGCAAACCTATATTGCATTTTCTTGATTGATGATTGATGTGGGCTATGCCACCCCCGAGCTTGTGATTCTGGGTGCTCTACTAGAGCATGCTGGAGCTGGGTTCAGTGGTCCATGCTTTCAATCCCTGCACTTCGGAGACAGAGGCAAGCAGATCTCTTTGAGTTTGAGGCCAGCCTGGTCTACATAGTGAGTTCCAGGACAGCTGTTGCTACATAGTAAGACCTTGTCTCAAAACAAACCCAAAGAAAAAATAGAGAAAGAGAGAGAAAGGAAAGAGAGAGAAAGAAAAGAGAGAGAAAGAGAAAGAGAGAGAAAGAGGAAGAGAGAGAGAGAGAGAGAGAAAAAACTGAACAAGCCATGAGAAGCAAGCCAGTCAGCAGCACTCCTCCATGGTCACTGTATCAGCTCCTGCCCCCATGTCCCTGTGCTATTCAAGTTCCTGCCCTGACTTCCTTCAATAATGAACTATGATGTGGAACTGTAAGCTGAAATAGATCCTTTCCTCCCCAAGTTTCTCTTTGGTCATGGTGTTTTATCTCCAGCAGTAGAAGCCCCGAGACAAGACTCAGCTCAGCTACTCTGAATTTCAGATGTCGTCTGTGGCAAACGCACTTGGTGTCATTAAGTTAACAAGTTGGTTTACAGATCACAGTCTCATGAGGCTGCTGAGTACAAGTCAATTCATCAGAGTGTGAGTCCCCCTGGAATATGTGTAGTCTTCCCCTCAGATATGCAACTTGGAGGACTAGGGCTCTGTGTAAAGTTCCTTGTGGCCCACAGGGGCATATTTGTGTAATGTGGACCACTCAGCCTACTTCCAGCCTTTCGAGTTAGTGCCAAGCACCCTCCCTCTCCCCTGGGTCTCACTGGGTAATGTGGAATGATTTGGCAGGAGAGGTAGCCTCATGTTGCCAGTTCCTTTCCCATTCCTGCTGTTCCCAGGAAGCACCAGAAAACACAGTGCTGGGGTGGGATGGGGGAGGTGTCGTCCCCTAACTTCTCTTGATGCCAAGAACAGCAAGCATGTCCCGTGTTTGTTAGATCAAAGGTCCAGTGACAAATGGGGAGAGAATAACTGTGATTGCATGGGACTTCACAAGACGTTGCACCCCAGGCCTGGGAACAAGTCCTCCATCAGGATAAACATTGCATCTGCTGGCACCTCTCCTGACCCTCTATACCACGCTTAACACAGCTGACACTTCATTGTTGTGTGAAAGCGTTTGGAGAGTGGTTTCTGAGCCACATCCCCAGCGTGCTATGAGAAGCGTGTTTTGATCTGGGGAGTGGGACAGAGGGCAGGGAGGTGGAAAAGAAGTAACTATGAGCCTGGTAAACTGCAAAGGCCTGGGACATCTGAGACCAAGGGTCCATGTCCACTGCAATGCCTGGGCAGAGAGTTTCCCACAGACATGGCGGCAATCCAACATCTCAGGAGCGTGATTTGACACATAAACAGGGGGAAAATGTGCTGTAATCTAGATGACTATGTCAGCAATTTAGGAATGAGGATGCCTTCTTAACTATGTTAGTCCACGTCTATTGCTGATAACAAAATGCCATGGACTAGGTGCTGCTTTTTAAATTGGGTTTATTTTGACTCGTGGTCTCTAAGGTACCATTGAGTGGCCATATCTACTGAAGGCCTTCTTATCAGCTGAGTCCTGAGGTGGTGCAGGGCATCATGGGATGAGAGAGGAAGAAATGGATGCATCTGAGTTTTCTATGGTCCCTCTACCTCGTCTTACAAAGCCATCTGTATTCAGTTACGGGAACTCAATTCGAACAACCTTAATCTTGATTACCTCCTAATCACTTCTAAACACCATGGCCCGATTAAGCTTCTACCCTTTAGATATCTCGTAATGTTATGGTTGGGCTTAAGTCTATCTGCTCTCTGTTCAAAAACCAATAATAGGGAGACAAGAATCCATAGGAAGAAACCTAGGTTTATTGAAGGACCAGCACCCTGGAAGATGGAAGTAATCACTGTTTCAGAGTTTTGTTGTGGGGAACTCAGGTATGTGAAAGTGATTTCCTTTTTATTTATTTCTTTTCTGTACTACAGCTTGAACCTGGGACTTCTCATAGAGTAGTTGCATGCTTTACCACTGAACTTTGTCTCCAGCACCCAGTATGAAGGGGAAGGAGAGGCAGAAAGCAATGGGTAGAAAGACTACACGCTTGATGGTGGGGGGTGGGGGGGTCTTCCTCACTCAGGGCACACACCTCTTAGATATCTTTTTTCTGGTTAGAACACTGAAATCAGTTTTGAATTTCTGGAGCTGATTTCTAGAATTCTTTAGACAAAACATTTTACTTTTCTGAAAGTTGAAGTCTATAGTAAATTAACACACTTTGTGTTAGGTGATTGCGTGAGAGGAGGGACATTCTGTATCTTGTTACCTGAAGGTCGCCATGTTTTCTGGGTTTTATAAATCTAAAGAAAGATTACTTAGCATTGAATATTCCATCAATTAAATGTGGCTTTTCTTTATAATTTAGAACGCTGACAAAAGAAGAGAGATGTCCTTGAGAAGGAATCACCGTGAGAGTGTGGATTGCATTTCAGCCCATTAAGCCTTGGGCTGAAAAGTTACTTGGAAGCTATAAGATAAAAATTAGGACCATTGCTAAAATTTAAAATAAATGAAAAAAATAGTATGGAAAAAATGTAATGCAAAAACAGCAGGCAGAACCTTTTGGGGGAAATGATACATAATGGGGAAGACAATTATGTCTTAACTGACAGTTAACAAAGAATCTCTATTAACAAATGAGGGGAAAATGCCAATGGTGACAACATTGGTGAATCTATTTATTATATATTTATTATCTATTATATCTTTATTATTTATTATAGATAGTAACCTAGAGTGAAATAAACATTTTAGAAAGCTACCATTTTGACTAGGCTCCTACCACAAGCCCAAAGAGAAAAGATGAAAAAGAAAAATGGAGCCATTCATATGAAGTTCCATGAAGATGAAACTACACTATTTATCTGAACTTCCAAGAAATCAGGTCCACAGAGGTAATGGCCAGGTCTCCCAGACACGAGAAAATCACTTGAGCAATCTGATGTCAACCAATCAATTCTTTTCCCATTATCTGTGCCCTGCCCTATAGAGAATGTAGCTTTGAAATGACAATCCACTGGGTTTTATTTCTGCTTCTTTAGCCCCTTTCTGTCTAAAAAACAACTTCCTCTGCTCATTGGAATGCTTTTCCATTCATTCCATTTCACAGTATGAGGTTTTGCCTGATTCTAAAAATAATAATAAAACTAATAAAGATGTTGAAATTCTTGTAATTTTGCCTTGCAACTCAATTGAAATTTGAAAAGACTGTGTGCTATGGGCTGGCATTCCCAGTTCAGATACTCTATCTTGTAAACAAAAACACACGAAGATGTAAGTTTGTTTATAAGAACACATTCACCATTTATTCAGTATTAAATGTAAATAATAGTAATTAGTAAATAAACTAAACCAGGAAAGAAACTTAGAAGCATTTACTGGTGTTAGGGTCCTGGAGAAGTCCCACAAAAGACCACCATCCACATATGTAATCTGAAAGAGCATTTATTATTCCAGCATGCTGGGGCCTGCCATCCCACACAAAGGCAAGACAGCAAAGACCCAGAGAGGGAAGTGAGGGCTTCTTTTAAGCCTAACTAAGGGAAGTGTCCTTGGAAATTAACTCATCTCTTAGATATGATTGTCTCAAACAAGTGGCAATCATATTAGTGCATTCTAATTGGCCAGGACTAGTTAGGGACTGATCAGGGCTACAGTTATTCCATTTTGGGGCAGGCCTAGGCAAGTCCCAGGCTTTGTCCTTATTTGGCTATCACCTTGAGCTGTTTATGGCTCAGGCCTAGACTGCATGTACCAGGCCTCCTTGTCCTTGCTGTTGGGGGTGTTGGAGATTGATTGTCCTTTGTCCATGGCTCCTCCTCAGAAACTGCCTGTCCAGTCTCAGGAAACTGAAATTGAGGCCTGATCTCTGAGAGAAGACCAAGAAGCCTAGTATGACATCTGCTCAGTCCTCTCACTGAGCTGAGCACAATGTATGTGGAAAAAGCAGTGTTAATTCTTCATTTAGCTCTCTTCAGTAGCACAAGGAAGCAGGCACCATTTACATTTCTTATGAGAGATGAGATTCCCAGGAATGGGGGTGTAACAAGATCCTATCTCAACAAGACAGAACCAAACAGACACAAACAGTAACAACAAAAGGTGGGATCTAAAAGTCCAATCTTTTAGTTGAATAGGACAACAAAAATAAAAACCTAAGAACTTAGAAACAGAGAAAATAAGAATCAGAAATATGTTATGTGTAAGGGTGTTTTGCTTGAATGTATGTCCTGACTCCCTTAGAGTAGACTCCTTGGCCATTGGTCCATATTGACCCCCAGACATGGAGGATTCTGATATGAATATCTAATCTTTTCTGAGGGTAAGATACAACTCTGGGGTGAAGGAGGAGGGAAGATGTTGAACAACTTGTAAAATCAGAAATTAAGTCTTACCCTAAAGAACCTCATGATTCTTCATCAGTCTGACCATCTGAAGAAATGAGGAAGCCAAAGATAATCATGACGCTTTCTTAGTCAGTGTTCTATTGCTGTGAGGAGATACCATGACCAAGACAACTCATAAAATAAAACATTTACTTGGTGCCTTGCTTACAGTTTCAGAGGTTTAGTCCATTGTCATCATGACAAGGAGCATAGGGGCATGCATGGTGCTGGAGTGGTAGCTGAGAGCTATATCCTGATCCACATGCCAAAAGAGAGATACTGGACTTGTGGGCTATTGAAACCTCAAAGCCTACCCCCAGTGACAAACTTCCTCCAACAAGGCCCCAACAATGCTTTCAAACAGTTCCACTCCCTAGTGACTAGGTATGGTAGTTTGAATGTAACTGGCCCCCATATGCTCATAGGAAGTAGCACTATTAGGAAACATGGCTTTGTTGGAGTAGGTATGGTCTTGTTGGAGGAAGTATGTCACTATAGAGGTGAGCTTTGAGGTCTCCTTTGCTCATGCTTCGCTCAGTGTGACACTCAGACCACTTTCTGTTGCCTGCTGCTCAAGAAGTAGGACTCTCAGCTCCATCTCCAGCACCATGTCTGCCTGCACACCACCATGTCACACCATGATGATAATGGACTAAACCTCTGAAACCACCCCAATTACATGTTTTTCCTTTATAAGAGTTGCCGTGGTCATGGTGTCTCTTCACAGCAATAGAAACTGTAACTAAGACACTGGGCATTCAACTATATGAGCCTTTGGGAGTCATTCTTATTCCAACTACCCACAGGGCTTGATATTGAAGGAAAACCTTCAAACCACAGTGTCCCTCCATGGTTCTGGTTACGAGCCAGAGTGGAGTTGAGTGAGGCAGAGAGCCAGCTGGTCCCCTGCCCAGTAGAGAGAGCAAGCAGCCTCCAACAGGAAGGATGAATCGAATTGAAATTAGACATCCCCGATTACAGAACCACTGTCCTCCTGAGTTCTCATTTTGAGAAATGAACACTCTGACCAAGAGGTCTCGAGCTTTAATGGAGTGACTGCAAGTGTGACGAGAGACCTCAGCCCCCGGGGTGAGAACTTAACTGCGGCCTACTTCTCCCACTGCTCGTGACTAAATTACAGGACAGCATGGCAGCTGGTACAGATAAGTCACCGTCCAACACAGCACGGCGGAAACTGCTCAACACAGATGCTCCGTGAAGAACTGTGGCTGCTCGTCAATCTCGGTATCTCCCAGCTTTACTCTGGAGCAGTGTGAATATGTCAGTCCCAGTCACGGGGTGTGAGCAGACGGGACTGGGAAGGCGACTCAGCAAAGTTCTTACTGCCTGAGCATGAGGATCTCACTTCAGCCGCCAGGAAGCCACGTGGAAAAGTTAGGCAGGGCAGCGCAGGTTGTAATCCTAGACACAGGCGGGGTCCTGGGGGCTTGCTGGCTAGTTGGTCTAGCTGAATTAGGAAATTCCAGGTTGGGTGAAAGTCCATGTGTCAAAAAATAAGAGAGAGCGCAATAGAGGAAGACATTCAATGTCCACTTCTAGCCTCCAGGAGAACATATACACACACACACAGAGAGAGAGAGAGAGAGAGAGAGAGAGAGAGAGAGAGAGAGAGAGAGAGAGGGGGAGAGAGAGAGAGAGAGAGAGAGAGAGAGAGAGAGAGAGAGAGAGAGAGAGAGAGAGAGAACCAGATATTCTTAGTATCAAATTCAGGCATCTTTTTTTCCCTCCCAACATCTAAGTGAGAAGCCAAGCATATGGCTTTATATAAAATGGCCCCAAAGACTCAAAGTTCAAGGCTTGGTGCACTGCTGAAGAGCTGCCCGATCTTGAGGTTGCTGATTTCATCCCTGAGTTAATTCATACTGCATCCCTCCTGGGAGGCAGTGATGGCCTGCTTAGGAGAAGTGGTGTCTGGAAGCCGCTTTGGCGGGGAGTGTCTTGTTCCTGACCGCTCCTGTCTCTCTGCCCCCCTCCTCCCCACCCCTCCTCCCTCCTCTCTCCTCCTTCTCCTCCCTCTCCCTTACTCCATGAGTATTGTCTCATCACAGAATCAGAAGCGATGGAGCCAGCTGGCATGGAATAACATCTCTAAAAACGCACACCAAAGTAAACATTGCCTCCTTTAAGGTTTTTTTTTTTTTTTTTTTTTTGGAGGGGGTTGGTTTGGTTTGGTTTTTTAAAAAAAGATATGTTGTCACTATGATTAAAAACCTGACTAACACACTGAAGTTCTGGCCAGTTAGCTGAAGTTCCCCTAAATTACTGAGTTATAGCAGACAGATCTCTCCCTGAGACTCCTAATTTCCGTCTTCTGTGCCAACCCTTTCTATTACATTGCCATGCATATTCATTGGTTTTACCAGGGAGCTGTCCCAGCACATTGCACTCAGCCAAAGTTCACTGTCAATCACTTAGAGCTGCAGGGTAGCCCAAAGCCTCCTTCATCAGCAAGACTACATAGGCTGCTAACTATCTTCCTTACACAGACGCTATCCGCCTCCAGCCACACCTTACGTAGTGACATAGAAGCCTGTTAACTGTGCCAACCTCTTCTACAGAAATCATGATTTGTGCAAACAGCCTTTGGCTCAGGGTTGCCTAGCGGCTGTGTGCCACTGTCCTGGATTCCTGGAAGCTCTTTCCTGTGATCTCCTGCATTTTTTTTCTTCTATTATTCCATACCCAGGCAGCCTGTAGGCAATCTCAGGCTGCACAAACCTACCTTACTGATGCTTGGATGAAGCACAGGTTTGTGCCCACTCGAGCCTTTGAGGCCTACATGGGGTGCAGCAGGAACTCCAGGCTATCCTCTGATGAGAGCGAGCTGATGGAACTCACCAACACATTAGAGTCGCCTGCTCAGAATCAAGTGATGTGTTCACGGCTGGTTAGTTTTGACAAGGAATAATATAAATTTGGGACTTTTAAAATAGAAGCTGAGCTGGGAGACCAGAGGCAATAAAGAACCAAACACTAAAAAACGTGAGTTATTCAAAGCAGCACTCACCTCTCTCTTTTCTTCCTACATCTGGGGACCAGCTGTCTTGACAGGTGAAAGGGAAGTCAGTATATGCATTTCTAGGCCGATGGGCCCTTTGGGTGTTTCTGAGGGTAGAAATAGCTTCAGGTGTTGGCACACATCTCGGGATCCTGGCCACAAGTCATTTCTCACCCTCAAGCTGACATCCCTTGCACGATAATTACTGAGATAACCTTTCAATAAATGTGGAGTCCTTCCAGCATGCATCGCTTCTTTGGGGCAACAGTTCATTCTGTTCTTCCTGTGAAAAGGCATGGTGATGGAAGCATCACAGGCTGCTCATGGGCAGTGAGAGGATCGACAGGCACACACCAGTGACTTCACCGTCTCTGGGGACTAAGATCAAAAGCTGGCGGCCACACGTTTATTTCAAGTGAGAATTTGAGTCTCACCCTGACCCAAGAGAAGCAGAGGCAGGAACCAAACACTCAGAAGGTGTTTGTCGACTGCAATTACAGGGTATCAGTTCTGCAAGATTGCGCAGGCAGGGGTGTGCTAAATTTAGCAGGTTGTTTTATTGGTGTTGACCAGTAGCATCTTAAGGATGCAGGATACTAAGCACTGTACCTTGGTATTGGGCCTGGAAATCAACGGGAGACATGAAACTCATTTGTTCCGGTAGCCAAGTGCTGCTCAGCATCATTAATAAGCCAGTCTGGGGTGGCTGGGACCAACAGTGGCAGATCGGCTAGAGCCTGTAGAAGACAGCTTTTTGTTTTTGTAGTTACAACCTGTGTGATATATTTCAACACTGGCTCATACAGAGCTGGGCTGCTTCTGAGATTTTCATCATAATGCATTTCAGCATAAGCAACAAAGACTGTACTTCTCACTAAAAATTGATAACCCACACTAATTAAACAGTTGCTAAAGTTTCCTAGAACAAGATCCCCAGAGATGGGGCTGGCAAAGTGCATTGTGGGTTGTCAGCAGACAGGAAATAAGCTTTGGCTGGAATAAACAGCTACATTCATAAGTTTAATAGAAAATAGCCTGTGGCTATTTTCAGGCTGTAATAAAAATTTTAAGAGATGGGATTGCCTGCAAAGCTCAAAACATTGACTATGTGGCCTTAAGAAAGCCATCAGACCCTGCTCTAGAGCAATGTCCAGGGCCGTATGTCGTCAGGAGCTCCAAACCCTAGTGTGACTTGAGCACAATGAGGCTTCAGAGAGTGACAGCAGCAGAAATATCCAACTGGTGGCCCAGAGGCAAACCCAGCCTGTGGATGTGTGTCCTTCGGGCAGCATAATTGTGTTTTTCTTAACATCAGGATATTATACGACCAGGAGGTATCACACAATTTCTTGGAAATTTGGGCAACCCAGCCACCCTGACCCACTTTCCTGTGTAGAAACCAGGGGGTCAGTGTTGTTCTGCCTTGGCACAGCACCCACCACTTCCTGGTGTCTCCCTACCATGAACAATGTCAGATAGTTACTTCATTGTCTCATCCTTTGGGGCCCACTGAAGCCTAGAAGGCTTTAGTAAACATCAGCCAGCCAGCACAGAAGTCTGCACCCCCAAACGAAGACTTCGCTTGGTGTTTGAGCCCTCTCTGGTTCCTCTCCAGCCCTGGCTCTGTCGCACTGGTCCAAAGCTGTGTCATTGGGGACTATTACACCATTCTGTTGATGATGACATTAATAAATCAAATGGAAGGAAACCATAAAGTCGGTACTTTGTGATGAAGAAACTGGGAAGCTTTAGGATAACACAGCTAAGAAAACAAAAAGCTATTGTCATTTGTCATTAGAGACACGTTTCCTTCCCAATCGTTGGTAACGAGTTCACACTGAACTGTCAAATGATGAAAACTCCAGTCACTTTGTGCTCTGATGTCTCCTTGTATCAGCCAGGGTTCTCTAGAGGAATAAAATCAACAGTTGTAAGAAATAAAATCCTATCTTTTCTTCCAAAGGTGCCTTGAGCTAGCTTAGGCCCAGCTACAAATATACAGATAACACTACCTTTTGCTGATGCCTAATAATCTAGCTGTCTTCCCCTACCCAAAATACGCTAAGCTCTCCCTGCCCCAAACTAGAAGTTGAGAGTAGAAAATTACTACTAACCAGGCTTGCCTTCACGGTCATGCATCTGATAAGGTTTCAGATAAATGGTATAAAATATAGAGGTAAACTCATCTTTTTTTTTTCTCTTTTGCTGAGAAAAAGACAAGCTTAAGTTATAGAGGGAAAGATAAATACCTAAGTAACATGTAAGATTGAACTCTCCTGATTATTACAAAAGAGAGGACAGGTCACGTGTTCAGGTTTTATAGACTGCTCTCTGTCCTCAGTCGGTGCCCCTGAAACTGTAGGTGGGCACCTGGTTTCACAAGGTTGTACAATAAACTGCCTGGATTTCACTACTTTAAGTCTGAATCGTGCTTATTATGAAGTGAGGGTCACTGTTTCTCACAATAGGATGGATGGATGGATGGATGGATGGATGGATGGATGGATGGATGGATAGATGATTGGATGCTGGTAAATTAAATATTAAAAAAAAGGAATTTATTAGGTTGATCTGCACAGTTGGCGGGCTGGTCCAGCAATAGGACAGAGAGCCCTATAGCTGCTGTTTCCAAGAAGCTGGAAGCCTCAGAACAATGTGGGCCAGTGACAGTGTCCCTGGGGCTGGTGCAAGTCCTCGAAGAGTGAGCCCGCACTGGAAGGCTGCCGCTGCGGGGGTCGTGGCAGTGATGGATGTGCTGGCTCAGGAAAAAGTGTTTGTGTCTGTTGGCTGGATTTATCTTGCTGCCTTTTTCTTTCCCAACAGAGGTTGCGGACTGTTCAGATACCGTTCACACTCTGAGTAGGTCTTTTTCCATCAATTACTGCATTTTCTGTCAGTCATCTCTGGAAATCCCTCACACCCAGAAGTGTGCTTTATTAATCTCTTAGGGAGTTCTCAATCCAACCAAATCAACAATTATGATTAACTACCATTCTTGTCCACTAGGGGTCGTCCTTCAGACTGGCTAAAGTTTTCTTCCAGGAATCTCTCTGAATGAACATTCTGCAAAATGGGATGGTGGGCTCCCTACACAGAGCCAACTGGAGTGGCTGTTTAAGAATTTACATTCCTAGCCGGGCGGTGGTGGCGCACGCCTTTAATCCCAGCACTCGGGAGGCAGAGCCAGGCGGATCTCTGTGAGTTCGAGGCCAGCCTGGGCTACCAAGTGAGTTTCAGGAGAGGCGCAAAGCTACACAGAGAAACCCTGTCTCGAAAAACCAAAAAAAAAAAAAAGAATTTACATTCCTGGATCCATCTGGGACCAGCAGGATCACAAGCCTTCACTTAGGAAGCTGCTGTGCACACACCTGTAGTCTGTCATCCATACTACAATTTTGACAATTCCTTTGCCTTTGGAATTTCAAGGATAAAAGTATGTCTTTGTCTTTAAAAAAAATAATTTTGGCTGGATGATGGTGGTGTACCCTTTTAATCCCAGCACTTGAGTGGCAGAGGCAGGTAGATCTCTGTGAGTTCGAGGCCAGCCTGTTCTACAAAGAGAGTTCCAGGACAGCCAGAGCTATTAAACAGAGAAATCCTGTCTGGAGAAAACAAAACAAAATTTAATGAAAAACTATTTATGTGTCTATGTGCAGGTATGAGTGTGGGTACCAGTGCCCATAAGGTCATAAGAGAGTGCCAGTTCCCTGAAGATGGAGTCACAGGCGGTTGTTAGCAGCTTGATGGTGCCAGGACCTGAACTCTGGTCCTCTGTAAGAGCAGCAAGTGCTCCTAATCCCTGAACCATCTCTACAGCCCCTGTTTTTGTCTTTTGGATATAACTGAACACTTTCCTGCCATCTCTAAGATTTACTTGCTTTGCCTTCCAAGAAGAGAAAAAAAAAAAAAAACATTGGTTTATTTAAATTATTGTAAAAAAAATCATAATTGCATTTCTCTCCCATCTGCTTGTTTACACAGTTTAGCACCGAAGGGGTTTTAGTTCCTTATTTAGAATCTACTAGAAATTTGAGGCACAAAACCCCCAAATCCTGCCACTGACTGAAAACAAACTTCAGCAGCCAGTTAGCATAAAAAGGCATCTGGAGCTTGGTGTGGTGGTGCATGTCTCTAACCCCAACACTCCAGAAGCAGAGGCCAGTGGATCTCTGTGAGTTTAGGGCCAGCCTGGTCTCCATGGCAAGTTCCAGGCCAGCCAGAGCTACCTAGTGAGACCCTGTCTAAAAACAAACAACAACAGAAAGGTATTTGGTCTGAATCTCATCTTCAGCACAGTAGGCAATGACTAGGATTTGGCACTAGGTGGAAAGATTCTTGAAAGAAGTAGCACTAGCTGCCGCTAAGCTGGGAACTGGAGGGACAAAGCCAGCCAGCTCAGCCTGCTTTATTTTCATATATGTCAAGCAACACTGTTCGCATCTTTTTAAAATGCAAAGTGACATAGTTAGAAAACGAAACCTTCCTCCCAAAGTCTTGGCTATTTCTGTGTGAGAATCATGAATAAAGTTACAGCTTTATTTTTAGGATACTTCCTAATTCACTGGGGACTTAAAATGCCATTTGGGGTGTCCAGCAGTCTCTGAATGGATCCTGGATGTTTTGAGGTTCACATTGTTAGTTTCAAGATCACAGAAGTTCGGGGGCTGCCCACTGAATGGCTGGCATGACTGGCCCTTCCTGGCTCCCTTGTCTTATCATACACAAGTCTCCTCTTTCTTCTGACAGTTCTTCACTCTTGTTTGTTCAGGTGAAGCATTCTCTTTTCCTTTGGTGTGTGTGCATGTGTGCGTGAGTGTGCATGAAGTTGGGGCCCATATATCACAGTGCTTGGTGGAGGTCAGAGGATACCTTTGTAGACAGTTTTCACATTCCACCTCCCTGTGAGTTCTGGGCATCATGGGAGCTAATGAAGGAAACAACCCTGAGTTTGGTTTCAGATGTGGCATTTACCATGATAGAATGCGGGTGAATATAAAAATAAAAAATCAAAGAACAGGCTGGCTTCTTTTCCCCAGTAATAAAATTGCCTGGGCTGAGCCGCTAACAGAAAGAGACAGGTGAAAGGCAGGAATGGGAATTAGCTTTCCTCACTGTTCTTGAGGAACAATCTGGCATTTAGCTGGAGGCAGCTACTGTAAAAAGATTTGTGGTAGTGACTTCGAAAAAGAAATGAAATGTCAGAGTTTCTTTCTCGGTGGAGTGGTGTGAGGTCAGAGCAGGTGACATCCTCCATCATAAAGTCTGCTGAAAATCTATTTTAAAGGGTATTTTGTGAACTTAGCAAACATACTATGGTCCTCAGACATAATAGAATATGAATCAGTGAGATGCTGTGTGAACGTGTTGGTTGATGTGGGTGCTGAATGCAAAATGACCCGTTACAGAAAAATAAACAGAACTTAAAATAGCACAAATATTCTGATGCCAGCTCCACAAAACATGTTCACTTTTAAATGTTGGAAGAGTTTGGAGAAGCAAGTGTATTGGGTTGGCTTCTTCTGTCTTAGCTCTCCAGTACTATGATGGATAATCTTGATCATCACCTTGATTGCATTGAAAATAAAAACAGCCAGAAGATTTGGAAAGCACATCTCTGGGCAAGTCTGTGAGAACATCTCCAGAGAAGATTAAGGGCAAAGGACACACCCTGAATGTGGGTGATATCATCAGGTGATCTGGGGTCCTAATGGAATCAAAAAGAAATAAGAAGAGCCAGGAGCACACCTTTAATCCCAGCACTCGGGAGGCAGAGCCAGGCAGATCTTTGTGAGTTCGAGGTCAGCCTGGCCTACAGAGTGAGATCTAGGACAGGCACCAAAACCACACAGAGAAACCCTGTCTCGATATCTGTCACAACAGAAAAACTGACCATTAGTGACAAATTACTGGAGACAAGCAACTTATAAGGAAAGAAGGCTTATTTTGACTCACAGTCGATGGATCAGCAGCCTATTGTTTGGGGGCTTCATGGTGGTCCAGAAGCAAAAGGTGAGAGAGGAAGGGGCAGGGGGTCTGTGTTAGTTTCTTTTCCCATTGCTGTGATTTAAAAAAAAATACCCCTACAAGAGCAAGTTAGGGGTGGAAAGGCTCATTCTAGTTCACAGTTCAATCAAGGGTTTGTTCCATTGTGACAGAGAACCCACAGCAGCAAGCAGGGAAGGAACACAGAGCAGGAAGTCAGGTGGTGACATGTATTCACAGTCAGGAAGCAGAGAATGCACAGTAAGTGAGACCCTCTGTGACCGACTTCTTCCAGAAAGGTTTATAACCTCCCAAAGGTATCACAGTCTTCCCAAAAGACACAGCATCTGGGGACCAAGTGTTCAGAAACATGAGCCTATTATGGGGGACAATTCACATTCAAGTCTAAAGGCAGTACAGCCCCTTCAAGGGTGTGCTCCCAATGACCTAACCCCTCTCAACAGGCTCCACCCCCTAAAAACTCGACTACCTCACAACACTACCACAGGCTGTCAGAAAAGCCTTTGGGGAACCTACTCCACACACAATACCCAGACTAGTTATTTCACTTCCTCAGTCTTCTCATCCACAGAAAAATATAAATAAATAAGAATAAAATGGGCAAACCAGAAGAGCTCTGAAGTTCTGTGTAATAATATGAGATATTAGAACTGAAGTTGTGGAGTTTTTACACCTTTACCAACTTCAGTCATTAAAGTAACTTGCCACCAAGAGTTTTCTTGGGTATCAACCGTTAGAACATAAGATGCTTTTAGCCAGGTATCTATGCCAACTCTGCATGCCAAAGAGCCTCCATGCAGCTATTAACTCTAGAAAATCAGCACTTTTGCAAGGTGCCTGGATCAATCCCTGTATGGGCTGTAATGAAATAGACCGTGGACCCTGAAGCACTCTTCATGTGTAAAGCACCCAAGTGCCACATGCTTGGCACCAGGATTAGCTGAAAGGCCATAGGGAAGCCACTGCTGACTGGGCTGAAACTGGATCTGGGCTTGGGTCAGCTGAGGGATGTGGCAAGGGACCATGCAGTGGATGGCCTGGCTCACTGCCCAGACACAAGCTACCATCAGCCTCTTTTGCTGTAATCAGACCGTGTTCCCTACTTCTTATCTTAAACTATGGGCAAGGTCATGTCCCTGGGGTTGCATTTTGAGTCTGCTTTGATTGACACATTGCACTTATCACACTGTGGGCTCTGCCCGTTCATATTCCCCTCTATTACAAAGTTTAAACAAAGTTCAGTGTTGAAAGGTGTGGCCTCCCGAAGGACCTAAGCAAGAACCCTCCATCCATAGAGAAGCCTTAAGGAGCCAGAGATTTCACCCCAGTACCACACAGGCCTACTCCACTGCCCGTGTTTCTCAGAGGACATTCAGTAAGGATCTACTCGGTCAGGTTGAAAAAGAAGAGCTATCTCTTTAGGGAGGCTTGGTAAGGTCACTTGTCCTGAGTACATAAACACCCAGAAACTCAGTCTTGGGAGTTCCTTTCTCAGTGAGAAAGTCACTTTTTAGACCACATATTGTCATATTTGTGGGGAAGTGGTCTTAGACTAACCATAATGGTTAAAAAAAAAAAAAAAAAAAGCCAATCTGTGTGGGAGGCATTTCCCTGACTTCTAGAGAATAGAAAATCAATTTGAAAGAATTAAACCCAAATTTTTACATTCCCAACAGCTGTACATGAGATTTGCTACTCATTTACATCCAGTGGTTTTTCAGCTGTTCTCCATATTAAATAGTTGCTTTGTGCATGGCAGGCATTCTTCTGAAATCCTCACACGGGAGACTTGGTTCTCATGGCAACTTCTTATATCCAGAGGGAAACTGAGGCATGTAGGCAGAGTTTTTCTTCAGACCACCAGTTAGCTCTGTCCTGCCAACTGCTACCAAAAACCACACAGAGACTTAATGTTAATTATAAATGCTCGGCCAATAGCTTAGGCTTGTTACTATCTAGCTTTTGCATTTTAAGTTAACCCATATTTTATCTATGTTCTACCACATGGCTTAGTACCTTATCTTAGTACAGAATGTTCATCTCTAGCTTCATCTCTGCATCTCTTAGTGACTCCCATGACTCTGCCCTCCTTATTCCCAACATTCTCTCTGACCTGAAAATTCTGCCTAGCCATTGGCCAGTCAGCTCTTTATTAACCAATGAGAGTAATACATATTTACAGTGTACAAAAAGATTGTTCCATAACAGAGGTATACAGAATTGAAGCAAGTTATTCACAGCAAAGAGACAGCTGAGTAGGCATGCAGCTCCAGTACTGGCATGTCCAGCAACTAGGTGGGATTGTCACTGTATCACAGAGCTCTGAAGATTATGGAAGTAAACAAGAATCAGGCTGCCAGCTTTGACTCCAGGGTATGTATTTTCAAGAACTATAGTATGGACTTGAGGGGAGGGTATGGGAGAAGGATATCAAACCAAGGGCCTTGTGCATGTTAGGTAATTACTCTACCACTGAGTCACATCTCTAACACTTATAGCCCAGATCTTAGATGTCTCCCTGAAGAGGGAAGCATTGGTTGCCAGCTAATGGTTCTATTAGTTAGTAGGTGGTAGGACCTTTAGGAGGTGGAGCCGAGTGGAAGGAAGCTGTGTATTGACAGCTTGCTCTTGGAAGGAATTGGAATGGGGTCACTTCTTTGTTTTCCCCAGCTGCTACAAGGTAAGCATACCTGTTTGTCGTATATCCCCGCCATGAAGTATTATGCTGTCACTGGAAACCAGGGACTGATTTCCTCTAAAAACAAAAGTAGTCCTTCCTTAGGAGTTCATTGTTTCAGGCATTTTGTCATAGTTAAGGCAAGTTAACACACAAAACCTTAGAGAAGGTAGATAGAATGGAAGGCAAAAGGCCTTCAACATTAAGATACTGTCTGGAAGGTCATATGATAGGTAGTCTTCATTGACAATTTGACTGGATTTAGGATTGCCTAAGAGACACACCTTTGGATATATCTGTGAAGGTGTTTCCAAAGAGAATTAACTGACCCACCCTAAACATGGAGACACCATTCCCTATGATGGGGTCCCACTGTTTAAAAAAGAGAGTTAAAAAGAAAGACCTGCTGTGGAATAACTCTCTTGTACACTGTAAACATTTGTCACTCAAATTGGTTTAATAAAACACTGATTGGCAGTAGCCAGGCAGGAAGTATAGGTGGGGTAACCAAACTAGGAATGTTGGGAAGAGGAAAGGCAGAGTCAGGAATCACCAGCTAGATGTATAGATAAGAATTATGGGTTAATTTAAGTGTAAGAGCTAGTTAGTAAAAAGCCTGAGCTACTGGCTGAGCATTTATAATTAATATAAGCCTCTGTGTGGTGATTTGGGAAGCAGTTGCTGGGTACTTGGAAATTGCTGGCAGGACAGAGACTTCTGCCTACAAAGACCTCTCTCCACTGCCTGTTTTTCTGAGCTATGAGGAGGCAAGGAGCTGCCTGTATCATGTGGTGTAGCGGGTAGCCATTCCAGCTTTGATCTGGAAGTTCCAACCCCCATTGAGGCTTTGGTAACTGTCATGCCTACAAGGCGGGGCCAAGAGAGGGCCCTGAAGACCCGAGATCCAGATGCACCACCTTCTCTTGGATCCTGGACGCTAGAGGTAGACGGAGCAGAGTTCTCCAGAGAACACTGCCAGACTGCACTATGTCTTCCCCAGACCCTGTAACCTACCTATCCCTTCATTTGTAAGTTACACCACTAATAAACCTCCCTTTTAACTACATGGAGTGGCCTTAATAATTTAACCAATAATGTGGTCTCTGCTATGGTGACTGTATCCCCTTAAACCATGAAGTCCTTCCTTGTAGTTGCCTCTGCTGGGTATTTTATTACAGCAATGATGAAAGAAGCTAATGAGACCTTGCATAGCTACGGCTGCTCTGCTGAGCCAGCCCGCCTAGGCAGCATTCCTCTGGGGAAGTGGTCTGATGCCTGGCAGCCATCATTCTCCATGTGCTTGGTTTGGTCAGGGCTCTGCAGCCAGCAAACTACCGGGCATGCCAAGCTTGCCTCTAAGCCCTGGTTTCCAGATGCACAAAGCAGGGTGGAAAAGCCACCACCAAGATTTTGTCTGAATCACAGTAGCTCTGCTCTGAGTCTGTTATAGCAGGCATGCGTGCTCACTACTGCTTACAGGGTCAGGAAAGCTGTGTAGGTGAAAGATTTGTGAGCACTGTCATTTCGCAGCAAGAGTGTCTGGAGCAGCTGGCTCAGTGTTCAGTCACTTCTGGAGGGTCCCCAAGGACAGACTCTTGAAGTGCCGAATACGGGTACTGTCTCATGTTTGGGAGGAGTGGCCCAGAAGCTGGCTCCTTTGGTCCTCCCAGACTAATGGGACTTTTAAGGTGAGGGTCTCTTGGGATTGAGTTTCTGTCTACAAGAATCTAGGACCAGGAAATCGCTGTCCTCTGCTATCAGCTGACACTGGTGGACACCCCATCAAAAGAGAGGACCTCCATTAGAAAAGATAAGAATATCTTTGGAAAAGTCTGAACAGTTCTTAAATCAAGCATCTATGACATTCTGATCTTTTAACTTACCTAAGGTATGGGGGTGTTTATTTCTCAGGAGTTTTGTCCTAAACCCACTTGAACTGGACTATGTAGTCAGAATGAGTCCCACGTGTGCCAGTAAACTTGAACCTCCACCCCAGGCTGCATGTCTCTGCTTGGCCAGGCTTCTTTCTATCTGCGGGACTCTCCACAAGTTCATGACTTCCTATGAGTCCTTCAGGAGGACTCAGGAGGCCTTCAGGGGATGACTGTCCACCATGAGGCCTTATCAAAAATAGTGAATTGTCCAAATTCCCTTCGAGAGTGGAGAGAGTAGGTCCTGAGCTCTTGGGAGATTTGCTTCTGAAAGGTAGGTACTGTCCTTGCAAAGACCTAAGGAATGAAAACAACATGGACATACCTCTGAAGGTTAGTGGATGGTTATTTACAATGGTGAGTGTTATCTGGGTACTCCCTTTTATTTGCGAGGTATTGTAGGCTTGGATCTCGGAAAAGGTGGCATTGCTAGGCAGTGCCTCAATTGTTAAATCAAACAGAGGAAACAGTTATTGTGGAGCAGCTTCCTGAAATTATTTTATGAATTAATCTGAGTTGCTATTTATAAACAAATGGGTGCTCAAAATGGCAGCCACTAAACTCTCACACACCCCCACTTTCGACAGCTAACGTCATCAGGAACAACACATCTTGCTGTTCGCACGGTATGTAATATGATTGAAAATAGTACCAAGCACATCACAGCTGCTAGATCAGTGGTTCTCAACCCTCCTAACCCTGTGACCCTTTAATACAGTTCCTTATGCTGTGGTGACCCCCAACCATAACAATATTTCGCTGCTACTTCATAACTGTAATTTTGCTACTGTTATGAATCGTTATGTAAATATCCGAAATGCAACCCCACAAAGGGGTCTCTACCCACAGGTTGAGAAACACTGTGCAAGATGCTCTTCTGAAAAACACATACAAGGAACCACCACCAGCCCTTCCAGAGTCTCCTCTGGCTGGGCACCCCATCCTCATTTTTCTCCATGGGAGTCTGTTGACTTTGGTGACTTCAGGGTCATCCTTCTCTTGTTACTTGTCTCCTAGCTAAGATAACTCTGTCCGGCCTCCTTTAAAGTGACATCTCTGTTGGACGTCAGTGTGGCTTAAGTATGACATTTGTCTTATCACAGCCTCCTTTATCTTCTTTCCCTAAGAAAAAAAAATAATTGGTAGTATTCAAACCCAGGGACCTCATCTGTGAGCAGTGACCAGGTGGCAGGCTGGCATTCAGGGGCCAGTTTCAGTACAGGTGTTGTGAGGTCACTCCTTCAGAGAACACACAGACTCTTAAAGTCAACAGAAAGTCTTTATCCACCGGCTGACAAGCTACATGAGGAACTCGCCCAAATCATACAGCCACTAGTCTTACTGATCTTGGCTTTTTGTACACACACACACACACACACACACACACACACACACACACACACACACACATATTCTAGTTGACACACTTCAATTAGCAAGAACATTTAGCAATAAGCGGAGCTACAGAAGCCAAAAGCAGGGCTAGCACATCTGGGGACTTTCCCCAGAACTATGGACTACGATGGATTAAGTTTTTGTTCTCCTTTGGGCAGGAGTTGGAGTCTATGTGCTGGGCTCTTAGGTCAGAATGGTGCCTCCATCATGGTGTCCGTTGTGCTAAGGTCTGGAGGTCAGTCACATGGGGACCTCGTCTGTGAGCAGTGACTTGATGGCAGGCTGGTACATCAGGAGTCAAGCTCTGTACAGTTCCAGGAAGGTTTCATTTTAAAGATCTAGGTGGGAAGAAGAGAAGCAGGTATGTTGGCCCGGTCTCTCAGCAATTTGGGGAAAGCTGAATCCCCAACCTCTTGACCACAGGGACATTCATCTGCCACAGGCACCTCACAGGGAGCAGGACCAAACCGTGCTGGGCCTGCAAGGAGTTGTCTAGTTCAGTTTCGCTCTGGGCTGCATGCTCACAGGCAGAGTCTTTGATCTCCTTATCAGTGACTCCACGAATGTGACGCAGTCACAAGTTTCGAGTGAGCAGGGTTGTTTGTTCTGATTCTGGAGATTCATACTCTAAAAACAAGTCAAAATCCAAATGTCAGTGTGCAGAGATGTGATCCTGATGGCCGTGTCTCCACCCATCTCACAGCAAAGGCAACCAGGGGCCAGACCATGGCATAAGTCACTGGGAGACAAATGGAAACATGCTTTGGGGGCACAGACAACTTCTCCAGCTCCCATCCTTCTGCTAGAGGCAGGGGCAATGAGGCTGATCTGACAGAAATCACCGAGGACTCTAAAACCAACTACTTCAAATCATAATGCCGTGGAAATAATCCAGGCTAGGCATGTATGTGGCCCTCAGAAGAAGAAAACTTAGTGCTCCTCCTCCTCCCTTTCCTCCTCTTCTTCCTCCTCCTTTTCTTCCTCTTCTGCTGTGGGATGTCTTTCTATATGCTGTGAATATGTGTTGCTCTGATTGGTTGATAAATAAAGCTACATTGGCCTATGGCAAGGCAGCTTAGAGGCAGGCGGAAATCCAAGCAGAGAGACAGGAAGAGAAAGGAGAGGCAGAGAGACGCCAGCCTGCTGCCCAAGGAACAACATGCCAGTAGACCAGTAAGCCACGGAACACTTGGCAAAACATAGATAAACAGAAATGGGTTAATTTAAGGTATAAGAGCTAGCTAGCAAGAAGCCTGCCATAGGCTATGAAAAGGTAATTAATATAAGCCTCTGAGTAATTATTTTATAAGTGACTATGGGACCGCAGGCTGGGCAGGAGCGGAGAAAAACTTCAGCTACACTCTTCCTTCTCCTCCATTCCTGTTTTCTGCTTCTCTCTCCTTTTCTTCTCCCCTTCCTCCTCATCCTCTTTATCATCTTCCTCCTCCTGCTTTTCCTCCTCCTTTGTTCTCCTTTTCCTCACCTCTCATGTCTCTTCCTCTTCTTTCTCCTCCTCATCCCTGTTTTCAGGTAGGCATTCTAAACTATAAGAGAAAACAACACATAGGACCCAGAACCAAAGAGACTAAGGGATCACCCGCTCCACAAGAGGTCCAGCAGCCAGCCCAGTCAGGGATTTACCTCCCTGGATGTATTCTCTTCTGGGCCACTAATTCCCACTCGTCTGTAGCTTGCTGAGATCGAGTCTGTTACCAGCATTAATGTCCCTTTGAAAGATGTTGAAATGACGTATTTTACAAATGCAACTTTTCCATTACCCAGGAAAGAGAAGAACCTTGCCTTTTCTCTAGGCATTTTTTGGAGAAAAAAAAATTAAATAGGCAAATATCATCTTAAAATCTCCCAGCAATGAGCCCTAGAGTCCCTACTGCTGAACGAAATTGTTAGTCCAGGCAGTGGGAGCTGCAGAGGAAGTCCATGGGATGTGGAACTTGGGGTGAGGAGGCATTGGCTATGGTCACCCATCTCAAGTGACATCACAAATCCTGGAGACAGTGAGTGGAAGAGCCAGTGTTCCTCACACATCTGCTCTAGCTAATATGAGTAAGCATTACCCCTAATCTCCTCAAGCAACTTTTGTTTTGAGACAGAGTTTCAAAATGTATTCCTGGCCGGCCTGGAACTCACTGTATAGACCAGATTGACCTAGAACTCAGAGACCCACCTACCTCTATTTCCTGAGTTCTAGAATTAGAGGGGTGACCCACCACATCTGGTCTATGCCCAAGCAAACTTTTATAACAGGAGTGTTTACAGTTTAACTGGGGAATAAGTTTGGTGTATGAATGAACAAACACTATGTGTCTGAGCTTTCAAATACAAGGCAATGAAAGCAGAGATACTGACCTTGACACTTGGAAGGTGAGGAGGTCCTGGCTCTAGAAAACATGGCAGTAGGTGAGGAATGGAAGGCCGGTCTGGGGAGAAGGAAGAAACCTGGGAAAGTTCAAAGGCAATAAGGATGTGGGCGAGAGGGAGAGGCAGTGCTGAGAAATGGCTCTGCTTGGCTGGGGTGGTGATGGGAATTAGCAACACAAGCTCTCGCCTGTGGCTGATGAGTCTCCCTCAACACATGTCCCTGTAAATACATCTCTGGGCCACAGTGTCAGAAGTTGGCTCAGAACCCCCAGACCCCTTCTTATAAAGCCTCCTACAGCTGTTCCAACTCAAGACATCTCTTTCTGACTTCCTTGGCACTTAGCAGCTAGCCAAAGGGCCCACACCGCACTAGAGACATTTCTTAACTTCTTTGACCATTTGGGATGTTTACACAATACATCTTGATCACATCCATCACTAGCTCTGCCTTCACACTTCCAAGACATGCCCCAAACTCCATTGATCTCCCTTTTGTTTTTGTGAGTTTGGATTTTTGGTTTGGGGGATTTTTTTTTTTTTGTAGCCCCCTGGGTCCAGTTAGTCCTGCCTGTTGGAATATTGACTGGTCTTGTCAGCCTGATTTTGTTTGGGTAACCATAGCTGCTGTGAATTCATGAGTGCAGCAGGCATGCCATGTCCAAAAGACAGCATTTCACTGCATTCCTCCTCAACCTTTACCATCTTTCTATCCCCCCCACCCCGCCCCGTGAGACGTTCCCTGAGCCTGAGTGGTGGTGGGGCTTGATATTAATGTCTCCTTTAGCACTCACTAGTTACACTCACTCTCAGCCTTTGGTCAGTTATTGGTCTTTGCATTAGCTGCTGATCACTGCAGAGAGAATCTTGCTTGACAAGATTGAAGGCAGCACTCATCTATGTGTATTAACATAAATACTTAGAAAACAGTTTGGCAATGTGTCCATTTAGCAAAACAACAGTAGTACTTTCACCCTTAGGGCCTATGACCTCTTTGAGCATGGGCTTTTGACCAGGTTACAGTACCAGACATGCATTCCCTCTTAGGGGGTGGTCTTCAAATTCGACCCCAACATGGTTGGTTACCCTCATAACATTTGTGCCACTATTTTACCAATGGATATACCTTGCCTGGAAGGTCAGCATTATAAAATGCAGAGTTCACCATTGGGTAACACCACTGATAGATTTTCTCCAACAGCCTAAATAGCATCTTCTGGCACCATGAAAATTAACCAGCAGGGAGGAAGTTTTCAGGTCAGTTCCAGCTTGATTTCTCTACGTCCTTCAAGTACCACTCAAATGTGTATGGCTTCAGCAATCCAGCCTTACCGTCTAGTTCTGGTAGGCAACCAAGAGCAATGACAATAACCTATGGTATTTTGTGGGAGCCTCTGTGACACCCCTGAACAATGACTCATAGTGAGGTGTCCCTCAGCATATTTTTAATAGTCTCCTTCTGCTCCTCAGCCTTTTGCAGTGCCTAGCTAGTGTTTCCAATAAGATGGCAAGTTCTTGGAGATCAGGATTGATGTTGCTCACTTTCTACTTCTGGCCTCTCCCTCTGCCCCGGCCCAGGTTTGAACCCTTGCTACTTTGACCTTCATTTGTAGTGTGCCAGTTATTTGCAGCTGACTCCTAAAACTTTACCTCCTGTTCCAGCTCCTTGTCTGTCACCCAAGCTCTACTCCATAATCTTCAGCTGTTTGTGAGAGAGTTCCAGAGCCCTGTCTTGTCATCACCCCAGATACGATGTATCCAAAATAGAATGATTTATATTCAGCGCAAAGCTGATCCGACAGTCAACTTCCTCGCCATTGTCAAATTTATTGCAGTTCCCTCAATCATAAATTCACTTTTTGACAAAAATACACATTGTATGTGAAATGTGTATTTCATTACGCTCTAGTACACTGAGTCTGATTCAGGACTGGATTCCCTGGCAAGCATGGCAACAGTTGTAGTAGATTCAATGTTACATTTCACCTCTTCCACCATCATTAACTCAGCAGGCTCAGCTTGCTGGAAGCCATGGAAGATCCAGCTGCAGTGCCTTAGGTATTTTGTTATAGCAATGGAAAACAGATTATTCAGTTGTGAATCTGCATCTCAGTGTAGCACGAATCTTAAAAGGTCTGATTAATAAAATCAAACCTGGAGTCAGGTATTGGGGTGAATGCTGAAAATCAGCGAAGCAGAAAAAGCCACAGCTTCCTCACCTCGCCAATTCCTCAGCTGATCCTATTTCCTCAGACTGGAAGTCTCCGAGTCCTCATCCAAATGGATCTCAGCTTAACTGCTGCTAAAAGCTTAACCAGGCTCTAGTTCCTGATTTTCATGCCTTATATACCTTTCTGCTTCCTGTCATCACTTTCTGGGATTAAAGGCATGTGTCACCATGCCTGGCTGTTTGCAGTGTGGCTTTGAACTCACAGAGATCCAGACAGATCTCTGCCTTAGGAAGGCTAGGATTAAAGACGTGTGTGCCACCATTTCCTGGCCTCTGTAACTAGTGGCTGTTCTGTTCTCTGACCCCAGATAAGTTTATTAGGGTGCACAATATTTTGGAGAACAGAATATCACCACATCCCAGTCATCAAAAGAAGAACCCTTTAATATGCAAATAATATAATGTCCTTGCTTAAATATTTTCATGGCCTCTTGTGCCTCTTATTGTAAGCACACTCAAGTTCTGCCCCAAGTGACACCTCAGCTTCTTTTCCAACTCACTTATCTTAGTTAGGGTTTCTATTGCTGTGAAGAGACACCATGACCGCAGCAACTCTTATAAAGGAAAACGTTCGATTGAGGTGGCTCACTTACAGCTCAGAGGTTCAGTCCGTTATCATCATGGTGGGATATGGTGGTGTGCAGGCAGATAAGGTGCTGGAGAGGTAGCTTGTTACATGCTGATATGCAGGCCACAGGAAGTAGACTGTCTCACTGGGAGTAGCTTGAGCATAGGAGACCTCAAAGGCCACCCCCACAGTGACATACTTTCTCCAACAAGGCCACGCCCACTTCAACAAAGCCACACCTCCTAACAGTGCCACCCCCTTTGGGGGCCATTTTCTTCAAACCACCCCACCACCCCACTCTCATCTGTTCACTGGCTAGGCTGCCCTGCTGGCTTCTGACCGGGCAGTAACTGTCTGGGTAGGGTGGTGTATGGCTCTTCTCCCGAGTATGTCAACCCCAGGCCCCAGTTCTCTTGCTGCTTTTTCTGACCCTGACCTGGGAAGCAGCCTTCTTGACTTCCCCTCTGCCCTAGAATCTGTCTGGCTCATCCACGATGCTTCCCAGGCAGCTTCCCAGGCACCTCGTCTGATTTGTCAATGCTATCACCCAGGACTGACCTCACACTGGAACCTAGTGAGTCCATGCAGCAAGGAGGGTCAGGGGCTCACCCTGCATCCTGACACTGAACCTGCAAAGGCAGCTTGAGCTGATGGGAAAAGAACTGCATAGTGAGAGTCACAGAGAAAACCTCCTGCTTCAGGAAGAACAACCTTGTGCTCTCTAGGAGCTGTGCTTTATGATGCTAATGGTATAAACCTCTGTAAATTATTACACCGGTTTATATCCAGTACTTTCTGAAGCACTGAAAAGAAAATTGCACTTGCTATTCTTTATCGAACTGCTATTTTTGGTAAATGCTTAAGATTGTTCTGTTTCTTTCTCTGGTTTTATTTTGTCTCCTTAGGAAAGCTTTCAAGTCAGGTATGGTGGGTGGTGCATGCCCATAACCCTAGCTCTTGGGAAGAGGAGGCAAAGGGTTGTGAGTTCAAGGCCAACATGGCCTGCATAGCAAGTGCAAACCTGTCTCAACCAACCAAACAAAACTCAGGAAGGTTTCCAGCCCGTCTCTCCATGTAACCAAAGTTCCCAAACACCATGATGGATGACCCAAGCATGCTCCTAAGCAACATGTTGCATCGCCGCTATGTGCCTCAGTTTCCTCTAGCACTTCCATGAGGGAGGGTTTTAAGATAGGTGAAAAATTTCAGCTTAAAGTCCCAAATGTAAGATGGAAGAGCACCCCTTAGTTAAGCCACAGACAGCTGTATGCCTCGGCTGTCTCGGTGAGCCATGGCACTCAGCACTTACCAGACCTTCACGAAAACTTCATCTCCAGCCCTTGGGTTGCGTTCATGAATTTTAAATACAACATTTGCAGAGTGTTCAGCTCTTCTCAATTTAGCTTTATTGTACAAGGTGCCGAAACTATATTGTGTATTTAGGTAAAAGCAGTTTGATTATGTTCAATGTGGCCATTACACCTCATTACAGCCAACGTCTTTTGGCTACATGTTGAAAGTTGTGCTTTTTTCTGCCCCCAGCTGAATACAGGCTCTGTGCCTAAAGTTAAATCTGACATATCTGGGATGCTTTAGAGAGTCTACTTTCATTTAATAACCCATGAGGTGCATTAAGTTGAAACTTTTTTTTTTAAGTTAATGGGGAATTTTGAGGTGAAACACCAGTACTCAAGGACTTTGATCTTGGGGTCAGTGTGACTTTCGGGCCTTGATTTTAATCTTTCAATGCATTTTATGATTGCCTTTTCATTTACTGCCCTGAATGAAAACTGTCGAAAAAAATCTTCTTAAAAAATACAAAACCAAACAAACTAAAACTGGATGGGCTTCCTTTTCCTTGGATGCTGCAATGGCACCTGTCTATGCCACACCCAAGAGAGCAACAGGGCCTGCATCATGGGCATTAGGGTACTTTCCCCTCCCCCCGCCCCCACTTGAAATTAGAGGATTCAGTGGAGGGGACTCTGGACACTGGACACCCAGGCAGTTGTATGACAAGCTGTCATGTGTCCAGGCTGTAGGCTCCTCTAGGCATGACTGAGGGGTTGGAAGAGGTAAGCCCTTCTTTCTCTTCACCTCTGACCTTTGACCTCACCGAAGCCCCTCATGCCTACCTTCTCATCTGTCAGAAGCTTGCATTTGCTCCATGCTTCTGGAGGCAATTGCGACTTCAGTGCTAATCAGCCATTCCATTAAGCATCCTTTGGTTGGCACTAAAGTGGGTGGGCAGAGTGTCAGGCTAGAGACGCACAGATAAAGGATATAAATGGAAGTTTTGGCCCTAGGAAAAAATGTGTGTGTGTGTGTGTGTGTGTGTGTGTGTGTGTGTGTGTGTGTGTGTGCCTATGCACTCAAACGGATAAGTGGACAGCAGTCGCAGTAAGATGTGAAGACTGGTGTGTTAGGAACCATGGTACTCAGGCTTCCCACCCTGAAACCCAAGTGAGAAGAGTCTCATCATCCCAGGGAGGCAGCTTTCCTTTGAAGAAACCTAAAGCTGGGGATCAACACTTCCCGGGAAAAAGCTCAGCTCTGGGACAGGATTCCTGGGTATACAGGAATGAGGGAAGGCAAGTGTGTGACCATAAATGATGGGAGACCCCTCTCCCAAAACTCCTCAGCCAAGGTGTTAGGAAGTTTCTCTCTTCCTTATCCTCCATTAAAATCCAGCTCTGGTGATGGCCAGGATGTCCTCAGGTGGGAATGTGACCCCAGCACTGGCCTTTGTGGCCGGAGAAGGGGAACCCCCTCCTAGAAACCCACTGAGGGCTGAGGTCCCACAGTTCACCACTTTCTGCCACCTGATTCCCTCTCACTGGATACGGCAGTCTTTTTGCAAATTGTGTGTCCTCCGAGTTAATTAGAATGAGCACTGCACTGACTTTCTTCTTAGATGTTTTCTTAGAATTTTAAAATTAGCAAGATAGAACTGATCTGCTCTCCCTTTCTCCTGACAGGGCATGTCTGAAGGAACATGGGAACTCTGTTCTCCCGGATGTGGTAGCCCTGCAGACACACAGGTTGTTGCTGGGAACAAATGGGTAGTGTGTTGCTCCTGCTCCTCTGGGCTGCTCAGGACGCAGGGCTCCTTCATCCTCCCTTCAATCACGCCAGCTGCCAGGGGGAGGAGGAGAGGCCCTCTAGGCTGAAGGAGAGGGCGAGGTGCAGATAACTGAGCCTGGGCTGTGGGCGCTGCTCCTGATTCTTCATTAACAAATTTGGAGCAATTACAGAGTGTGAATCAGGGGTGAATCTGAGGGCATAAGGGCAGCACTTACCCTAGAACCTGCTTCAGGAAGTCTCTTCGGAAATGTCAGAAAAATCATGATTATGCAACTTACTGACCCCGGATGTGAACTGAGTACCAACCAGAGACAAAATGCCAGGACCACACCCTAACTTCCTATGGTTCCCTCTGCACCAGAGAGCCACCACGGCTCAGCGGTGAGTGGCACAGGCCCTCCCTGAGCTACGTGGGAGCTGGGCTTCTGTGTTCCACCTCTAGGGCCTCTTTTGCCTCTGCCTTGTTATGGACACCCTACTGTCTACGTGTCCCATTAGTCACCCCCAAGACTCCCTGTTCTCTGCGACCTCATGGCTCAGGCTGCAGATAAAGGAGCTGGGGATCCGAGAGGTTGTGTCTTCCTCACAGGGAACCTGGAGCTTAGCAGTGACTGCGCACAAGAGAGGCTGCATTTCCCTGTGTCTTGGGGTCCCAGGTTTTGGGTTCAAGTGGGACAGGCAGATTTTCCTTTTGGGTAAGAGAATAGGAGAGAGATTGATGATACAGATAAACAGACAACAGCGTGGTGGGGGCTCTGAGGAGAATTCAGGCCCGAGACAAAGTGGGGTTCCCTTCTGGTAAACCACAGAGGAAGGAGGGGCCACACCATGTGATTAGTAAGCCGTCCATAGGGCATGCAGCTTGCAGTCAGGTTGTCTTGATTCAGGTGGCAGGGCAGGGGAAGGGGTGTCTTGCATGGACAGGAAGGGAGGAAGGAGTCTTGTTCATGTTGGACTTAGAGAATAGGGGGGAAGTAGGAAGAAGGACCACAGTTGGTTAAGGTGTTCCCACTACAAAGGAGGGGTGTATGCCATCAGTAGCCTGATGCCTTCCTTGGAGTCTGGTAATCTGGGAAATGAGAATTAGGAAGCCCCCTAGTCTCCTGGAACCCAGGCACCTGGGGGCTGTGCTAGAAGATGGGCTTTCAGTAGCAGGGGCTTAAAGTTTCACAATAGCTCTAGGAATGGCTATTGCAGGTAGATGTGGTTTGATCCACCTCTAGCCTAACAACTGACTAAGAGGGAGGAGTAGAGGAAGGGAGGAAAGGAAAGAGAAAGGAGAAGAGAGAAGAATGGAGAGAAGGCAGATAGGGCCGGAGAGACTATTTTAGAGATGGTTAAAGCTACAGGAAAAGCGAGGAAGGAATGTAAAGGGTCTGGTGTGGCTCTGTATAAAATTATCTCATTCTGTTCTTTCTTAGGCCAGCCTGCAGTTTGGGGTGGATCCTGAGAATGGCCATCACATGGTGACAGGAGACAGGGCAGAGCTGGATGGGAAAAGCATTTGCCTTACAATCAGGGGGACCTGATTTGATATCCAGAATCCGCATACAATGTTGGGTGTCAGGTGCTTATAATTTTAGCGCTGACGCAGGGTGGTGGAAGGATTCCTGCAGCTCGCTGGCCAGCCTGCCTAGCCTAAGCAGGTGAGTCCAAGGCCAGTGACAGATTCTATCTCAAAGGAGGTGGATGGCCTTCCTGAGAATGACACTGGAGGTTATCTACTGGCTGAGAGACACACCCCTACATACATATGTGCATTCCCCATGAACATGTAAATATATGCATGCACACATATAGACATGAGAAAACAAGCCATTGGTATATGGTTACCTGACCCCAGTTTGAAATGTGGCTAGGGGATAATGTTTTTAAAGGGTCTAAAGAAAATGGTAGAGGAACTTTCTATAGAGCCTGGTTCTGGAGGTTCCTCCATCAAGGCTAACATTTTCCCTCTTTGTTGTTAAGCACTGGGATGTCCTTCTGTACGCTGTGAATATGTGTTGCTCTTATTGGTTGATAAATAAAGCTGCTTTGGCCTATGGCAAGGCAGGATAGAGCCAAGCAGGAAATCCAAGCAGAGATCCAGGAGAAGAAGGGCGGAGTCTGGGAGACGACAGTCAGCGGCCCAAGGAGCAAGATGCCAGCAGACCGGTAACACCATGGTCACGTGGCAATACATAGATTAATAGAAATGAGTTAATTTAAGATGTAAGAGCTAGCTAGTAATAAGCCTGAGCCATCGGCCAAACATTTATAAGTAATATTAAGCCTCTGAGTGATTATTTTAAAAGCAGGTGCGAGACCAGGCAGGCAGGACAGAAAAGCCTCAGTCTACACACTCACATCTCTCTTGGCCTGACATCCCTCACTGTAGCATTTTGATGTCCTCTTCCATTTGCAGGCTTTGATTGGTTTTTTTTTTTTGGGGGGGGGGTGTTGTTTTGTGTTTTTTGTTTCTGTTTTTTCCTAACTTGAGCTATTCAGCCTTGGCTAACTATCACTCCATTCCTTAGCATGGAAAGGCACTATGGGGATTCTAAGGATTTGAGGAATTGGATGCCAGGAAGCAGGAGGAAGACCAAATATACATTTCACAGCATCACACTATCCAGGCTCTCTGAGCATGCAAATTCCCTCCTCTGCAGCAAGTGCAGGAAGATCTGGCAAACACTCATGGTAGGCACACTCACTATGGGCCTTTTTTGAGTCCTGATTCAGCCAGCCAAGCAGTTAGTACTATTGGAGTTCCAGCCTTAGGTGAGGAACCTGCTCTGTTGGCTTTTGGCAGCAATGTTGGTCTGATCCAACTTTATGGTCCCCCTGCCATTATTTCTATCACCACACATATGCCCTGGTTTCTGTCTGTCCTGGTTAGTCTTATGTCAACTTGACACAAGCTAGAGTTATCTGAAAGGAGGGAACCTCAATTGGAAAAATGCCTCCAAAAGATCTAGCTGTAAGGCATTTTCTTAATTAGTTGATCATGGGGGAGGGCCCAACCCATGGTGGGTGGTGCCATCACTGGGCTGGTGGTCCTGGATTCTATAAGAAATCAGGCTGAACTAGCCAGAGGAAGCAAGCCAATAAGCAGCAACCCTCCATGGCCTCTGCATCAGCTCCTGTCTCCAGGTTCCTGCCCTGCTTGAGTTCCTGTCCTGACTTCCTTCAGTGATGAACAGCAATGTGGAAGTATGAGTCAAATAAACCCTTTCCTCCCCAACTTTCTTTTGCTCATGGCATTTCATTACAGCAATGGAAACCCTAACTAAGACACTGTCTATATTGATTAGAAACATAAAGTAGTTTTATCACAGTGTAGCATTCTTCTCACGGTTACACTTGACACTTCCTGTTTAGGAACCATTTGGGACTTAAGTCTTACATACTTCAAAGGGAATTGAGGGGTCAAAGTAAACTCTGAGTGGAGAACCCTTAGAGTCTTCTAAGGCAACTTCCCCAAGGGGTCATTATCATTTGCACAAGTGTGCAAACAAAACAATATTCTTTGAACAAACCCAATTTCATTTTTTTGAAACAGATGTCTTCTTATGCAATGGAAGCCAAAATATAAGAATAAAAAAAATTAATGTTTCTCTACAATTCTGTGGCTATGGTCTTCTTGGGATACAAAGAGATACCTCAGAAGTCCCTGTAGGGAAATCAACTAAGACTAAATTGGCTATGTAAATTACTGGACTTTCAAGAAAAAATGTTAAGGTTTCACTGCTGAATATTTTGTTAGTCAAGCACATTTATCCATCTATTCATTTATTAAATATGCATTGGGTGCCTATGATGACAGGTACCATGTGAGATATCTTCCCCTTTTAAGTTATATTTATTCTCAGACTTGGCACTGGAATAAAGCCTGACACAACCATGTTTGTACATTAGTTCACACTTTGAAAGTGAAAACGAGCTGGAAGGATTTCCTGGGAAGGAAACTTAAATTGAAGGAATACAGCTAATACCTTCCAGTAGTTGTCTTCCCTCTCACATTTTAGGCTGAGATGCCAGTCTGATGAGAAGAAACAATGCCAACAGTGGCGTACGAGATGCTCGTACACATCCCCACACTTGCTTCCCTTAGGCAGACGCTCGTGCAGAATGGAAGCTGATGGGGGGTGGGAGAAGGGAAGCGCCGCCATCTTTTGTTATGGTTTGGATGTGAAGTGTCCCTCAAAGGCTCACGTTTCTGACTACTTGGCCCCCAGCTGGTGACTCTGTTTTGGAGGGTTGTAGAACCTTTGGGACTGTCACCTAGCTAGTTGAAATGATATGGGGGGTGGGGGATGTGGGTGGGAAGGGGTAATATCATCTTCTAATCCCACTCTGTTTCCTGATCCAGGAAGATCAGGTACAGGACATGCTACAAGCTCTCATGATCACTGAGTCAGCCCCTTCATTCACCATGCCTTCCCTGTCACAGTCACTGTGCACGGAAATAAACCAGTCCCCCACTTCAGGTCCTTCTGTCAGACATTTGGTCATGGTGACATACAAATAAAAGGTACAGCAAGATGATACCAGGAATGTGGAGAGGTTACTGTGCTGACACACCATTCTCTTGTTTGTTAATTGTGAAGGAAGTCCCGCCCACAGAGAGGAAGTCTCATTGTTGGAGAAAAAAGGCTCACTCCATATAATGAAGTCCTACCCACATGAGGGGCAGTCTACTCTGCCTTCCCTTTACAACACATCTACCTGTTCCCAAGGCTTCACTTACTGCTCCTACATTTTATAACCACTCAGTGAAGCAGGAAGAGTGAAGACATTTTGTCACCTTCATTTTAGAGATGATAAAAGAATATTGGGACGTGTCTTAGGTAGGTTTTCTGATGCTGTGATTAAAAAAAAAGCACCTTGTTGGGGTTGGGTGAGTGGGGTGGGGATGGTTCATTTCACAGGGGGAAGTCAAGGCAGGAACCTAGAAACAGGAACTGAAGCAAAGACCACATTAAAAACACTGCTTACTGTCTTGCTCCTCACGGCTTGCTCAGCCTGCTTTCTTACACACTTTATGGCCACATGCCAGGGACAGCACCACCCACAGTGGGCTGGGCCCTCCCACACCAATCATTAAGAAAATGTTCCACAGACACTCGTCTACAGGCTAATCAGAGGCCCTTTCTAAATTGAGAGTCCTCTAGCTCGTATCAAGTTGACCAACAACCAGGACAGAGAGACTGAGTGATTTGCCCAAGGTCAAGAAGTCTAGGTGGTTAAGTAAGAATCGGGATTTTGACATGTAGCTCAGGGGGAAGCACTCTGACCTGGGGATGAAAAGGTCTGGTTAATGATTTAGATATGGTGGGAGCTACTTGTCATCTAGAAAATTGTGATTCCCTGGGGGAATCCTTGATATTCTCTGATTCTGTTTGCTGGGATATGTGACCATCATTTCCATCTTCTACTTATCTCTAGTTATTAGTGGCACACATATGCAATCCTACTACTCAGGAGGCTTAGGTGGGAGGTTCATGGCTTTGAGGCCAGCCTGAGCTATGGAGCAAGACCCTATCTCTTAAAATTAAAAAAAAATAATAATAATAAAAAGATGGACATTGACTTTGTAGGCTAGTCATTACCAGTGAGAACTCATTTCCTACCTAGAAGTTAGCATACCTGAAGAAAATCATTGGGGAATTAGCAAATTCCTCACTATTCTCAAGCCTCCTTAAGTAATTTGTGCTGCAGAGATCCAAAACTAAGCTCTGGTTTTGTCCTAGGCTGCTGCAAGCTCCCTAATTACAATATGGCGGGAGTCTTGGTTGAGGGTTTCAACAGCTTTGCCGGTAATTCTTTCTCAAGAGAGCTGTCATTTAGAAGGTGAGCAATGAGCCAGCGTTACCATCTGAACTCTTAGAGTTGTGGTTCCTTCGGACTTGACGTCACACACTGAAGCCACCACCTCGTATCCTTCATTAACCTGTCTGTGACTGGAGGAGACCCTTCACACTGGCCCTTTCTCCACTGGTAATAAGATTCAGCTCTCCAAATAGAGCCCCAATTTCTATGATAGTCCACTGAAAGGGAATCCAAAAAATAATAAGTTCATATCACAGGAACTCTTTAATCAAATCCACATGAAGAAATAGACTTGCAAGGCAAGGCATGGCAGCACCAATTCCCTGGTACTCCACCTCAGCTCAGCACCTGCCCACTCTCCTGGGATTACCCTGTAACAAAGCATTGCTCTGTTATTCCTTATTTTACTGCAGGTGGTAATGGAGGTCAATGCTCTATTAAACAGATAAGGGTGAACCAGGAACATCTGGGCTAAAGGGCAGTTCAATTCTACCCAGTGTGCTGAGCTTTCTCTGCTATGATTTAATTTTGTGCTGCTGGAGTCGATGACTCTGTGGCCATTCCCTGTAGATAAGAAATAAGATCTCTGTCCTTTCTTTTTGTGTTGTTGGAGTTAATAGAACGAAGACACAAACAGCATTTGTTGAGGCGAGCTTGGGAGTTTGCAATTGCCCATAAATAAATTGGGCAGGGGAGCCTCACTGATGTGTGACAAGGGGGACGGGAAGGAATTGTGACTGGCACCAAGAACTGGAAACACGACAGAAGGTCACTCTGAAGCATCGATGGTTAATGCTGATCAGCAACGTGAATCACCGAGGAGACACACTTCTGGGCACACCGATGAAGGGATTTCTAGAGTACATTAGCCTCTGTGCAAGCCTGTGAGGGATTGTCTAGATCAGGTTAACTCACGTGGGAAGACCTCCCTTCATTGTTGGTGGCATTGTTCACCAGGCAGATGTCCTGGACTTATTAAATGATAAGAAAGCAGCATCAACACTTCCGCTGCCTGACTGTGAATGCATGTGACTGCTGCCCTGTTGGGATGGACTGTACCTCAGAAAGGAGTTCAAACAGACCTTCCTTTCTGTATGTATTTATCACATTAACAAGACAAATAGCCAGTGCAGGCACTGTGGAGCTAAGTGCCTGTGCTTTGCAGGGAGTCCTCCTAGATACAGGCTCATCTTCTTTCTGCTTGGACATCTGAAAGTAGAATGCTGTAGGACACATGGGAAGGAAGTTAACGGTTACAAGCCTCATGGGGGCCAGGGAGTGAAATGTGGTGGTTTGAAAGAAAATGGCCCCATAGAGAGAGGCACTATTAGGAGGCGTGGCTTTGTTGGAGTAGATGTGGCCTTGTTGGAGGAAGTGTGTCATTGTAGAGGCGGGCTTTGAAGTCTCATATACGCTCAAGATACTGCCCAGTATCTGAGTTCACTTCCTGTTGCTGGGCAAGATGTAGAACTCTCAGCTTCCTCTCCAGGACCAACCATGTCTGCCTGCATGCTGCCATGTCCTGCCATGATGATAATGAACTAAACCTCTGAAACTGTACGCCACCCCAATTAAATGTGTTTGCTTTATAAGAGTCGCCCTGGTCATGGTGTCTCTTCACAGCAACAGAAACCCTAAGACAGGAGTAGAACAGACTTTTCAGTAGGATAATTTCGTCTAGTCCATGCACCTCAAACCATGGACGTTTAGGCCTGCAAGACATCTTAGGGGAAGTGCAGTTCTCTAGAAGGATATCCATTTCCCAGGTTGTTCTCCAACAGACACAACCAGTGTGGCTTAAAACAACACAGGTTTGTTTTTTATGGCTCTGAAGGTCAGGGTGTTAACAAGGCCTTGCAGTGAACCTTCCACGCTTCCTCTAGCTTTGTCTACCACGCTCTTTCCATGCCCTTAAGGCTCTGACGCCATCCTGCCACTTTAATTTCCTGGAGAGCCACAGAACTCGCCACCCACAGGAGTGCCGGTGTCTCGGCCAAACACAGCTCTCTCCTGCCATCTTGTGGTGCAGTTTAGATTTTGTTAGGTTAACTCCCCACCACCCCATGTTACTTCCAAGCCCAAACCATGCAGGACAGTGACTCACCTCAGTTACTCCCGGCTCTCTTGGCCAAACTGCAATTTTAAACTCACTTTCCTAGGACTAGCCCATTCTGTCCCTAGATGTTCTCAGGGTGTCCTGGGTACTTTTGACTGCTCTAGGGCACCATAGTTTTTTTGTGTACTTTCATCATGATCCTTCTCCTCCTCCTCCCCCTCCCCCCCTCCTCCTCTTCTTCTTTTTGAGCTTGGCTTCTTAACTCAGCCTATGAATGCCAGTCTTTTCTAACAAAAAAGACCAGTGGCTTTCAAACATTGTGATTAAGATCCACGGGGAGAAATTGGCTTTCAGTTTGGGTCCTACACATATAAGCAAAAATATTCTGACTCTCCTAAGTGCCATAAAACACTATTTATTCTTCTAGAATGCCACAATTCATTCTTCTATTCTAGCTTGGGTGGTTTTGTTAAAAATTATTGACAAACTTTGATTGGTTTTACAGCTGCCATTCAGAGGGCCAGTGGCCTAAATTAACACAGAAATCTACTTTAACTCCCTGAGTGTACACACATAAATCCGTGAGTCTGTGTGTGTGTGTGTGTGTGTGTGTGTGTGTGTGTGTGTGTGTGTGTGTGAGAGAGAGAGAGAGAGAGAGTATGTGTGTAGTGTGTGTGCGGTGTGTATGTAGTGTGTGTGTGGTGTATGTAGTGTGTGTGCGGTGTGTATGTAGTGTGTGTGTGGTGTATGTAGTGTGTGTGGTGTGTGTAGTAATGTGTGTGTAATGTGTGTGAGTGTGTGTGTGTATGTGGGGTGTGTGTGTGTGAGTGTGCATGTGTGTGTGTGTGTGTGTGTGTGTGTGTGTGTGTGTGTGTGTGTGTGTGTTTAAGACAGAAGGGGGAGGGACAGAAATGGAGGGAGGGTGGGAGAGAGATTCCCCCATTGCTGGGGGGAAATCAATAGGAGGGAAGGAAGAGTTCCGCAGGGGCCTGGGGAGGTGGCTCAGGAGAGTGTTTGCTGTGGAAGCACAAAGGTCTGAATTTGGATCTCCAACACCACATAAAAAAAACTGGGCACACCAGCACTCATCGGTAGGTAACTCCAGAACCACCGAAGATGGCAAATCCCTGGTGCCAAGAGGCCGAGGAGGGCACCAAATGCCAACCTCAGGCCTATACATGTATGCGCCCTTCAGTATCCAAGTGTTCCAAGAAATTTCCTCTCAGCTACTGAGAGTCAAGACTGCTCAAGTCCCTTCTACAAATGGCACACTATTTTCACATAGCCTGTGCACCTCCCTGGGGATACTTTAAAACCCTAGATTACTTACAACATCTAATTCGATGCAAATGCTATATAAACAGTTGCTCCAGTAATCGCGTTGTTTAGAAGTCTGTACAGGTTCACAGCAGGCAGTTTCCCCCAGCTATTCCATTGGCAGAGATGATGAAGGCAGAGATGCAGAATGCTTGGCGGCAGTGGAGGGCCAGCTGCACTCACCACCCTGTGAAAGCCACTTTGTGGCTCCCCTGTGAGTGTCAGCTCCACAGAAAAAGGGCTGTTCTAGACTCTGGGTAAGAATTGGGGCACAGGCCCTGCTTAAGGAAAGGGAGAAGCAGGACTGGGCAGGGAGATGCCATTCCAGCAGTTCACTCACCTTACCCATGAGAGATGTCTGAGAACGGGATGACCCTTACGGCTGTCTAGATTTGGGTCTGACACCAGGCCTTTGATAATTCATAACAGGGGTGTGGTCTGCCTCTGGAGGGTGTGATGTTATATAGGACCCACCCGGTCCAACAAGCTTTGTCTCCTCCTCTTTCTTGATTTCAGGTCCTCATTTATTTCCCCAGACTCAATATCACCTTGCTCTGACCCTATGTCACAGCTTCCCTTCAGTGTGACACACTACACACATACTCTCTCTCTCTCTCTCTCTCTCTCTCTCTCTCTCTCTCTCTCTCTCTCTCTCTCTCTCTCTCTCTCTCTCTCTCTCTCTCTCTCTCTCTCTCTGTTTCCCCACCCTTGACAGATGTTAGCTGGAACAAAGCCATTCTAGTGAACTGGTGCCTAAGGACTCAGGTAGTTCCATGTATGCCAGTAGGTGGCAGTGTTGCTCCAAAAGAAAAAGCGGTGCTCATCAGTAAAAAGCTAAGAGGTTGATTTTGGGTTCATTAATAATATTAAATAATAATGATTGGCTAGAAAAACGTGATGACGTCAATGCTGCTGGTGAATTTATCTCCGCAGGTGGTAGATACTGGGCATGTCATCTCTGACTTTGAATGTTCCTGCAGGAGTGACAGGACATGTGAGAACATTAGTCCTGGCTTACCACTGTTGTGGAACTGGGTTCTTTCAGGAGGTGGGTGAGGAAGGAGGTCTTAAAAATGAGCCTTGCTTGTAAGAAGTGTGCCGTGCAACTGGGGCAAACATTTTCTTTTTGTTCTATACAATGAGAACTGTCACAGGGGTGATAAGGGTTCAGAGTTTCTTTTATATATTATATGCTATCTTTGGGGGGGTGCACATACATATCTATTTCTTATTTATTTATGTGTATGTCCCTGAATTTTAATATTTATTTATATATATGCACTCATGTGAATTTGTGTGTGCCACATACGTGTAGGTATACATGTGATACAGAAAAGAGCATCAGATCCCCTGGAACTGGAGCTGGAAGCGGGTATGAGCCCCATGTAGGTGCTGGGAACTGAACCTGGATTCTCTGCAAAAGCAGTAAGCATCCTTATTTGTGGAGCCATCTCTCCATCCCCTACTGTATATATATTTTAACCTAGTTACTCCTTAACTTCCTGAGCTAAAGGCTGTTGTGGAATATTTAACCAGGGAAAGATGGGTTACACTTGTTTATGCTGCAGAACATTACTTTAACTACATGAAGGTGTGTTACATTTGTTTCTGTTGCCTTTGTTAATGACATAGAGATGTGTTACATTTGTTTATGCTGCAGAACATTACTTTAACTATGTAAGGATGTGTTACATTTGTTGATACTGCATTTGTTTAATTGTGTAAAGATGTGTTACATTGGTTTCACCCTGCCTGCCTAAGGCACCTGAATGGTCCAATAAAAAGCTGAACAGCCAAGAGCTAGGCAGGAGAGGTATAGGCAGGGCTGGTGGACAGAGAGAATAAAAAGGAGGAGAAATCTAGGCTCAAGAAGGATGAGAAGAGAGGAAGGAGAGGACAAGGGAGAAAGAGAGGGAGACGCCTAGGGCCAGAAGCCAGGCAGCCACCAGCCAGCAAACACAGAGTAGGACATACAGAAGAAAGTTAAAAAGCTCTGAGGCAAGACGTAGATAGAGAGAAACAGATTAAAATAAGAGCTATGATAAGGCCAAGCATTCATAACTAATAAGAAGTCTCCGTGCCATGATTTGGGAGCTGGTTGGTGGACTAAAAGAAAAAGCCTGGTACAAAATGTCATTATTGCCTATATTTTATAAAGGAGGAAATGTAGGCAAAAATAGGTTAAGAAGTTTGCTCAAGGTTATACATGGTCAGTTAGATGGAAACCTAGTTGTTTTTTACTCAGAGGGGACACTCAATATTATGCCTTAAATCTTAAATCTTGTCAACAGGGTCCGTGTTAGAACACTTGGTCCTAGCTTGTGGCTTTGTTTTGGGATGCTATGGAATCTTTGGGCCACTGGCTTAGCCAGCAGAAGTGGTTGCAGGGGGGTGGGCCTTAAAGGTTATGTGTATCTCTGATTTTCAGCCTGAGATTTCTGATTTCTGAGCCGCCAACATGTGAATAAGTTGGGATTCAAACTCACACTGCCCTGGGAGGCAGCTACTCTACCATACCTTCCTCAGCCTTGTGGACTCTATTCCACAAAGTCATGAGCTAAAAACAAACTTTTTCTCCTTTAATCTGATTTTTTTTTTTGTCACAGCAACCAAGAAGTAACTGATACACTCGCCATTACCTGATTCTCTTTATAAACAGTTCCAAGCCCTGGCATACCAGCAAAGGAATTCTTACTGCAAATATATTTTCAGCCTTTAAATTTTATAGAAATATTATATATATGTATATATATATATATATATGTTGAAAATATTGAGAAATATAAATAGGGCATTTAAAACCAAGCAACTACTCAGAGTTTGGTTGTATTCATCTTTTTCTACAAGCCCTCAATTTTTCTGTACTGTTTCTGATATTTATATAGATATATGTATTCTGGCTAGTTTTATATCAACTTGATACAAGCTAGAGTCATCAGAGAGGAAGGAGTCTTTGTAAGATTTGGCTCTAGGCGAGCCTGTAGGGCATTTTCTTAACTAATGATTGATAGGGGAGGGCCCAGCCCATTGTAGGTGCCATCCCTGGGCTGGTGACCCTGGGTTCTATAAGAAAGCAGACTGAGCAAGCCATGGGGAGCAAGTCAGTAAGCAGCACCCCTCCATGGCCTCTGCATCAACTCCTGCCTCCAGGTTCCAATGCTATTAGAGTTCTTGTTCCAACTTCCTTCAGTGATGGACTACCATGGGAAAGGGTAAGCCAAGTAAACCCTTGCCTCCCCGAGTTGCGTTGGTCTTAGTGTTTTATCATGGCAATAGTAACCCTAGCTAAGACAGTATAGTTTCATATTGTGCTACAGGTTTCTATTGGTTACTTTTCCTGTGGCTGTGACAAAATACACAAAAGAAGCCACTTAAGGGAGGAAGCATTCTTTTTGGCTCACAGTTTGAGAGATACAGCCCATCCTGGAGAAGTAGGTATGGCAGTGGGTGTGGCTTGTCACTGCGGCAGCAAGAGCATGATGCAGCCAGGAAGCAGATAGCTCAGATGGGGATGGGACCAGACTATAAGGCAGAACGCCTGCCTTATGCCACCCATTTTCTCTAAGTAGTCCCTGCCTCCTGAAGGTCCCACAGCTTCCCAAAAGAGTGCCACCAGCTAGGAACCATGTGATCAAACCATGAGCCTATTGAGGACAGTTCACATTCAAACCATACCAAAGTTGTTCCATAAAACTAGAAAACTTAGAAGAACGTTGATAAAGGCATCGATGCATATAACCTATCAAAATTAAATCAAGAAGACACGAACGACTTAAATTGATTTTTTTTATGAGCAATGAGACTGAAAAGGCAGCAAAGAGTCTTTCAAAGAAAAACCCAATGCTGTCAAATTCTACCAGACCGTCATTCCAGAAGACAGAAGAGAAAGGAACGAAAAATGATTGCATTGTGAGACTTCACTTATGTGTCTTGGGGTATTCTGCTCAGATTTTCCCCACTGCCTTGTCTTGTCCCCATTTCTCCTCCTCTGCTCCTCTTCCCCACCAAGTCCCCCTTCAATGTCATGTTCTCTCACTTCAAAAAAAATCTAGATCTCACTTGCAAAGTGTGATATTTGTCTTTCTGAGTCTGGCTTATTTCTCATACTATAATGATCTTGAGTCCCAGTCATATTTCTGCAAATGACAAATTTTTGTTTCTGTTTATAGCTGAGTAAAACTACATTGAAATGTATTTATCTGTCATCTGTCTGCCTGACCAACTGTCCATCAGTCCATCCATCATCTATCTATCTATCTATCTATCTATCTATCTATCTATCTATCTATCTATCATCTGTTGGTGAGCATCCAGGTGGATCCCATACATACCTTAGCTATTATAGATAGCATCACAAAATACACATCTGTGTGGACATCTCTGTCATGCCTTTCAGGTGTCCCCAGGAATGGTCTATATGGACCATATAGTAGTTCTGTCTTAGTTTTATTGAGAAACTTCTACACTCAATTCTATAGTGGCTGTACTGTCTTATGTCTCACAGACTATGTATGGGGTTGACAGTCCCCACATTCTCGCCACCATATATCATTTATTTTCTTGATGATAGGACAGCTCCTCTGGCTGAGATGAGATGGGGTCACAGTGTGGTTTGATTTGTAGTTCTCTGATGGTGAAATTCTTTTCATGGCCATCTGTACTTCTTTTGAGAATTATTCAACTTATTTGTCCATTTATCATTTGAGTGATTTGGTTTAATATTTTAATTTTTTGTGTGTTCTTTATATGTTTTAGATAGTAATCTACTGTCAGATGTATAGCTGACAAAAATTTTGCCTATTATATTTGTAGCAACTTTAAACACATGAAACATATTTTCTCTCTGTCATAGTTAGGATAACTGATATGGTTTGCTTTGAAATTCCACATTTACTATTTTTATAAATAGACATTTTGCATAATCTCCCATCCAACTAAGTACTAACCAGGTCCAACCCTGCTTAGTATGCTCAGGGTAGAAGTTTTGAATTGCTATGCAACCGGTTTTATGAAATGTTCCTCTTGTGACTTATTCTGTTATTTTGACATTTTAAAAAGTCTGTCTTGGCCAGGAGCCATGAACACTGGTTCTGAGCTCCCTCCTGACTCCTTCAGGTCCCACTTTCGTGGATGCCCTATTGGCCATTACTGCTAGGGTTCACCTCCTTGGTCAGGGTGCCATCAAGAGGGTTCCACACCAACTGCCTCTTGAGGGTTCTCCTTGATCCAGGGAGACTCACTTACCCAGGCAAGTACATGCTACTCAGTAAGTATCTCCTGTGGGAACAATGGCACTTGACATGGACACGAGCAGAAACTTACAGACCCAGCTCTCCTTGAACAAACTAATACAGGCTTCTTGACCAGGTCTTTACCCAGGCTCTGTCATCAGCTGGTCTAGTCCAGTTTGGGCAAGGTTCCTGCTGAGTCAGTTCCATTAAAGATTCTCCAGTTTCGGCCGGGCGGTGGTGGCGCACGCCTTTAATCCCAGCACTCGGGAGGCAGAGCCAGGCGGATCTCTGTGAGTTCGAGGCCAGCCTGGGCTACCAAGTGAGTTCCAGGACAGGCGCAAAGCTACAGAGAAACCCTGTCTCGAAAAACCAAAAAAAAAAAAAAAAAGATTCTCCAGTTTCAATACATAATCAAATTGCTCACACCCCAATTTTAATATTTTATCACTCTGGCCTATTTTCTGCTGATCAAACAAGAATCTCCCTAGTTTGGGGCTGGAGGCATGGCTCAGCAGTTAAGAGCACTGAGTGCTCTTCCAAAAGACATGGTTCAGTTCCTGCATCCACATAACTGTTCTCAACTGTCTGTTACTCCAGTCCCAGAGCATCAGGCGACCTCACACAAACATACATGCAGGTAAAACACCAAAGCACGTAAAAAAAAATCTTAAAAAAAAGAACCCCCCCTAGCCTTGATGTTTCCATAGTAACTTTCCATCCACTGACCCCCAACCATCTCTCTTGGTTACTGATCCCCATTTGTCTCTGTTCTGTTTGATGCTAAGGTGAAGTTTTTTCTCCTACCTTGGTTGCCCAGTGCTCTGAATGAGGTCTTCTTTGCTATCTTTTTTTTTTTTTTTTTTTTTTTTTTGGTTTTTCAAGACAGGGTTTCTCTGTGTAGCTTTGCGCCTTTTCCTGGAACTCACTTGGTAGCCCAGGCTGGCCTCGAACTCACAGAGATCCGCCTGGCTCTGCCTCCCGAGTGTTGGGATTAAAGGCGTGCGCCACCACTGCCCGGCTTTCTTTGCTATCTTTAGCAAATGCAAAAATGAAGTTTTTCTTAAGGTTAAATAAAATACTAATAGGACCAAAGAGCAATTAATATTTTGGAAGCCTGTTTGATTATTTTGCAAAGGTGAACATTTGTCTGCCCATCATACAGAAACTCCCTTCCTAAGACATTCCTTCAAAAAACATCAGAGTATGGGATAGGAGGCGCCACACTGGGAACTTCGGGATGATGCTGCTTCCATTGCTGGTGTCCAGTGTTAACATGGTGGTCTGAGTTGAAGACACACAGGACGCTGCTCATCTTTCAAGGTTCGATTTCCTCTACAAAATAAGGTCAGTAAGTATGTCTACCTCAGGGTTCTCCATGTCCCTTTCTCTGCTCCTTGGAGTTCAGACCCAGACCCAGGGGTTACACAGTTCAAACAAAAATATGAGTTTTATTACTGGGGAAAGTCAACTGTAGAAAGTAGGTAGACTTGTGGCAGAATCAGGCTCCTATGTGTTCCTTACACCGAAGTCTCATTCTTCTTCCATCACCCCTGAGCCGAGCCCCATCACCCCCGTTCTGCTCTGATGGGCTAACCACTTGAGCAAATAAAGAACACAAGGATGCTGTCAGGCCCTGGGAGCCATACATGGATCCTCCTTTGATAGGCAGTGAACATGGGTAGGTGGGAGAATAGACTGGGGAGCCACGGTAGGAGTGGAAGGAGAATGGGAATGATGTGTAAAGATTTTCCACCGTGAAGCCAGGCTCACCAAGGGAAAAACCTCAGGACAGCATCAGCTACCTGATACGATCAGTAATTATTGTTACAACTCACCCAGCAAAGCCGCTGCCTCCTTTATCTTGACATTTTGCTTATAGCCGAGAGCTTTCCCGGGAAAGCATCCATTACAAAAGATGACGCAATGAAGAGATGGGAGAAGTCCCGTGATTTTTTTTTTCTTGCAGGGCCCAGCTTGTGCCCTGAGAAGCGCTGTTTGGGATACTGCTCAGGTGAGGGAAGTCCCTAAGGAGTCCTCCAGTCTCAGAATTATTCCCTTGAGAGCAAAGACAGTCATGACAGATGGATACATGCTTCCATTGTCCCCAGCTCTCTGATTCCCGTGACTTCTATGCTTCTTTCCTGAGAGCTGTTTATAGCCAAGAGCCTGTCCTTGGGGGCTCCCAGAACTGGCGCTCTTAGAGGCCCACTGGGTTAAAAAATACATCAAGCCTGTGAAATCTCACACTTTCCCTGTTATGGGGAACATAAGGAGGCAGATTGAGTATAGATTTGAATGTGTGGTTTGCCTGGAGAGGGGAGATGTAAGCTTTGATTGTACTGTGTCTGACGCTGTCACGCAGTGGTGAGATCCCACCCAGGTGAGATTCCTGTTGTCTGTTATCCGAACTGCAAGTGTCCGTGGGAAAGCTACAGGAGAAGGCGCCATTTGCTTTCTCAACCACAGCCTTTGATGCCGCCTGATTTATCATCTCAATATAATTTAGGAAAACCGATTTTCATTCTTAAGACTCTGAACTGATGCTTATTGGTATTTTGTTGTCTCTAAGACACCGAGTACAGCTAACGTGCAGTAGGGAAATGTTTTAGGTAACATTGAACTGTAGGATACTCTGCTTCTCTGGACGATGGGTGGAGAGGGGACTTGAGTCTGAAGAATCTGAATTTGGGGTAAAGTCAGTGTGGAGTATCGTCCCTCCCAGTCTTTCCCAAACTTTAGCCATCACTAGCGTCACTTGGAGGGCTTGTAAAAACCAGACTGCTGAGCCCTGCTCCTGGGTGTCTGTGTCAGGAGGCCTAGGATGAGGCCTGGAATTAGCGTATCTAACAACCGCCCCCCTCCAGAGAATGATGCTGTTAGCGGCCCAAAGTCTCACTCTGGAACCTCTGGTCTAACTGGTCTTCTGTGTAGGCCACGACACACAGATCTTCATTTTCTGTTTTCTTTCCAAGAGCGGAGTTTCATTCAAAGTGTCTCATCTTGTGGACTCAATGGGGAATGCAAACAGAGGAAGGCCTAACTCACCCACCATTGGCACACATACACGATGGGTGTAGGTATGAGGCAGCCCAAGGGGAGTCAGGTGGAGACACGTCCTTGGGTGGGATGGAATTAGTGAAGGTGGCTGTGTGTATCTAGATGAGGCTGACTAACTCATTTAAATGCTCTTCTAAATGCCTCGTGTCTCTCTGACCTCATATTTGACCTGAGGTCAGATCACAGAGTTCAGCTCACCTCGTCTTGACTTCTCCTTGAACGGCTGCCTTTACAGTTGCTCTGGGCACTGGATCTCAAGCAAGGCAACAGTTTGAATTTGTGAACTCTGTGGGCTCACTCAGTGCCGGGGCAGCCTCTTCCCTATAGAGTCCTGTTGCCTACCTTTGCCTCCTGCAGACACACACTGGGGGCTTTAGGAAGCAGGAACACAGACAGATGCCATAGATTTAACAGCAGCACCATATGCTTGGGGGAAGTGTGTCTCCTAGAGTAGTACTATTCCTGGTGTGGTCTGCAAGGTGGCTGCGGACCCCCAAATGATGAATTAACGATGACCAATCTGCAGTGATGAAGAGCAGTGGTGGGTGGTGTGGAAACACCTAGTGCCATCTTCTGTACCTTCCTACAATGTTCTTTGTCTTCACTTCAACTTCCTTTTCTTCACCAGACAAGGATAAAGTATGGAAACTAAATAACCCAGGATGCTTTAGAGCAGGTTTCTCTACATGTGGATCCTGACCTCTTTGGGGATAGAATGATCTTTTCTTGGGGGTCACCTAAGACCACCTGAAAACACAGCTATTTACATTACATTACAATTCATAGCAGCAGCAAAACTACAGTAATGAAATAGCAACAAGATAATTTTACGGTTGGGGGTCACCACAGCATGAGAATCTGTGTTAAATGGTGGAAACATTAGGAAGGTTGAGAACCACTCTAGAGGTATTGAGTAAAGAGGGTCCACCTGGGCCTTCCCCAGATCAGCCATGTGGTATTCTTTGATCCAGTTCCCCAGGCTCCGTTCCTCAAGGGAAACCACGTTGTTCTAGCATAAGTGTGCATTACAGTGGTGACCTGAAGCTTTGTCCTTTACTGACACTATCACAAGCCGGAAGCCTGGCCACTGAGAAGATGTTAGGTTTAGAGGACTGTGAAGCTCACTGGGCCCAGTTCAGGTGACAATTGAAGGGATTCACAGGGCAAGGGATGAACAGTGGGGGCAGAACCCCCCTCAAAACCTGCAGGTGCTCTGGGACAGGAAGGTAGGTATGTGGGTTTCAAACTCTGGAGTCCCAGCTTCTGCCCTCTGAAGGCCATTTTCTGCCTTGGCTGATCTACCCACCCTCAGCTGCTGATACAGCTGCTGAGCTTCTTGCCCCTTGGATGTGTACGCTTTAAAACACTTTTCTGTAACCCCCAGAGCTGAGCATGAGTCTGGGTAGTGTTGTGGGATAATGCTTTCATACACTGGTTTAATAAAATGCTGATTGGCAGTAGCAATGCAGGAAGTATAGGTGAGATAAGCAGACAAGGAGAATTCTGGGAAGAGGAAGGCTGAGTGGGAGATGCCAGCCTGCCATCCAGGGAGCAGCATGTAATGGCACACAGGTAAAGCCACAGAACACATGGCAGCATATAGATGAACAGAAATGGGCTGAGTTTAAGTGTAAGAGCTAGTCAGTGGTAGGCCTGAGCTAATGGCTGAGCAGTTTTAATTAATATAGGCCTCTGTGTGTTTACTTGGGTCTGAGCAGCTGAGGACTGGGTGGGACACAGGAAAACTCCAGCTATAGGGTAGTCAGGTACCAATGCCTCCTATACTAACACAGAAAACCCATGTCTACAGCAGGCTTTCTTTTCGGCCACCAACCAGCTCCCAAGTCATGACACGGAGACTTAATATTAGTTATGAATGCTCGGCCTTATCGTATGCTTGTCTCTCCAGCTCTTTTAACTTAAATGAACTTGTTTCTCTTCATCTACATTTTGCCTTAGGGCCTTTGACTTTTCTTTCTTTTTACATGTTCTATTCTGTGTCTGTCTGTCTGGCAGCTGCCTGGCTTCTAGCCCCAGACTTAACCCTCTCTTTCTTTCGCGTTCTCTTCATCCTTCCTTCTTCTCTCTCCTCTTATTTATTCCCTGCCCACCAGCCCCACTAATCCCTCTCCTGCCTAGCTATTGGCCATTCAGCTTTTTTATTAGACCAATCAGGTACCCAAGGCAGGCAATGAGAAACAAATGCTAGCCATCTTTACATAATTAAACAAATGCAGCATAAACAAATGTAACACATCTTTGTATCATTAACAAAGGGAGCAGAAACAAATGTAACACACCTTCACATAATTCAAATACTATTCCACAGTATAAACAAATGTAGCATATCTTTGCCTAGTTAAAATAATATTCCACAACACATGTCCCCAGCTTCCCACCATGACCCAGGTGGGTTCAATACAGAAGGCTCTGAACTAAGAGTTCTAGTCCATTCTGCAGAAGTACACAACATGGGCTCCTTTGGGGAAAATAGACAGGACTATTTATGGTCCATTTATCTTCTAATGGCCTTTGGCATGTTATTTGGCCTACTTGTGCCTCATTCATTTGAGTGAAAATGGGGTAATAGAGGGATCTCTGTCAGGTTTTTGTGAAGCATCCGTGATTTAGTATGTGGAGTTTGTAAGAAGCACATGGTAAGTTTTCAGTGAGTAACAGTTCTCTCTCTCCCCCTCCCCCTTCCTCCCCCCCCCCCACTCCAGTTATAAGGATAATGGGAGAAGTCAATCACATACAAGCCAGGAAGGACAAATCATTCTGGGATATGGGGCTTGGACTTCCCAACCTCTAGAACTGTGAGACACATGCTTTGTGTTTTAAGTCACCCAGTCAGTAATATTTTTGTTATGGCAGCCTGAACAGTAAAGACACAGGCAAAGTTTAAAAACTAAGACCAACACAAAAACCAACAAACAAAACACACCTTCAAGTTTAGAGATAGTCATTTTTAACTTTTTTGCATCACTTTTTCCAGATTAATTTCTTTTCTCTAACATAAAACATGAGCCTTTCTTCTCTGTTGCATATGTTGGCATGGGTGCTGTTAAAAAAAAAAAAATACAACCTCAGGGCAGTGCCTCAAACATGTGCAGTTGAAAATGCACTTGGACAGCCTCGTTCTGGACACTTTCTTTCAGGACATCAGAATCTATATTTATAAATCCGTTCTTTTAAAAGTGAGCTCTCTGGGCACTTCCTGCCTTCAGGCAGATTGAAGACACTCAGAGAACAACAGGAGAAGGCCCAAGTGCCTTTTTAACCACTACCAGCAAGATCTTAGCACACTTCAGTGCTTAACATATCCCATGGTGATTAACATCTGAGACTATATTGAGCAAGTGCACAATTTTTTAAAAAATGCATGGATTGGAGCAGGACCAAACTAACATGTGGGAGACTGTGACCTTTGCTCCTTTGCAAAGTCCTCACGGAGCTTGAGAGTGTGTACTTTGCTCCTTTCCTGGCACATACCTCCCTCTTCTTGCTTCCAATCCCAGCATTCCCTGCTTCCGTCTCTGTTTGTATAAATGCCAGTGTGGGAGTGTGCCGACCTTCCGGGTCAGACTTCAGATCATGTTTCTCCTCACTCCAGTGTTGGTGGCGGTTGTCTGCATCTTGGTGGTATGGGTCTTTAAAAATGCCGATAGAAGCCTGGAGAGAGAGAAGGGGGCGGCTCGAACTCGCCCCTGGGTGGATGAAGACTTGAAAGACAGCACTGACCTCCTTCAAGTGGAAGAAGGTAACAATCCATTGCAGCACCAGGGCTTCAGCCCATGTGTAATGTGCAAATTGATGCCAGGGCTACAGAAAGCAAGCCATGCAGTCAGACCTCACTCCTGTTGTGAAAGCAGAATGGTGTGTCACAAAGATGGGTCCTCTCTCAGGTCACTCGGTGGTACCAACCCCTGCTCAGTCCAAAGCCATGGAGGCCTAGGTCTCTCCCAGCTCAGATCCTCCTCTGGTGAATGCAGTCTCTCTCTGGAGTGGGGTAGGGGAATGGTATAGAGTGGCAGTGAACCTGGCCAGGTTTTGATTAGGAATGTTGAAATTGAGAAAGTGGTATGTCTAGGGACTAGCTGCTTTTTATTGTGCCAGGCCCTAGGGGTCAGAGACAAGAGCAGCCTCCATATTCAGTAAGATAAAAGTCCATCAGAGAATGAGATAACACCAGGCAAGTGGCAAACACTATGGAGCTGGAAAAAGGTGTTTAGGGAAGGCCTAGGGGCCTGTTGGGGCTTTGGGAAAGGACAACACTGACCAGGGGGGTGAACGGGGTGAGCAGCAGGGAAGAGGTATGTCAGAGGAGGAGCAGAAAGCCTACACCTATGGTCTAATGCTTGGGAGAGATTCCAAGAAGATGGGAGGATGGGCAGGTGAGGGAGAGACATGCGTCGTTGTGCAATGGTGTTACATCCTGAGAAGCCTGTGGCAAGTTAAGAATATTGGGAATTGGAAATGCACTTGATACATCTAGCCTGCCAAACCCCACAGCTCAGCCAGCCACCACTGAGCATGCTCAGAAGCTTAGAGTGAGGCAAGCCATAATACAGCATCTACCTCGCAATCAAACACTGAGTCTTATGAAGTTTGTCAAATGCTCCACTGAAAGTGAAGCACAGGGTGGTTGGATGGTTGTGTTTTTGTGACATTGTAAAGTTCAAAACTTCTAAGTCAGACAATGTAAAGAGGGGACCGTCTGGTCCCTCTTGGGAAGCCCTTCCTTTAACACAAATGCCTGTTTCAAGCTTTGGTGAAGAATGGTGGGATGGTGGGAAGGCCGTGGATGCCCAAGTTACAGTGAAGAGCATCAGGTCTTAGATATTGCAGAAGAGAGTGAGTGGTTCAGACTCTGCCATCAATGGATGAGGGAGGAGGATCCAGTTGAGAGGGCGATGTGAGGATGTGCTGGATTTAAGATATTTGCGATGTTAGGTGAGAGATTCTGGCCAGAATGGTACCAGTTTGAGGTGACACTCAGAGGTTGGACAACTAATGACTTCACCAAGTGGGTCCTGTGGGAAAGAAGGCTGAAGGCAGAACTCAGGAGACACCCAAAGATGAGAGGTATATGGTAGAGAGATGTACTGCCGAAAGACGACATGAGCAAAGAGACTTGGGGACCACAGCACGCTCGCACATAGCATAGTGGAGGCAGCTGGTGCCATGTCCTAGGTGGAGCAGGCCACTTCATTTTCATGGTACTACAACGAGGTAGGCATTACTGTTATCCCCATCACAGGGGACTGAGGCTCTAGGAGGGTACCACCCGCCTAGGCAGGAAGGACTCTGGCAGTCTGTTTCCAGGATCCAGGTATAGAGCTGTTTGCTGGGTAGTGCTTCCAGCAAAGGAGGTGTGAAAACAGAGTTTCAGAGATTTTTTTTTCCCTTCCAAGGCTGCATTCCTGGGAGCAGTCAGGAGTTCAAGAGCAGAGAGAAGAGGCACTGTTTGTTTTTTAGAGGTCCCAGCAAGCTCTCCACTGAGGTCTCTGCAGGAGTTTGCTGAGCTCCTAGGTTGGACCCTCTGTGCTGTCTCGGTTCCCATTCCACCGACAGACTGGGGACCTTCTGCTCCAGAGGAGGCTGCAGGATGTGTAGTCCCACAGTGCACAGCCTGGGAGAGTCACTCAAGATAATCCCACCGCTTGTGATGAGGTCTCTTTGTTTGCCTTGGTCAGAGACAACAGCTAGCATTTGGGAAGCCTGGCGCAGCTCCTCGATTCACCGTGCAGCATCAGGAGAGCTACGCTGGACTTGGAAGCCAGCTGTGCTCCTGGGCTGCCTATAGCTTGGGCAAATATGACTGCTGGGTCTTAAGGGTTGGTAATGTCATTCGAACAATCATGGGAGCATTCCACACATCTGCTTCTGTACGGCTTCCTCACCACAGGGTTTTCCAAATCAACTTTACGTGGTTGGAAAGTGTTACTGTTGAGGAAGGTGTGTATGAACACGTGGCAATGCTCAGGTTTGTTTAGAACTGATGGATAGCTAGGTATATTTGATGATTGCTAGCTAGGTATATATATGTGTGTGTGTGTGTGTGTGTGTGTGTGTGTGTGTGTGTGTGTGTGTGTGTGTGTGATGATTAATAGCTAGGTATTTGTGATGACTCTCCATCACAACTATTTCCTTCTGACTCAGTGGTTCTCAACCTTCCTAATGCTGCGACCCTTTAATACAGTTCCTCAGGCTATGGTGAACCACCAACCACAAAATTAAATTCATAACTGTAATTTTGCTACTGACTTTGTATGTGCCTGCGTATGTATGTGAATATGTGTGTGTGTATGCCATGTCATGCATGTATGTAAATCAGAAGACACACTGAGGAGTTGGTTCTCACCTCCTACCATGTATGCCCATGGGATTGAAGCCTAAAGGCCTTTAGACACACTTTGTGGGCCTGCCTTTTGGTTTTCTCTCCACTCTGTTTTCTTCCCGCCCTACCGAAGCCACTATAACTCGGGAACTCATTTCTTTCTTTGCTTTTCTTCATGGTCCTAAATGAACTGGCTCTGGTTTTTCTTGATCTTTCTATGTTTTTTGTCCTTTGCTCTTTGTCCTAGGTTGTTTTTTCTGACTTATCATCCACTTATCTTTTATTTAGGCAGTTTAATCTAAATCTATTATTTATCAGAAGTTCCATTTTTCATCTCTGCTATGCCATTTGTATTCTTCCTTCAGTAATACTCTAGAGATTTATATATGTCTGTCTCACTTCCTTCTCTAAGCACAGTGTCATAGCTGTTTGCTCTTTTGAGCCTGTGACTTCTTGGTGCACTGGGACACATGACTTTAGTATCAAACATTGATTTTACTAATTTTTGCTCAAGATATTCCATCTCCCCCACCACTGTGTACAGAATTGCATTGGTGAATTCCTGTGAATTTTTCCTAAAATTCTTTACATATTGTTATTTGCTTCTGCTAGACAACTGGGGTGTTACAGGAAGGGCACACCAAAAAAAGTCACAGGCCCCTGAAAGATGACTTATTTGCAATCCACACTTTCCCAAAGGATGTAAGTGAGGGTCTGAACTGATTCAGCTTCCAACTGTCTGTGCACTGTGGGCTTTGATTTTGGTTGTTCTTCGTGCCCGAGGATCAGAAAATGGAAACCGGACCTGTAGGAATTGGCAGATCAAGCAGGAAAGACGCCTCTGCACTCACCTCTCTAGGTGCATATTTTCCCTTCATTTTTGGCTTTGGAATATCTTATATGTTGTCAGCCTAATGCTCTGACAAAGACAAAAGCCACCTTCTTTGGTGACCCGAATGGGAGATTGTATCAAATAACCTACTCTGCCACCTAACAGAGACTTCCATTTGTTATTTTTTTTTTTGTAGGCAAAAATCTCCTTTACTTTGATTTATAACAGGTCTAGAATCTGAAGGATGGCCATGATCAGTGGTCAAAATTCTATAGATCTTTTTTTCTGCTTTTTACAAAATTCAGTTGGTTGTTTTGCCATCGTATAACCATGTAGACTTTTCTGGAACTTTATTCCCTTCCCCCAGTGACCTTATGACTAGGGTGGTAGCTGAATTTGCTGGGCTTCTGTCTCTTCTCTGCAGACGCTGATGAATGGCAAGAATCTGAGGAGAGTGTGGAGCACATCCCGTTCTCTCACACCCGGTACCCAGAGCAGGAAATGAAGACGAGATCTCAGGAATTCTATGAACTCCTCAATAAGAGACGCTCGGTCAGGTTTATCAGCAGCGAGCCAGTCCCTATGGAAGTCATCCATAACGTCATCAAAGCAGCAGGTTGGTAATGCGCATGCCAAGGCTTGGAGGATGTCAGCTCCCCCGATGCTGTGACATCGTTGGAAGAGCACTGAAGTCCAAGCATGCAGACAGAGCAGGAGTGGTGTGTTTATTGATGAAGGCTTTCTCACTGTCAGTGACAGCCAGAAACGTGTGGGGTTTTACTTGTTACATTTATTTATTTATTTATTTATTTATTTATTTATTTATGTATTTATGTATTTATTTATTTGGAAAACAGATGTGGCGACAGTTTAAAACTTCTAAAGTCAATACATTGTATGAACTTTTGTTTAAAACTAAAAATCCTGAATAGGTTAGTATACATTGCAGGAGAAACATCTCTCTCCTCATTGAAACAAGCCCCTCCCTCCACACACAAGTCACATTTGTATGTTTATCTTCCAGGAAACAAACTTTGGGACATTCTAGTACAGTAATTGGCTGAGCTAGCAACATAGCACGGTTTCCTTCTGGGGATTTCTAAAGGAAACCGAAGCAAGATAAATCCACTTTAAATGTAAATTCATGTCTCCTCTACTGAGGGGAAAAACTAAGAAATATGATACTATGCACTCTCCTGTGACTGGCTTTGCTGATGTCTCCTCTCATCTATGCCACATTTAAGTTCGTGCGGACCGCTTGTTACATATCCACTGAGATCCATCTCTAATCCAAAAGGCATCAAGAATATTTTGTTTCCACCAAGAGTACAAATGCCTTAGATAGTTGTATCCTTTACCTAAGTGGCAACAATCATTAACCTCCACCCAGTGTATGCGTTTGTTTGTGTGTGTGTGTGTGTGTGTGTGTGTGTGTGTGTGTGTGTGTGTGTGTATGTGTGTGTGTGTGTGTATGTGTGTGTGTGTGTGTGTGTGTGTGGTGTGTGTGGTGTGTGTGTGTGTGTCTGTGTGTGTGTGTGTGTGTGTGTGTGTGCGTGTGTGTGTGTGTTTAAATTAAGATAAATTTCTCTTCTCCTCTTCCTCTGCCTGCTCTTCTTCCTCCTTCCATAGCAGTGGCTCTCCACCTTCCTAATGCTGTGGCCCTTTAATACAATTCCTCATGTTGTGGTGACCCCCAACAATAAAATCATTTTCATTGCTATTCATAACTGCTTTTTTGCTACTGTTGTGAATCATAATGTAGATAGACACCTGACATGCAGGCTATCTGATATGTGACCCCCCAACCCACAGGATGAGAATCACTGTTCTATAGCTTTTTGACACAAGGTCTTACTTGAACTTGTGATCTTCCTGCCTCAGCCTCCCAAAGTGCTGGATGGGATTACAGGCACACATCACCCCAACACCTGCTATTGTATTTCCTCTTAATGAACAGTTTTCCACTTCTCTTCAATCTTACATTGATTTTAATTTAATGGGCAATAGGAACAGCTCCAAGTGGGGCCCACACTGAGCCCTGGACCTTTGTGGTGGTGAAGGACCCAGACGTGAAGCATAAGATCCGAGAGATCATCGAGGAGGAGGAAGAGATAAATTACATGAAGAGGATGGGAGACCGATGGGTCTCAGACCTGAAGAAACTGAGGTACAGAACTGGTGTAACTAGGGATGCTTGGTTTGACAGAGTATAAGATTACCACTGTGGGCCCTGGGTTTGTGGGATTTAAATTATTTTTATTAATCATCTTATTTTGATGATGTATTAACTTTATATTAATATGGCTCAGTGTGGTATTTGAGTACATGCATACAGGCTGCATGGGTCATATTTCTGTTTTCTGTTGTTTCTTCACTTTATTTTAAAATCGTTATGTGAAGTCAAACCTGACCTCTACAAAGGCTCTGACCCAAATAATTGTTTCTCTTAATTATTTTAAAATGTTTAAAGATTTATTTCATATTTTAAATTATGGTTATGTGTGTGTATGTGTGTGGGGGGGTATGTATGTATAGGTTCTCACAGAAGTCAGAGGTATGAGATCCCCTGGAGCTGGAGTTACAGGAACTTCAAAGCTACCTGATGTGGCTGCTGGAACATGAACTTGGGTCCCCTGGACTAGGAGAAAGAGCTCTTAACTGCTCATCCATCTCTCTAGCCCAGAAATCACTTCTTAGCTGAAACCTAAGAATTACTTCACTTTCCACCAGTCTGGAACATAAGATTGCGACATGCTTTTTGAGATCTTGAATAAAGAAAACCGTGTTTGGCTTTATGGGCAAGCTTAATAGATCTGTGCCATCAAATAGACGTTAGGACTATGGGCTCCTCCCTGCAAAAGAAAACAGAGTTGGAATCAGGGTGACAGGGGGCAAGGTGGGTGGGGCCCTCACCTCTCAGAAGGCCCTAACAGAGGTAAGCCCAAATACTCAGCTCTTGGAATGCAGAGAGGCCTAATACATCTGTCTCCCCAAGGTGGGCCTACTGTGACAAGTTCTATCACCTGATACCCCACAGTGACAGGGAACTGAGAAGAATGGGGGAATCACAAGCTTGGAGACGAGGTGGGACTTCTAGCCCAGGAATGAGAGCAAGAGTAAGGAGACATAGACCTCTTGGCCCTGCTATTATCTCGAGAGGACAATTTTCTCTATGATGTTTATACTGTGTCGGAACTGATGTATTATGGAGTGCATACCTTCATACCATATGAAGCTCTCAGATAAGTGTGGGGTATTAACAACGAAATTCTAATTCTTATTGTGTATTCCTGGGAAGAAACTGATGAGTGAAAGTCATTTTGAGCTCCTCTGCATTTAGTGAAATAGTAGACTAGCTGGACAGGGTACCTTCAGGAATTGTCACCCCTCTCACTTCCTATCACCAAGACAGAATTATTCTCTTATCTGTGCCCATTGCTCTCACACACACCTTCTATATATCTAAAATGGCTACCACTCAGCATTTTAATTATTAATTTACTTTTCTTCTCATTTTATAGACTTTTTGTTTATAAATCCATAGTACACATCAAGTACCTCTTGAGAATACAATTACAGAGTTGCATAACCAACAATATGTACATAAAGACACACATGCACAGATACACACACACACACACACACACACACACACACACACACACACACACACCCCCCTCCAGAGGCTGAGGGAGCCCAGGTTTAAAAGTCTTTCACTATCCTCATTTAAAAGTCTCTCATTATATGTCCAGAACTATAGTAGTGTATGTTAGGTGACTGAAGACATAATAGTTAAAATGACGGGGCCAATGGGAGCTGGGCAGGTGGCTCAGGAGGGAGGAGCACTTGTGGGGCAAGCATGAGGACCTGAGTTTGCATCCCTAGCATCCACGTTAAAAGCTAGCAATGTGGGCTGGAAAGATGACGCAGAGGTTGAAAGGTGTACTGCTCTTCTAGAGGACCTGCGTCCAATTCTTAGCACCTGAATCAGGGGCTCACAACCACCTTCACTCCAGCTCCAGGGCATCTGGCACCTATGGCTTTTTCAGGCACCTACACTCAAGTGTACATACCCACATATAGACACATATGCGTGCACACACACACACACACACACACACACACACACACACACACAAACACATATCATTTTAAATAATAATATAACCAATGTTCTTAAAAAAGCTAGGAATGGCTGAGTACACCTGCCACTCCAGTGTTATGTGGGGTGGGGGGCAGAGACAGGAGGATGACTGGACTTGTTGGCTGCCAACCCAGTTCTAGCTTCAGTGAGAGATACTGTCTCTGGGGAATAAGATGGAGGGCGATAGAGCAGGTGGCTTGATATCCCCCTCCTATCACAATGTGTACATGGGCACGTGACCAGTACATACTTCATACACGTGCATATACCACATACATATGTGCCACAGGCACACACACACACACACACACACACACACACACACACACACACACGGTGATATTGTGTTCCCCAAAATACTGTGCACCATAATAAACTTACCTGGGGTCAGAGAACAGAACAGCCACTAGACACAGAGGCTAGAAAATGGTGGCACTCACACCTTTAATCCTAGCATTCCTAAGGCAGGGATCCATCCAGATCTCTGTGAGTTCAAAGCCACACTGGAAACAGCCAGGCATGGTGACAGACGCCTTTAATCCCAGGAACTAATGGCAGAAAGCAGAAAGGTATAAAAGGCGTGAAAACCAGGAACTAGAGCCTGGTTAAGCTTTTAGGCTTTTGAGCAGCAGTTCAGCTGAGATTCATTCTGGATGAGGACTGAGAGGCTTCCAGTCTGAGGAGACAGAATCAGCTGAGGAATTGGTGAGGCGAGGAAGCTGTGGCTTGTTCTGCTTCTGTGATTTTCCAGCATTCACCCCAATACCTGGCTCTAGGTTTGTGTTTATTAATAAGACCTTTTAAGATTCGTGCTACACACACACACAACACACACACATACACACACACACACACACACACACACACACACACACACACACACACACACACTGAACAGCAAATGGACACTGTATCCAGTCATCCTCTTCAGCTGCCTTTGAGGCCCATAGCTGGTATTTTCAGTATGTAATGTGGGTCCAACTTACCTTTCAAACTTGACGATTCCAGGCTTGGGGAGGCTTCTACCCAGACCTGAAAATGCCAACTCTCCTTTCAGGAGTTCTTGCTCTTTGCAGCTTTTTATTGGCTCTTACATGTCTTAATGAATCAGTATAAAATTGAATTAACCGAGACTAAATAGTTGATAAGGTATGCTTAGGCGAAGTAAATACAAAAATATTTTTGAATTATCCAATTATTGCCTTAGGATATAGACAAACTGCTTAATCATCTTCAAATCTTTTTAAAATTTGTATTATTTACCTTTACTACTCTATAGATATTTTATACACTTTTGAAATTTAAGCAGGTCTGGGGAAAGGCCTAGGTGGTTAAGAGCACTTGGTGCTCTTACAGAGGACCTGAGTTTGGTCCCCAGCACCCACACGGCAGCTCACAGTGTCTGTAACTCTGGTCCCAGGGGATCCAGTGTCCTCTTTCAGCTTCTCTGGGCCCTAGGCCAGGTATGAACATGGTATACGTGCATACATGCACTCATACCCAGGGAATAAAAATAAATACTTTTAAAGTTAATTTTAATCATTATGAATATGATCAGAATCTTAAATCATGAAAATGTCAAAAACATAGTACCATTTGCATAGCTGAATGCAGCCTGGGGCACAGGCACAGCCTCTTGGCAGCATTCAGCTCCCTCTGTGCACACAGAGGACAGCTGCTGGGTCTGCTCATGGCCTGAGGGCAGCATGTGTCATTGGTGACTGCTGAATGCCAGAAATCTAAGAGTCCAGACAGTGATTAAAAGGGATCCCCATATGTCGGCATTTCTGTGATTTCAAAGCGTGACTCTTGTATTAGTAAAAGCCACTTTCCGATATTAGCCTTCTTCACCCCCACGATGACCATGGAAGATGGGAGCGCAGGAGCAGGCTTTACACACGAGGAAGCCGCAGTGAGAATGTAGCCAGCTCCCCTGGCTCCAGAGTTGATGGAACCGATTCACGTTCTCCCTCTTTGTGAGGTGGGAAAAGTACTACCGAATGGGGCCAAGCTGGCTGAATGGGGGAGAAGATCCTTGAAAGCGATGCCTTGAGGTCAGCAGAGGAATTTACATGTCTCATGTGTTTGAAGTCGGTGAAGCCTAGCTAGGCTAAACCATAAAATGAACAGTAACCACCTCTTGATAATTAGTTACACGTACTATCCCGTGGGGAAAAGGGAGCGGTTTGGACTAGATGGTTCTATGGGCCTATAGCTCTCCTCTCAGCTTCTATTCTAGAAGGAAGTTTCAGCACAGATGTACGGGGCAGGGTAATGAAATCCAGGAAGATACATTTGGAGTTGGAAAACAAAGTTTTCAAGCTATCATTGATAGGCACACAAATGGCCACCGACTCCGTCAGAAGCCACTGCCTCTTCCCACAACTAGGGTCCCTTCCTGTCCTGCCATCTGTCAGTTCGGGTTGCCTCCACTCCTGGTTCTGTAACCCTTACCTCCTCATTCAGTCCTCCCCAGCCTGACCCTCCTTTGACTACCCTCCTGCCTGGGCCACGGCCACGGCCAAGCCTATGGTTCCCCTCCCTCTAGGCTGACTTCGTCGTTGGTATTCAAATGTCACTCTTGTTGATATCATTCTCACTCACACAACCCACGTTTCTGAAGTGGATCTGATCACATGATGCTTCTGCTCAGCAGCATGGGGTAAACCCTCCATCACCTACCAAATGAGGGCCAGGATCCTGCAGAATCTGTGTGTACCTACCAGCCCACCCATGTCCTGGCATGCCCTCTGTCCTGCAGGTTTCAGGAAGATTCCTGGCCTGCCAGACATCCTCTTTCCTTACTGGCTGTATGCATCCATTCATTCTTCCTGAAGCCCTTTCTCCAATTCTCCTTCCTCATCTTCATGGACCAAGTGAAGTCCTTTTTTGTGGCTTCCAATGTTCTTTTCAACATCAACACTTTGCTTTCAGAGTGCTCCTACATGCTTATTATCTAATTCTTTTTTGTTGTTTGTTTGTTTGTTTGTTTGTTTGTTTGTTTTTCGAGACAAGGTTTCTCTGCGTAGTTTTAGTGCCTGTTCTGGATCTCACTCTGTAGACCAAGCTGGCCTTGAACTCACAGAGATCCACCTGGTTCTGCCTCCTGAGTGCTGGGATTAAAGGCATGTGCCACCACCGCCTGGCCTATCTAATTCTTTAGTAACGCTCAGCAAACTTCACTCTGCTGAGGATCAGCTTGATGATCTAAGGCTGTAGGATCTTTGTCTCTTTCAACATTTTGCATGCTTTGCCATGCTGGACAACACTAATAAATGTTTATCAACTTCATTAGCCTTATTTAAAAAAAAAGATAAATGTGGCAAAAAAAAATTTTAAAAATCCAGTCTTTTTCAGTTTAAATAGAAAAGATAAGTAAATGTGAATTTAACAATTGTAGATAAGCTAAGGTAGTTTTTAAAAAGGGAGGGGAAAAAGCCAAAAATTCAGAGGAAATACTCTCCCGGGTATTCTCTCTCCCCCATCCCTCCAGAACCAACTGGATTAAAGAGTACCTGGACACCGCCCCAGTGCTGATTCTCGTCTTCAAACAAGTGCACGGTTTTGCTGCAAATGGGAAGAAAAAGGTCCACTACTACAATGAGATCAGCGTGTCCATTGCCTGTGGCATCCTGCTGGCCGCACTGCAGGTATGTCACCCACCTGCAGGCCCGAGGGAGACAAGGAAGGCACGGACCAAGAGTGGCATTAGCACAGTGGTTCTCCACCTTCCCAATGCGGCGACCCTTTAACACAGTTCCTCATGGTGTGGTGACCCCCAAACCATAAAATTATTTTTGTTGCTACTTCATAACTGTCATTTTGCTACTGTTATGAATCATAATGCAAACATCAGTGTTTTCCAATGGTTGGGAGGGGTCACGACCCACAGGTTGAGGACCACTGCTTTAGTAGGAAGTTTCAGCCAAGTTTCCAATTAGGGGTCCTTTGAGAATTGTTCATCTAAAGCTGAGTTCCTAGGAAAGGTAACTGATTGACAACAACCCCTGGAAACCTGGATTGGTGGGTATCAGGGTTCTCCCTGGAAACTCACCTGTAGTATCTCAGGGTTGGAAAAGCTGTGTGTTTGCTGTCATCCATAGATAGCATGCATCTTGGGGGTTGGAGCAGTCATATGAGAAAAAAGCCAGAGTCCGAAAGTCTCAGAGATTCACTCCCCTCAAATACGCACTGCCCCTTTTCTAGGCTGGTGGGATGACAAAACAGCCACCAGACTCTTCGCTCCTTCCTGGAGAGGTTTACTGTGCTGTGTTGCGTCAGAAAGAGGGCCATGTGCTTCCAAACTGCTTTTCTGCAGAGGCACCAGAGCAACGCAAGTGTGAAGTGGAGCAGAGCTGAGTTCTGCCCCTTAGACCCTGTGCCGTCTTTGGGAGACACTGCGGACTAGACAGCTCATAAACAGTTCATCTGATGGAGACTGGGGATTCAGGGGAGGGATGACGGAGAGATGCTAAACATACAAATTAATGCGACACATGATATTGTAGGAGAGAATGGTCCTGCTTTGAAGGATGGGTCAATTCCATATATGTGTTACGTGCAGATGAGGTTCCTCGTCATGTTCGAGAATGACGTGGTTTGTGTCTAACACCTTACAACGTATGGCTATTGCTGCTTCTCAAACCATCCTGAAGAGCCTGGCTATCGCTTTCCCTCATGACACTCTAGGCAGATAAATGAAGGTGTCTCGGGCCATAGGGCACTGCAGAGGATTTAGGCTTTGGGAGAAGCACAGGGAGCCTGGTGTCAGCCCCCTTCCCACAGCGCCCCTGGCCTCTGAAAAGGGCTGGCCAGACGAGCTTTCTGGTTGAGCCTGTTACTTTCTAGTTTCCAAGAATTCCAAGGTAATTTATGACTGAGAGCAGAGAGAGGCTGTTTCTGGAACCTGCTCTCCAGCACAGCGACTCGATGGGATGGGATAGCCACGCATGAAGCCATGGACAGCTCCTGGCCTTCCCCCTGGCTGAGGCTTCAAAGCGGCCAGGTGACTGGGGAAGCATGGGGAGGAGGAGGACCAGCTGGGAGGGACCTAGAGAGCACTGTATGTTTGTACAGATGTGTGTGTGTGTCTCTGATTCGCCAGCATCTGTCACCATGCCTTGGTTTTGATTATTTTATGGGTTCTGTGAGGTTGAGCCCAGGTCCTCATGCTTGCAGGGCAAGTTCTTCAGTGATGGAGTGATCTCCCTAGGCATTACATGATTTTTATGGATGAAGCTATGCGATGATGTGTATAAGGCCTCAGGAGAGCCCATAGTAATTCACTCCAGAGCCTTATAAATATATGGGTTCAGATGTTAACTATCATGACTATTAATAACAAATTATAGTCAGATGGGTAACTGGAATTCCGAAAGAAACATCTGTCAGGAAAATTATAGTGGACTTAGGCTGTGGACTGTTGGACTATCGTTGCTCTTATGGTCAGATACAAGGTACGGACCAGATCCTAGCTTATCTTTGTCATTCTGTAAGGATAGTTCCGTTCTTCAAGGTTGTTTCCATAAAATAACTGTTCCTATTGCTCAAGCATCATGAGAAAATAAGATGTTATTCTTCCAGATGTTTCCTGATGCTTGTCTAGCGAGGCAGCAGGTGGAGGAACACAGGCAAGGTTCACCATGCTTTTCCTGAGCTGGGAGCCCCTTTGCCACCCAACTTCAGCAACAAATGAAATGAGCAGGAATAGAAAAGACAAGAATGGCCTCAGGCTGGAGAAAGAGCTGTGGTGTTGCCCGACATTAAAATGCTTGTTTGTTCTCTCCCATTTCAGAACGCCGGGCTGGTGACAGTCACTACCACTCCCCTCAACTGTGGCCCTCGTCTGAGGGTGCTCCTGGGCCGCCCCTCCCATGAGAAGCTGCTGGTGCTGCTTCCTGTGGGGTACCCCAGCAGAGAGGCCACCGTGCCTGACCTCAAGAGGAAAGCTCTGGACCAGATCATGGTGACAGTATAGTCAGCCACCCTGTGCTGGGGTGACGCTTGCCTCTCTCCTCCTGGGACTGGCTTTGCTCCCTTTCTGAGTCAGGGCTCCTTTGCAAACCGGTGCACAGGGAAGGCGCTTCTCATGTCATATCTTTCTGCACTCTCTAGAACTTTCTATCCATTAAGTACTGTTTTTGTTGAGCTGTTTTAATGAACATGTGGGGCAAGAGGTCAAGAAGCATGCACACCTTAACTCCTTTACAAGATTATAGGTGATTTTTTTTTCATTTACTTAAAAAAATAATATAGAGAAGTTACACTAGATAATTTACTATAGTTCCAAGAGTTACCTCTACAATGGTTTTTAGTTTAAATGTTGACTAATCAAGTGGTCCTTCAGTCCTCTGCTTTCTGGTGGCTTTGAGACTGTGAATGGAGGTCTATTCTGCCATTGGACTTCATGCAGACTCTGCTAATCTTGAATGAATAACCATTAAAGTCCCTAAATTTTGGTACTCACAGAACCAGGGAGGGATGTCTGCGTGCCATGATCTAGCTGACAGTTATCTGAACATGATGAGCGAGCTGCATGTGTCGGAGCTGGCTTATACTAGCACATAGAACCTGGTGGTTAAATACTCTGGAATTATAAAACAAATTATTTAACCAGTGTGGCTTAAAATTGTCCATGGTGGCGCCGGGCGGTGGTGACGCACGCCTTTAATCCCAGCACTCGGGAGGCAGAGCCAGGCGGATCTCTGTGAGTTTGAGGCCAGCCTGGGCTACCAAGTGAGTTCCAGGAAAAGGCATAAAGCTACACAGAGAAACCCTGTCTTGAAAAACCAAAAAAAAAAAAAAAAATTTTCCATGGTGAAGGTGTTTACACAAAAGGAGTTGGCAACCACCATCAAGAAGTTTCAGCTTTTCAGAGACACTGTTTGCCACACACAGCATCTCCTGCCTGCTTGCTCTCCTGAAACACACTTACCTGTTCTTCAGGTAACAGCAATACTCTTTGGGACTTCCTTGGTCCCAGGTGTCCAGCTGGACCTACCAGAGCTAGTCAATTACCGCTCCACAGCCATCAGCCCTCCCAGGGGCCTGATGCACATGTCTTTATTTTTTTGTATGGGCAGTTCTCCATCCAGCTGGTCTATCACCTCGTTATGTCACTGCCATGGCATCTTCTTCCTCCTCCTCCTCCTCCTCCTCCTCCTCCTCCTCCTCCTCCTCCTCCTCCTCCCCATTTGCCTCTCCTTTTTGTCCTTTTCTCCCTGCTGTTCCTCCTTTTCTTCTTTGCACCTCAGCTGGATCATTGATGAGAGAAAGCTGGTGGCCCGCACGTCAGGGAAAAGGATGGCCTTTCTTTGCTCTGAAATAGAATTAGACTTATAGGAGCCAACACCTTCAGCCTTGAGGTCCTTTGACGTATCTAGAAGTTCCCAACATCTCCACATATCTTCAGTTTTCTCTACGTGTACTTCCCCTCACCTCGCTTGGGACAAGTATGTGTCCCTGGGGCTTTGCTGAAATAAGGTTTCTTGTAATGCTACTGTGGCATTAGTAGATTCTCGTGGGTGGGAATGGGAAGCAATTGCTATACATCTTATTGTTGTACTGGACAAAGTTTCCCTGAGTTCCAAATATCAGAATAATAAACATAGTTTGTTGTCACAGTATAAATAAGCACATACACACACACACACACACACACACACACACACACACACACACACACACACACACCACCTTTTTCTAAGGTCTGGAAACGGAGCTTAAAAGTTTCTTTGGTACTGTTTTCATCTGTTCTACTGAGTAAAACTGAGGTGCAAAAAGGACCTTGTCCCCTTTATAGGGTCCCTCCTGTCCCCCACACAGGGGAGCTGGGCATGAGATGGGGAGGGAAGAGGGTCCCCAGTGTGACTGTTCAAGTACACAGCCACCAGAGAGGATGAAGACAGTCAAGGTTCCACAGGAGTGGAATGAGGGGGGTCCTCCAGCAGACAGCATCACAGGGAGTTAGCTGGTCATTTTCCTATCATTGTCCCTAAAGATACATGACCCTGGTTTCTCATGTTCAACGAAAGCACAGAGATATAGCTCTGGGAAGGGCTTTGGCAGATGTCTTTTGGGGAATTCAGGACATAGTGATGGTGGTGGTGGGGGTGGGTGTGGGGGTGGGGGTGATGGTGGTGGTGATGGTGATGATGATGATGGTGATGGTGGTGATGATGATGATGGTGATGGTGGTAATGGATAGTGGTGGTGGTGATGATGATGGTGGTGGTGATGGTGGCAGTTACTAGCTAGGGAGCTCTGTGGTTTTGGTGTTGATAGAAGGTACATGTGTGACACATGGCAAAGTACACATGGACAAAGCACCACATATACAACTTCCTGCAAAGACAAAAAGGAGGATGTGGTACTTACACATGGGAGGAGTGGGATAGAGCAAGCCTCACTACCATCTTCCAAGGATAGGTAGACCATGTACATTGTTTTGGTTAAATTTCCATCTCAGGAGTGCTGAGGACAATCTTTCCTGTTTCTTATTTGTTCATTCTTGGAGGAAAAGTGCTTTCTCTGATGAGTAAAATTGGGGAGAAATGGATATTGCACATGCCCCAACACCAACATGTACTCCATCTTCAGCCACACGGACAAAGAGGGATGTCTGATCAGCAGAGAGATGCTTCACCAACTAATGTCTCCAAAGAGCGGAGTTTTTGAAGAGCATTCAAATAAACGATTTTTAAAGTATTTTAAATTTTTTAAGGAGTACTTCTAACTGGAAGAAATAGGGTTATCCGTGGATATTTTGCCTGAGATAGACAAGAAATATAGTGGCAATTTTCCAGCTACCTACAGAGTATCCCCTTATTATTTGGGTGAAATAGAATTATGAAATATAATATTGCCAATCTGCACAGAATTACAAACAGTGAGATATTAGAACCAAAGTGGCACCAGCTCTGCCTCCATAGTGTCCTCACCTCCTCCACTAAAACAAAGCAGAGTGAAGAGAGCAGTCAACACCCTTCTGGGTGGTCTCAACTAATGTGGAGAACGTGCTGGGGAGACTCAGGAGGGGACTGGGGAGGGAACAGTGTCCAAGCAGCAGGGCCGCCAAGTTAAACAGAGTGGTGCTGATGGAATGTGAAATGCTCTAATCCCATTCTGGAGAGTTCCTAAAAAGGCACATGAAGGGGACTGGCATGTGTTGTGACTTGAGAACTGTGGGTCAGCATCAAATGCAACAGCATTGGAGCATCTTTAAGGCAACATAGAAACATTGGCGCAGTGTCTGCAGAGAGCTGGAGCCTATGAGGTCATGCAGGAAGTGACATAAGCCAGGTAGAACTTTCATTTTGGAACATGAGTTCTAAAGTGGCATTCTCCTGAAGTGTGGACTGTAAACCCCTTGTCTGTGCCATAATAACCCCAAACAAGGCTTAGGATCCTCATTCCTCAGCTCTGGGGGACTAATCTCACTCCTGTGCACCCTCCTCAGCTGACCTGAGATACCAACCATGCTGTGCTCATGCTCATGAACAGCAATGTAGCACCCCTGAGTCCCTTGGGGTACAAAGTCTGTTCCCTTTTTGAGTGAGTGACTTGCCAAGTCCTGGGATGTGTAGAACTAAACACAGAGATGCTGAAAAGCTCCACATCCATATTATTGATACTTTCAGGTTAACTGTAGGAGGAATCTCACTGTGTTCTGCTTTGCTTGTTTAAGTGAATTAAATGTTTGAAGAGTTCATGCATGATCTGAAGCTAAAATGCAAAATTGGTGTTTGGGCTGTGATTTTGACAGAGAGGTAGAAGAAAACCTGACATAGCTCATTAGCAATATTAGAACAGACTCATTATAACTTTATCAGAGTTAGTAGAGATGTTGAGGTAGATGAGAGTTCCAAGGCATGCTGGTACACACCTGTAATTCCAGCTACTCCAGAGACCAATGCAGGAGAATCCATAGGTTTGAGGCCAATCTAGGCAAGAGTGAGACACACTCAAAAATAAATTTAAAAGTACATGAGAATGGCACAGTTGGATGTAAACCATCATGCTAATTATTTGAAATGCTAAAAATTCAAATATAATGCATGTATACAAATAGTTGGAAATTTTAAAACCTTTTTATTTTGTATAGTGTGTGTGTGTGTGTGTGTGTGTGTGTGTGTGTGTGTGTGTGTAGTGTGTATAGTGTCTGTACATGTATAAGTGCAAGTGGCTTCAGAGTCCAGTAGAGGGTTTTGGGCCCCAGGAGCTGGAGTTACAGGTAGTTGTAAGCTACCTGACATGGGTGCTGGGACCTTGGGTTCTCTGGGAACTCAACAAGCACTTTTAACTGCTGAGCCATGTCTCTAGCCCTCAGGAGTTGGGCATTTTTAAGAGACTCAAACTTTAATGGAATTTGTCTTGTTCAGCCTGAAGTGTGTATCTAATTTGCTCTTCCTCCAGGAGATTAATTTTATTTTATTTAAAATTTATATATTAATAATATGTGTGTCCAGTCAGTTTTAATTTATATTGTGCTGCTATAACAAAGTATCAGATGAGGCCGTTTATAAACAGGAAAAGTTTCTTTGACTCAAAGTTCTGCAGGCCAAGGGCATGTTTCATGGGAGTCATTTTGGGTGGTATAACATGGCTGAAGACATCATGGATGAGAGAGTGAGAGATCAAAGTTGGAGGCTCAAATCCTTTTTCATAGTTAGCATAATTCACTTCACAGAGGTACAGCTTTGCCTCTATGTACTTCCTCCCATCAGGGCTTGCCTCCAAGCATGCTTGCCTTGGCAGTTGAGTGTGCTTTTAGGGGGTTGTTTGAAGCTACAACATGGCCAAAAAGTAAAAAAACCCAGCTGTGGTGGTTTACACAAACAGGATTATTTTCCCCTCATCATACTTAGAGAAAGACATTCAGAACCAAATTATCAGATCAGAGAAATAAGGACCAGCCTCATGCTTCTCTTGCCCTTGTCTCACAACCACAGAGGCTGCCATGGCCTCAACCATCACAACGAAGCTCAATTCTGGAAGCATGATAAGTTTTCAAAAATACTGTGTGTACATTGAATGTATACGGAAATATCAATCTATTATCCATCTACCTTCTTATCCATCTACCTATCTATTGGATCACAAAAAATTTCAAATGAAAGAGACAAGAGGGATTTAGGAACAGGGATCTGTATTTAACCATAGCTGCAAGGGAGTCTGATGTCCAGGTGAGGAGGGAAACATGGACAGCAATCTCTAGCAGACACATCAGTCTTATGATGGTCAAGAACTTACATCTGCCAGGGGGTGTTTAACGAGTGTACCTCCAGACTAGGACCTTGCTCCTAAGCTCCAGATTCTCATACTGGATTGCTTTCCATAACTCTTGCAAAGACATCTTTCAGACTCCAACTTTGCCTGTTCAAAGTAGTACTATTAAGTCACCAGGCCTTATCTGAACTATCAATTCGCACTCCTTTTCTTAGGGTTCCAGTTTGGAAAGCATCTTAAATTCCACTCATTCTCTCACCCCCAACATTCAAACCCATTAGTAAACCTTACTGATTCTACCTCCAAATATTGTCTATGGCAAAGGAGTGTGAAGAAGCAAGGTCAAGTGCTGCTGTGAAAAATAAAATCTTTGCTCTTGTCCAGGAGTCTTGTGTCTGCTTATAGCATGCTCAGTATCCAGTATCCAGGCAGGCTCCCTTGTGAACTCTCTCTCTGTGTGTGTGTGTGTGTGTGTGTGTGTGTGTGTGTGTGTGTGTGTGTTAAACACTCAGCCCCATGACAGAACTCTGCTCTAGATGCTCTCTCTACCTCAAAGGCCCCTGTTCTAGACATTGTTGTAGCTGGCTGTTTCTTATCAGCCATGTTTTTAGCTCAATTGTGACCTCTTGAGAAGCTTTTGACTACCTCAGTTTTTCTGTGGTAAGTCAGCTTTCTGTCACTCAAACAAATACCTGTGGTAACTGACTTCATGAAAGACTTATTTGGGGCCCTGGACTTCCAGTGTCCAGCCACTGTTTGCAGGCCTCCACTAGTACCCTGGAGGAAGGAGCACATCATATCGAAGTACTTTCCTCATGGCCAGGAAGTAAAAATACAATAAAATAAAAATAGAAAAAGAAAAGGGGGTTCCATTATTCCCTTCAAGGGGACATCCTCAATGACCATCCCTGTCATTAGCTAAAGGTTCCACTGCCATTCCATAGCTCATCTGTAAGGATAAAGACTTTAAAATATGAGTCTTCAATACGTTCATCTCTATATCTCTAACATTTAAGGCGAAGGATTGCTATTTGTCTCTGTGTTGAATGCTTGAACAAATAGAAGATGAAGAGTTTTGTGAGTTGGCTAAAGCAAGGGTTCTCAACCTGTGGGTTGTGACCCCTTGGGGGGTATCAAATGACCCTTTCACAGAGGTTGCATATCAGATATCCTGCAAATCAGATATTTACATTACAATTCACAATAGTAACAAAATCACAGTTATGAAATAACGACAAAAATGATTTTATGGTTGGGGGGGGTCACCACAACATGAGGAACTGTATTAAAGGGTTGCAGCATTAGGAAGGTTGACAGCCACTGGTCTAAGGTCACCCACCTACCAGGATTTGAGACACCACTACTGACTGCATCAAACCTGACTAAGAGGAAGCAGCTATTGTCAAGAGTTTTCTGAGTTATATTTTCGTATGTTCCATCCCAAGGAAGAAAGCTGAGCATGAACTCACACTGATAACCAGGGGCCATACACATACATGGTTAAAGCCCTCCCAGTGCAGATCAAAATGACAGTTCCAGGAGTTGCTTCAGCAAATAACCTTAACCTTCATGTACCAGAGCAGACCTGGGAGACCATGGATCTACCATTGGAGTAGGAGCCTAGTTGGGATAGTGAGAGGATGTGGACCACTCCAAAAATTAACAGAGACACCCTTCTAACCCCCAAGGTCATGTTGATCTTTTTAAAAAGCAAAGAAGGAAGTATGAAGAGGCTTTGCCCCCAGCTCCCCACACATCCTTGTGAGAGTTGCCTGAACCCTGCTTTGAGCCAAGGTGGGGCACCCTGGACAGCTCAGATGTATGCACAGGCTTAGAGACTGTTGGTTTGTGTTTATCCTGGCTTCTCTTTCTAGTCATTTGCATTTGGTTTTCATCCCACTTTGTCTTGGAGACAGCTTGGAATGTATAAATCACTTAATGAGCAAGCAAACAGCAGGACCACCAAAGAGATAAAAAATAATAAAACCCCCCAAAGAGGGGTCAGAGAAGAGCAACTGGAGAGAGCAGAGAGGGTGGGGACGTGCAGAAAGAAGCTGAGATGTGCTCTCCCAGGGACTGTGATAGTACTACCTCACCCTGCAAGGACCAATCTTAATCCCGCCCATTGGATGGCTGAACTAACATCCATTTTCTTTCTTCCCCTCTTTTTCCTTCTTTCCCTATTTTCAGCTAGAGAGAGACAGGATAGAGAGGAGGCTGGGCCCATGTACAAAAAAAAATGTAAAAGAGAAAAAGACCAAGTATCCAGCTTTGGGGAGTGTGGCCATCATCCTGACGGTCTCCTTCTCTGGAGCATTGGTTAGTTGATTGATCTCAAATGAGATCATCAGCTGGCTGTACCTTTGATGACTTGTTTGCCTCCCTGCTCAGACCCAGAAAGGCCTTCTATGTCGTCTCAGTTGTATGGTCCCATCCTTTACAGTCCAACTTTATATCACGTTTATGAAAAACTATCCCACGACACTCCAACCACACTGGAGTGACCAAGAGAAAGAGGAAGACCAAGGTGTGGCTCTTCTGTTTATTCCCAACCTTCCTCTCCACTTTCAGATGTTGGTAGAGAAGAGCTAAGTCTACCCACTGTGTGTTCTCTGGCACAGGGCTGACAGATGGCCCACCCTTGGTAAAAACTGGTTGGATGGATGACTACCACAGAAAGTCCCCAGACTTTGAAGGGTGTCACGGGATACCTGGCGGATCTCATCACAACATTTTCTGAATTTTTGCTGGGAAATCTGTGAGGAAGGGTGTTTGAGTCAACAAGTGAGTAGCTAGGGGGCTAGGGATATGGTTCAATCAGTAAAATGCTTGTCCTGGAAGCATAAAGTCCTGAGTTCGATCCCCAGAATCTACGTAAAAATGCTGGGCATGGACAGTGCATGCTTGTGGTCCTAGTACTGAGCAAAACATCCAAGGTTGAGCTCTGACCTCCACATGTATGCAGTTGCACACGTACACATCTCAAAATGTACAGAGAGAGAGAGAGAGAGAGAGAGAGAGAGAGAGAGAGAGGTGGGGTGGGGGGTGGGGAGAAAGATTTACCTAGGTAAAGCAGCTGTGATGTGTTTGGGGACTGGCATGAAGGAAAAGGGTTGTACTAAATGTAACCTCTTTGGCATTCACATTTTTTTTTTTTTTTTTTTTTTGGTTTTTCGAGACAGGGTTTCTCTGTGTAGCTTTGCGCCTTTCCTGGGACTCACTTGGTAGCCCAGGCTGGCCTCGAACTCACAGAGATCCGCCTGGCTCTGCCTCCCGAGTGCTGGGATTAAAGGCGTGTGCCACCACTGCCCGGCCGGCATTCACATTTTATAGTTTAATTTCTGGCCACAAACTGGAGCATAGAGCTAACCAAACATTGTTTCTGTAAAATTTTGACTTAAAATGGACCCAAAGGGCTATTTCTAGACTCATATCCATCCTCATTGTTATTCTTTGACAAAGGGATCTCAGATAGGAACTAGCCAGGTAGACAGATGCAGTTCTACCTGCTTCCAGAAGGAGATTTAAAACAAGAGATGCTTGTGGAAGTGTGGGGGATTCTGGGAGAGAAATGGAACAGTCAGGAGTGGCTCAATCAGCTTTGGGACTTCCTGAAAGTGACCAGAAGCACAGACGGCCTGCCAGGAAGGAGTCTGGTGCCAAGGAAATGCAGCCACAGCTAGGGAAGGAACTGGCTTGAAGCAGAGACGGGGCGGGGATGGACTTGTCCTCTTTGTCAACCATTGGTTGACTGAACTAAGCTCCATTCTTCCTTTTACTCCTTTCTTTTTCCTTCTTCATCTGTTTTTTGTTTGTCTGTTTGTTTGTTTTGTTTTTGTTTTTTGAGACAGGGTTTCTCTGTGTAGTTTTGGTGCCTGTCCTAGATCTCACTCTGTAGACCAGGCTGACCTCGAACTCGCAGAGATCTGCCTGGTTCTGCCTCCCGAGTGCTGGGATTAAAGGCGTGCGCCACCACCGCCACCACTGCTGGCAAAAAAATTAACCATTCTTTAAAGAAAGTGAACAAGAAAAAAAAAGAAAAGACTGTTTGGTAGTGGGCTGGAGTGATGGCCCACAGAAGTGTGAGAAACTGAATTCAGATCCCCAGCACCCATGTAAAAAGCTGGCTGTTGCGGTATGCCTTTGTGCCTCCTAGCCTGGGGAGATAGGTTGATCCCTAGAGGTCACTGGCCGGCCTAGCTGAATCAATGTGCTCCAGGTTCAGTGAGGGACCCTGTCTCAAAATAATAAGGTGTGTGTATGGGGGGAGGGGAGTGATGGAAGAAACATCTGTCTAGCTTTCACATACATGTGCACACTTGTGTAGATGCACCCTCTTGTACATATACACACACCCACACATGTAACTATCCCTATAATGCACACACACACACACACACACACACACACACACACCCTGTCTCAAAGAAAACAAAAAAAAAATTGTTTATTTTGTATATACTGATGTTTTGAATGTATGTATGTGCATCATGTAAGTAGCTCATGTCTGTGGCTAGGAACTGAATATAATAATGTATTTTAATAAGTATAGTTCTAATTTGTTAAAGAGTAAAACAAGGGCCATGATTCATAAGGATGTATGGTGTTGGATACTATGTAGTGAACCCAGTGAAATAAACCAGGACTATATTAAAATATAAGACTCCTCACAGATCCAGCATTTGTTTCGTAAAATTGAAACAAGGTCTTTGGACTCATATCACAGAGGTGGTGTGTGCCTGAAGCTAATGGACCGCCGATTTTCAACGAGGTGTTTAAATGTAATTAAATTAACACTTCTGCAATTCCCTTAATTAAGGGCCAAGGGAATGAAGTGATCTGACTTCTGCCAAATCCTCGTCTGTGGCTGACTTTTTTTTTCCACGTTGAAAGCGGTTCTCAGAGTTTCCTAGCTTAGAGGCAGAAACTAAACCAGAGCCAGCGTGAACCCTGGCAGTGACCTATGAGGGAAAATTGTAGGGGAGAAAAAAAAAGGCTGGGGCGAAAATCCAGCTTAAAAGAGGCAGGATGTCCACTAATTACAACTAATCTGGGGCATGACGATCAAAGCGGATGGACAATAGCTTCCGTCCCTCAAGTCTTCACAGCCAAGGACTTGTCCAGTGGCCACAAGCCCACACTGGGTGTAATCTGGTGCTTGTTAGACATATGAAATCTCTCCTCGACTTTCTTCTTCCCTCTTTCCCTCCTTCCTTTCCTTCATTCTTTTTATTTTATTTTATTTTTGTATTTGCTGAGAGATTTTTTTTACTCTGCAACCAAAACTGGTCTGGAATTTACTATGTAGCATCGAATTTATGACAATTCTCCCACTTCGGCTTCCCAAGTGCTAGGGTTATGGGTCATCCCAGTGTGCATGCGCGCACGCATGTGTGTGTGTGTGTGTGTGTGCAAGAGTAAATACACATTTTCATTCATGTATGGTAGATAAGGTCTTTACCATTGAGCTCTATCCTCAGTTCCCTTTAATTTTTTAATATCCACCTTTGAAAAGGTTTGAAGCAGTTGACACTATTGAAACTTACTTAAAACAATTAAAAAAAAAAACAGACCCCAGAAAAGACCATAAAATAAGGCAGACTGCCTGTATTGAGGTACATACCTTTAGCACTTGAGTGCAAATTCAAAAGACGTAAATCCAAATGGTCACACTGCACTGAGCTAGCCAAACAGAAGGTCTCTTGAAAGCAGTCCTGAGTGTGGAGAGCCTTTCTCAAGAGTAATGCGGTGTTTACTCTTCATCATGTAAACCTGAAGCCACAGCCAATTTTCACATGACACATGGCATCTGTGTGCCAGCACGGGCTATAGATCACAGCCATTGAGATAAATGGCTCCCTTCAAAATGATAAATTATATCATGGTGCTAAAGTAACTCCGAGCCTTTCATGCAAACAGATAGAATTTAAAATTCCATTTGCCCTTCTAAGCCATATTTCTCTGATTCATCATTAAAAAAAAAAGTAAACTGGGATGCGTGCCAGACAACCACCAGATCCATCTTCACCCACAGGAAGGTAAGAAATGATTCTGGTGCTCACTGGCTTTATTCTCTAGTGTGGTATCAACGGTTTATCATTTCAAACAGTTTCTCAGATGAGGACTTGAAATGAAGACTATTATATTTGAAAATTAGAAAGCAAATATGAGTTGAAAACTATTAGGTCAACATGGTCCAGAACCCTATTGGTTACAGAAAACCAGGTTGTCTCAAGAGTGGATGCTCACAGCTACTCTGATGTTGATACTTTACAAAGCCTCCAGTCTCTTCCAGTCATTTCCGGTCTCAAAAGTCCAAAGACTGTCTTGGTTTGGGCACCATCAGCTTGCCCGCCCTTGCTGTTCATTTAAGAAAGTCCCAGAAAGATGACTATGCACGGTGCCCTCCATTCAGATTCACAGCAAACACATAAAAGCCAGGCACAGTGGTACATGTCTGTGACCCCAATGCTGGGATATTGGGCAGTAGATGGACAGACAGGTGGACCTCACTGGCTAGCCTAGCTGAGTAGCTCCACATTCAGTTCGAGAGCCTGTCACAAAAACATCACCAGGAAAGCAACTGAGGAAGACACTTGATGCTGATCTCTGGCTTCTACAAGCACACGCCAGTACATACACATGCACACACAAGTATATATACATGTGCACACATATATAATACACAGAGAGAGAGAGACAGAGAGACAGAGAGACAGAGAGATAGAGAGAGACTCAAATCTGAGCCTCAATGATGCGACACTCTGCAGCTCCGCCTCCGTTTAGATGTGACCAACATAGTGGGCACAGAAATCCTGGAGCTACTGCAAACAATTCTTACTCCATACAATGATCCCAGGTCTGTTCCTGTGGAACAGATTTGGTGTAATCACCCTTAATTGTAGGGGACAAGGAGATAAATGGCTATTCCAAGATGAAGTCAAAACAAGCCAGTAATCGTTGGGGCTTTTGAAACACAACTGCTAATGAGCTCTAGCCACAGAGCACAGTAGATCAGATCAGTAACTTCTTGGGTGAATATCCCGTTGTGTGAAAGGTATCTTAAAGATGTGACAGCTCCAATCATAATATGCTGGTCACACTCTGAAGTCCAGTCTATCAGCCAGATAAAGCTTAGTCCCACTCACGTAACCATGGGGATACAGATTAAGTGAATTTGCTTTAAGTAAAGCCTCCTAGATTAGGGGACCAGAGATAGAGCTCAGGCAGTGATGTGTCTGCACAAACAGGAAAACTTGAGTTTGGATCTCCAGTAATCACATAAAAGCTGGGCATGGTGCAAACACTAGAGCAAGGGGGTGGAGGCAGGTGGATGCCTGCCTTTCTCTAGCTAGCCAGTGTAGCCAACTGATGAGCTCTTGATTCAGTGAGACCCTGTCTTAAAGATAAAGTGAACAGGTGATACTGAAAGGTTCCAGAGGTCAACCTCTGGCCTCCACATACAGCACACACACACACACACACACACACACACACACACAAATTTTCTATATGTAAAAAATCAGAAGAGGCCAGATGTGCTGGGACACGTGTTTAATCTCAGAGGCAGAAGCAGGAATGTTAGAGGCCAACCTGGTTTACATAGTGAGTTCCAGGTCCGCCAGGGCTACATAGTAAGACCCTGTGTCAAAAACAAAACAAAACAACAAACAAACAACCCTGAGCTTTGCTGTCTATTGAAGTTGGAAATAGGAAAACCAAAAGCATGGTAATGTCCTCACGGTGGTTTACATGTCCTGATTTGACTTGCAAAGCTGTAGCAGTCTGTCCACAAGTTCTGTGAAGGAGACAATGAGATTTGTATAAAGCTCCCATCAAGTGCAAACACGACTCACTGATGGATGTCCAGATTTGTGCAAATCATGAGCCCCAACCTGTGAGTGAGTTTTGTTTTATTGTATTTTTCTTAACTCAGATCATTAATTAACTTACACCAAACTCATTCTAGAGGTCAAGATCAGTCCTCCACAGTCAAGGTCTTCAGACATGTTGAGTGTCTACTTTACAAACAGTTGTAAATAGCACAGCTGTCTAATTCCTCATGATGTAGTGAATTGAAACAGGAATCTAGAAGGAAAGAGAAGGCGTGAGAGTGCACAAAGGAACATCTTAAAGAAAGACGTGACTTGGGGTTGGGAGGATGGCTGAGGTTAAGAGTGCTTGCTGCTCTCACAGAGGACCAGGGTTGTTGGTTCCCAGCACCCACAGCACCCAAACAGGGCAGCTCACAACCGCCTGGTGCTTCAGCTGCAAAGGATACAAAGCCCTCTTGTGGCCTCTGTGGGTACTGCACTCACATGCACAGCCCACACTGCCCACACACATCCTTACAAATAAAATTTATAAACGAAAGACACACTGCTACAGTTCACTAGCTGGTCACCAGTCAGAGACAGATGCAGAAATGCTTTTTCATGTCTGAGAGAGATTTAATTCGCTGAGGAACTTGCAAATTTAGTCATTTTGACAGTTCTAAGTGAACAAAAAATTGTTGCAAGACAAGAGAAGGTGTAGTCAGGTCTTATTTATTTATTTTTTTCAGAAAATCTGGAGCATGTGTGAAAAGCATGAAGGGAAAGTCCTTCCCCATCTGGTAACATAGAAATAATCTATGGCAGAGCTGTACTGTATTTCCCCCAGTTGCTACCGAGGACAGTCAATTTGCATAAGATGAGATTATGATTCACTTCCTACAGGCCTGGCTCCTTAAATAGAAGCTAATTGTGGGAGCTACTTGGGGGGAATCTGCAGACCAAACTGAGTTCTGGTTTTCCCTGCGTTGTCAGTGAATGCCCTTCTAGAATACTCTATGAAGGATGCTATAAACACTCTGAGGTGACTTCTTTTTTCAAACTGCATCTTTAATGACCTATGTTAAATTTGTTGTGAGAAGTTTAGGCACCTGTAGTCACTCATACCTGTAACCCCAGCTACTTGGGAGGCTGAGAGAGGGGGACAACAAGTTCGAGTCTAGCCTGAGCACCAGAGGGGATCTCCATCTCAAACTACAACGTAAAAGGGGGCAGAATGTAGCTCAGTGGTATAGCACCTGCCTATTATGTGCGAGGAACTGGACTCAATGCTTAGCAGTAGGAAGGAAGGAAGGAAGGAAGGAAGGGAGGGAGGGAGGGAGGGAGGGAAACTAGATATACCGTGCTAATCTGGTTGATTGACAACAAAACTAAAATATGGTTGGGTGAATCCAAAGAATTCTAAGAAGATAGAATTGCAGCCTAAGAAAATGACAGTTAACAGGGATTACTACAAAGACATATTCCATAGGCTTCAAAAACCCAGGCCAACTGCCCCAGAACTGTGGAGTGACAGGAAGGCATTTGCAACAGTTGAAATATTGGCTGTCTGCCCGCAAACCCAATTTGAGCAACTGTCACAGAAGCCTCAAATTCTTAAAGTGAATTACTAAAGGAGACAAGGTAGGACAGCCCACCAGAGCTCTCACTGTGTGCACATTTGCTCTTATTTAAGCCCTGTTTAGAAGGGTGCTCTGCTGGCTAGTTTTATGTTGATGTGAGTCATCAGAGAGGAGGGAGCCTCAACTGAGAAGAGGCCTCTATAAGATCCAGCTGTAGGCAAGCCTGTAGAGCGTTTTCTTAATTGATGATTGACAGGGGAGGGCCCAGCCCATGGTGGGTGGTGCCATCCCCGGGCTAGAGTCCTAGGTTCTATAAGAAAGCCGACTGAGCAAGCCATGAGGAGCAAGCCAGTAAGTAGCACCCCTCTATGGCCTCTGCATCAGCTCCTACCTCCAGGTTCCTGTCCTGCTTGAGTTCAAGTCCTGACTTCCTTCAGTGATGAACAGTGACATGTAAGTGTAAGCCAAGTAAACCCTTTTCTCCCCAGCTTGCTTTTGGTCACAGTGTTTCCTTGCAGCAACAGAAACCCTGACTAAGATGGATGCTGACACGTTTTCACACCCAGGAGAAGGTGTCAAGAATGACAAAGGGACAGAAGCTGTGATTTTATAGGAATGGCACAGTTCTGAAGATGTTTGCTTAAAAAGAGAGAAGAAACGAGGACCCAGTCAGGGTAGGTAATTTGGCATTATTTTAAGGTTCATCATGTCACGTGGTCTCCAACTTTATAAAAACCTGGAAGACAGCAAACTTTAGAGATAAAGAAGGGCTTCTTAGAAATTACAAATGGTTAAGTCTTGTAAAAGATAGTTCCCTAGAGAAGGATGAATGGAATGCAGTGACCGTCAGACACATACTTACATCAGTGGGAAGAACGTCTAAGACAGTCCTGGCTCCTAGACCGTGGTTCTCTAAGCACCTGGACAGAGGGGCAGGAAAGGCACACAGCTGTGATCACTCTCCTGTTCACTCACCTGGATAAGGTGAAACTGTGCTTAGCTTTAATGTGGAGACATGCTTTCCATCCCCAGAGTTTACCTATTTTATTTTCTATGAATACTGTCTTTGAAAACAGAACCAAAGCAGAGTCTGGAGAGATATCTCAGCAGCTAAGAGCACTTGATGCTCTTGCAGAGGAACGGAATTGGGTTCCAAGCACTCTGCAGCTCTAGCTCCAGGGGATCTAATGCTGCTTCTGGATATTAGGGGCACCAGCATACACATATGCATGCTCACGGTGTGTGTGTGTGTGTGTGTGTGTGCGCGCACAACCACAGAGATTTTCTCTTTCGCACTCTTTCTCTCACGCACACACACAAATTCTCTCTCACACACACAAAATGCATGTGTGTGTGTGTGAGATGCATGCATACAAATGCATGCATACAAATTAAAATAGTGTATAAGCATACACCCCTGAATACACAAATACTCTCTGATCTTGGAAGCAAAGTAGGGTCCACCCTACTTAGTAATTGGATGGGACACATAAAGGAGAACAAAATAATTCTTAAACAAAAAATATCCAGATACAGTGGTCCACACTTTTAATCCCAGAATTCAGGAGACAGAGGGAGGTAGGCCTCTGTGAATTTGAGGCAAGCCTGGTCTACATAGTAAGTTCTGTACTAGCTAGAGCAATACAGAGAGACCCTGTCTCAAACATAAATAGATGAATCACTGGGGTCAGGCTTTGAGGTTTCAAAAGACTCTCACTATTCCCAGCATGCTCTCTCTGCCACCTACGTGTGGCTTGAGATGTGAGTCTCAGTTGTTCTTGCTGCCATACCTCTGCTCCACCATATGGACTCTCACCCTCTGAAGCCATAAGCCCAATTAAACACTGTCTTTTCCAAGTTACTTTGGTGTTTCATCACAGCAACAGAAAAGAAGTGAAGACAGGCCCTTTGTACATTCCTGATAAGAATGTAAAATGGGTGGAATAAATTGGCTGAATAATGTGTGTGTGTGTGTGTGTGTGTGTGTGTGTGTGTGTGTGTGTGTGTGTGTGTGTGCGCACAAACACGTGCGCATGTGTGCTGCTGAGGATCAAACCCCGGACCTACACATTATCAAGTATTCTACCACCGAGCACCCCTTTCCCAACTCTGGGAGCATAAAGTGCTACAGCTCTGGAAAATAACACACTTAAATGTGGAATTGCCAAGTGATCCCATAATCCTTCTCCCAGCTATCTACCTGAAATCATTGAAACCATATTTATATAAAACCTGCAGATCGATATTCATGGAGGGATTATTCAAAATAGTCAAGAAGTGGAAACAACCCCCAGGGTCCATCTACCAAGGGACATACGGCTGATGTGTGGTACAGTCTTACTAGGAGCAACCATTGAGTCGCTGGAGAAATGAAGAATTCTAATGCTACCAACAGGTGACTGTACAACTGTGCCAGTGAGGGAAGACAGGTGTTAGAAGTCACTGCTGTTTGATTCCATTTGTAGAAAATGTCCAGAATGAGCAAGTCCATAGAGACAGAAAGTAGATTTGTGGTGGCCACGGTCTGCAGCAGAGGGAAGGGGGGTGTTAATAGGGAGCAACCACTGCGGACACAGAACTACTTCTGAGGCAGTAGCAATGTTCTAGAATCAATCTGAGCTGATAATTGCGTGGATTTGGGACTATACTGAAAAATCATGCAGCTGTAAGCTTTAAAACAGCGGTTTTAGTCTATGATGTATGTGTTCACAAAAAGTATCCTACATCATGTTGTTCACAGTGATACATCCTATTCAGTGGTCTCTGATTTTTTTTTCCTTAAGAGTTTTGGCAAAGCCATGCTTTCTTCCCAGCTCAGTCATTTCACTATCATTTATAGTTATTATATATTTAGTCACTAGACCATGTTGTGCATTGATGTTTCTATGGGTCTTCTTGGAAGGAGCAGATATGCTATAACTCTTCCTTCCCTGGGGACCGTTTTCTAGTTTTCCTTCTGTTAAGGTCTTTTTTACTCTATCATGGTTGGCATTGAGCTCCCTTCTCCTAACTCCCGGCGGCGTTCAGTTGGGAAATTCAGTATCAGGGTAGTGGCAGAGCATTGGTCTCTGCTTTCCTGAAGGCTGGCCAGTGAGATGGGGAGGGAATTCTCCTGCATTCCCCAGTGTTAGAACCAGCACTCACCATGCCCTGGCACCTACACTAAGGAGGAGCAAAACTGGGCAACGATTCCCAACAAACAAACTTGTACAGGACAGCAGCTGAGTCTCCAGAGCCATCGGGTGTTTGGTGCACAGCCATGGGACATGCTGGCATGATGACATCAGCAGTTTGAAATCTGCCATCTGTGTGATGCTCGTGAGCTCCCCCTTCCATGCGTGGGTCAAGAAACTTGAAAGTAGCCACGTGAGGGTGCTGGGGCTGTACTAACTACTTCTTTCTCCTTCCCTTGTGGCAGGTGGGAATTCTTCTCAACTCAATCTGAGTCCCTGCTGAGGTAGTCCTTGTCCAACCACCAGATGGCACAGTCTCGCCAGATGTGAGCCAGACTAGCGACAATAGGGACAATGAGTCTTGCTGGATAATGTCATCAAATACTTCAAGGAGCTTAGTTGACTGTTTGTTATTCCCCGCCCCACCCCACCCCGCTCCGCCCCACCCCGCCCCACCCCGCCCCACCCCACCCCACCCCGCCCCACCCCACCCCACCCCGCCCCACCTCTCCACCCCCCACCCCCCGCCGAAGTTTTCCTGTGTGTTGGCGGTTTCTCCCTTCCAGAGCGTGTAAATACAGATGTGTTAGAGTTAGTCATCTAAGTCAACTGTTCGGTAACTAGAGCCAGGCTGGAAAGGGCTACTTCTCTTTGTTTCCTCTTCGGATATTTTGATGATTCCCCTGTCACACATTCTTAGTCTTTCACACAGTTACATCAGCGCCCAGAGCCTCTTTTCTTCTGTACACATAGAGAGACATAGGAAAAATTACTCACCTTTAATATACAGGAAATTCTCGTACGGCAAATAAATGTCCCATCTCTCTTAAAGATGTCATTCCTTTTTTCTTTGAAACTCCAGCTTTAGTGAAGATGCCAGGGAAAGGAAATGTCCCATGACATAAAGGAAATGACTACTTTCTCTTAAAAAAAAAAAAAAAAGCTTGAACTTTATTTATTTATTTATTTGTGAAGAAACAGGTGTGAGGTCAGAGGACAACTTTCGGGAGCCAGTTCTCTCTTTTCCACTCTGTGAGGTCCCAGAGATTGAATTCTGGTTGTTAGGATGGGCAGCAGGCCACTGAGATATCCCCAAAGCCCATGATTTCTTTATTCACCCATCTTTGTGATTTGTAATAATGTAAAGAAGTTTTGTTCACGGTCAGGGCCTGTGCCAGGCACTTAGGGAGACTCTGTCTCCAGATCATGTTCATGGTCATTTAACATAGGATACCTCCCAGCCCATCTGTGGTCTCCACCAGCACTCCACTCATGCAGACCCCAGGGAAGAAGTTGACTAGGGTTTCATGAGGGACAAGTTCAGATACAGCCAAGGAAAGAAATGGAGATTTACAAATGGCCTGAGCTTACGTGATATGGCCAGCAGGGGGCCTGTCCTGCGGAATTGTGACCTGAGAAACTGCTTGGAGATTCTGGTCTAGTGGAAGTCAGAAATTTGGGGCACTGGGTCCCTGCTGTTGCCCCCTGAAATGTTGGCATCTGAGATGTAATGAAACATGAAGAGGTCCCACTGAGGGCTGGGGAGACATCTCAGTCGGTAAAGTGCTTGCTGTATAAACCCAAGGATATGAATAGATCCCTGAGGCTCACTGGCCAGCCAGCTTAGCCCATTCAGCAGTCCCAGGTCCCCAGGAGAAAGATTGTTTCAAAAAACAAGGTAGATGGCAGACGCACATCTGAGGTTGACCTCAGATCTTGACAGATGTGCATGCACACACAAATGCATGCCCCCCCCCACCCACTCACACACACGAACACCCTCCCTCAAGTCTCGTCAACCCAGTAGTAGCCCCTGAGTGGACAGTAGTAAAGACGGCTACACATCTGAGGTGGAAAGTGAATGAAGTGAGTAGACCCATTACTCAGTTCTCCCCCAATGTCTTTGTGGTACTCGGTTTCCTCAGTGAAAGGTCAAAAAGAATAGAGTTTGCATTGCAAAGCAAGGATGTAATCTAGTTTTTATTTTTTAATTTTTTTATTTTTTTATGGGGTTTGAGAAACAGCCTTTGATTGTGTCAACAGGACTGTGGGAGCTATTTATGGGTGTGTTACTGCATGCAGTCCCTGGTGATGACCTTTAGTTCTAGAACTATATGGTTCAAGATTTTATTTTTAACTGGCCCATTCTCTGGGATATAAAAAGAACCTTGTGGTGCTTTGATAATTGTTAGGCGGTAGGATGGCTTTAATTTTTGAATATGTGAGATCAATTTTTACATGCTATTACGGCATTTTTATAACCTTTACTCACTGTTTGTTTTTAAGCCCTGCCTTTCTCCTATCTATCCTTTTGACCCATATATTACTAAATAAGCTCTGGCATAATACTTTGACACCTTACAATTACCGCCGGGGGCTTTGATACTCTTACTTTTCTTTTTTTCCTTTTGGTTTCTCCAGACAGGATTTCTCTGTGAAACAGTCCTGGCTGTCCTGAAACTCACTCCATAGGACAGGCTACCCGAAAACTCACAGAGATCCACCTGCCTCTGCCTTCCCAAGTGCTGGGATTAATTAAAGGCGTGCGCCACCACCTTTAATTTTTAAATTTTTAAATTGCACATCCTATAAGAAAGCACAAATATTAAAGAAAGTAGACATGGATTCAGTTTTATAACAACTAAATTTAATCTCAAGGGGTTGAAGACATACGATTTGTTCTTGATGTTGGCTGTAGAAAGTAACGATGGACACAGGCACAGCAGGGGAATATTTACCACATTCATCACAGTGCAACATGGATGATGGGTGTCTCTTGGGAGACAGAGACAGCTGTACTCTGGGTACTCACTCAGGGATCCAGGTACTCTCCACCTGGTGATTCTACAGTCTTCTATTCCTTTGGCTTCCTCCATCAGGTTTGCTTTGCTTCCTATCAACAGATTAAAAAGGTGTGTGTCGGGGGGAGACAGGGGGAAGAGAATGGAGGATTCACAGTTCACTCAACTGCTTCAAGCTACAGGTGACATATCATTTCTGCTTAGGTTCCATTGGTGGTAACTCCCCCAAGAACGAGCTCAGGGAGAAGAGAGCCTGGGTATCAGAGTAAACTATTCTGGTCTCTATTACACAACAGGGAAATATGAAGCTCAAAACATTATAGCTTAAGGGTAAGAAATGCCCTGCGCTGCTCTTTAATGCATTTGTTCAACAAAACCTGTCTGCTCACACCATACCCAGACAGGACTAAGAACACGCTAGCCCTAGGAGATGACTTTTCTATCCATTCTGTGTCTAGTCAAAGGAAGCTACATGAGGTTCTCTGACCAAGGATATTTTTTCAGGAAAGCAGATATTTTTCAAGTTGATTCAAATTCCTCCTCATGAAAATAGCTCTAGGTCAGTGGTTCTCAACCCGTGGGTCGTGATCCCTTTGGGGGTCAAATGACCCTTTCACAGGGGTTGGCCTAAGACCATCAAAAAACACAGATTATTTATATTATGATTCACAACAGTAGCAAAATTAGTTATGAAGTAGCAATGAAAATAATTTTATAGTTGGGGCCACCACAGCGTGAGGAACTGTATTAAAGGGTCACAGTGTTGGAAAGGTTGAGAACCACACTGCTCCAGGTCCTTTGTTTCTGTGGTAGCCTCCTTAAACATTCACCTGCTTAAGTCTTTGCTAATGTGGACACCCCATGATTCCTGCCTCCCTACATTCACCCTGTGCTGTGTCCTTCGGGGGTGAAGACGGATCACCGTGTAACCAGTACGATGTTTTGAAACTGATGGAGCATGGTCTCTGAGAAGAGGTCAAAGACATCTTGGTGGCTTCTTTGCTCTTTCTAAGCTGACTTGCTTGTGAGGGAAGCCAGCCGCCATACTGTGAAAATGCTCAAGGATTCCTATGAAGAAAGAGGCCCACATGTCAGGGAATGAAGTATCCTTCCAACAGCCAGCACCGACATGCCAGCCATGTGAGTGCACCATCTTGGCATCAAATCCCCCAGTGCAGTGAGAGCTGCAGGTGGCCTCAGTCCTCTGTGATCTTCAGCCTACAAGGTCCCGGGAGACCCCATGCCAAACCTGCTCAGTCAGGACTCTCCCAAGTTCCTGATCTGCAAAAATATAGTAAGAGATAAGAAAAGATCATTGTTTGCTCAAACCACTACATTCAGGAGCAATTTATCCTATGGGGACTGTTAGCACAGTCTGTACAATCTGTTATTCTGTCCTGGGTCACAAGGTCAACAAATGCAGGAGAATGGACTCCTTGATTCTGTTCCTTTGGTTAGAAACTTCTTTGACTTAAGTCAGAGGTTCTCAACTTCCCTAATGCTGAGACCCTTTAATATAATTCCTGTAATAAGCATAGTAAAAAATGCCTTTTAGACATGTAAAAATAGCTTAGTCAGGATCCCCACTACACCCAAGGCTGCACCTGATAGCCAGAAGTCAATGACATCACTCATTCAAAAAAACCAGACAGAGTCCTAGAACACCATGGCTCCCACTGGATCAGATATAATCAGAGAGAGATTAGTAGCAATGATCTGCTCTCCACGTCTGGAGAGACGCCACCTTGATCTGCCCTGTTACTGAAGAGTCTCCCGCAGGATTTTGACCTGCAAATCAGAGACTTCTGTTAGAGACTGGACCTGACCTTCAGCTAAGATGTGTCGCACAGTTGAGTAGCCTTGGGGAGATAGGCTTAGTACCATAGTTAGGAATTTAGAGTGTGATGTGTGATGACCCTTAGCATAATAAAATATAGCTTTTGTTACGCTAACTACATGTATCTACCTTCTTGTTCCCGACAGTTCCTCATGTTGTAGTGACCCACAACCATAAAATTATTTTCATTGCTACTTCATAACTGTAATTTTGCTACTGTTATGTTTCATAATGTAAATATTTGTATTTTCTGATGGTCTTTGGGGGTCACGTCCCACAGGTTAAGAAACACTGACTTAAGTGGCTTTACTGTCTTTTTTTTTTTTTCAATGTTCATAAAAATGTTGCCACTTCATCTAGATGAAGTTTGCTAACACACAGTTTACCTTAGCCAGTGTATTAGGTAGGGTTCTCTGGAAGAGGAGAAGCAATAGAATGTATATACAAAAGGGATTTATGAGATTGGCTTATGTATTAGGGGATGGGTAATCCAGGACTTTCTGTCTACACAGTGGAAGACAAAGAATCCAGTAGCTATTCATTCAATGAAGTGAGATGCCTCAGAGTCCCAGTTCGGTGGAGGCAGAAGTTGTGAAAGCTGAGAGCCTGGTGCTCTGCTCAGGTTACAAAGCCAAAGTGGAGGTGTCTGATGGGAATGGAGTCAGCAACAGGCACACCCACTTCATAGCCAGGCTACCCATTGCAAGCTGTCACCAATCTTGAGGGTGAGTCTCCCCTCCTCAGGTAATCTTCTCTGGAAACATCCTCACAGACATGCCCAGAGGCATGTCTCCTCAGTGAGTTTAAATCTCTTCCTGTTGACAGCCAAGATTTATAGAAAGGTTGTTTTACTTAAAACTTTGTCATTATTTTTGAAATTCTCATCCATGTACACAACAGAATATGATCTTATCTGCTCCCCAATTTCCTATTCCTACTTCCCTGACATCCTAACATACATTCGCCAATTTCATGTCTTTTAATTTGTTTTTATGGATTTTGGATAACTCAAGCCCAGTTAGTACTGCTCATATGAGCACGGATGTGGGCCATCCATGGGAGCATGGGAAACCTACCACTGGCCATATTCTCAATAAGGATTCTTCCCCCCCGCCCTCAGAAACTCTCTACTGCCAATAGGTCCTCAGTATGGGATGGGGCTTGATGATCACCTACCCCATCTATGCCAGGATGTTGGCTAGCTTGATCTTGTGTAGATCTGATGTAGCTAACCACAGCTGCTGTGAGATCATGATGTAACAACTATGCTCAGTCCTTAGGACAGCATTTCAAAGCATCCTCCCCCTCCTCTGCCTATTCTTCTACCGTGTTCCCTGAGCTTTATTGATGGTGAGGTTCATATAGATGTCCTATTTGAGGCTAAGCACAGTCTCTTATTCTCAGAACTTTGACCTGTTACACATCTCTGTATTGATTGCTGTCCACTGCAAAACGAAGCTTCACCAACTGATGTTGAGAGCAGCCCAAATCTGTCGGTACCCAAAGCTCAAGACTGATTTGCTCTTTGAGAAGTGATCCCTTAAGTAGAGTGCTATTCATTTAAATTTTTACATGGACCTATTTGGGAGGTTACTGTCACTCACAGATGAGCAGATGAAGTCTTGGAGTGTTTAAATGACATATTCTAAGTTACAGTCAGTATTCAAAACCAGAGGAGTACCATTTTAGAAGGAGAAAATGTTCATCATAGTCAACTAGACTTCTCTGTGAAGACCCCACAGGGAAGGCATCGTCTATTGCAGTAAAGTACATGCTGAATGGAGAAGAACCCAGTTGCAGCTTGAAGTCAGTTCAAAAAAAGCAGTTTAACAACTATTTACTAAGCACTACCCTGATAATATAAATGTCCCCTTAGATTTTACTAGCTTGTAGATTCTTGATACTGGTGATGGTAGTGGTGGTAGTGATGATGATGGTGCTGGTGATGGTGATGATGTTGATGATGATGGTGGTGGTGGTGGTGGTGGTGGTGGTGGTGATGGTGATGATGTTGATGATGATGGTGGTGGTGGTGGTGGTGGTGGTGGTGGTGGTGGTGATGATGATGATGGTGCTGGTGATGGTGATGATGTTGATGATGTTGATGGTGGTGATGGTGATGATGTTGATGATGGTGGTGGTGGTGGTGATGATGCTGGTGCTGGTGCTGGTGATGTTGATGTTGATGATGTTGATGATGATGATGTTGATGGTGGTGATGATGTTGATGGTGGTGATGATGTTGATGGTGGTGATGGTGGTGATGGTGGTGGTGGTGGTGGTGGTGGTGGTGGTGGTGGTGGTGGTGATGCTGGTGATGATGATGGTGGTGATGGTGGTGATGGTGGTGATGGCGGTGATGGTAATGATAGCCTGCTATTAGCCACATTTCAGATACTATTCTAAGTCATTCAAATGCATTAACTCATTTCACCTCACAATTGTGTGGTAAGAACTGCTGTTACCACGCTTTTAATGACTAGGCACCAGGGTAAGGAGAGTAGAAATAACCTGTCCAGTGTCACTGAAGAGTAAGAGATGGATCAAACCCAATGAGGCTAACCACATAGTGCATGCCTGTGCATCTTTCTTGTGCTGGACACCTATCTAGGCTACTGAATTATCAAGCTAGGCTTGTCCTCCACCTGCTGGCTTGGGAACAGCTCCCTTACCACACCTTATGTCTCCCATTCTGTGTTCTGCCACTGTTCAGACTACTGTCCGTGTTTTGCTCACCAGCACCTGTGGAGTGCAATGTGATCTACTAAGCTGCTCAGTGCTTTCTGTGTGTATATGTGGCTGCTGTGGCTTCTGGGAACATGTGTTGTAGTCAAGGACACGGGCTCCAATGGCTGTGTTCTCCATCATGCCATCCTTCCGGCAGCCTGAATCAGTGAGCGCTAAGAAGTCTGTGATTAACAGGGCAGCGTGGTTCAAGCTGTGGCGTGAAAGGGGATCATTTGGAGGATGTTCCTCCTGGAGACACTCAGAGCTCTGGGCAGGGCTGGTTATCATGAGATAGGAGAGCCATCCTTGGCTCCAGTTAGAACCTGGGAAAGGTTCTTCTTCCTCTTGTACCGACATTCTCCTTTCCAAGTGTTCCCAAGTTTCAAGTATCATTCCGTACTGTTTAAGCCTATTACAGATGCTGAGAGGCAATTCCAAAGACGGTATGGCTTACACAGAGCAGAAATTCATTTCCTACAATCATGGAACCTGGGAAATTCAGGGTTAAGACAGATGCCATGTCTGGTGAGAGAATGCTCTCTAGTCTGCAGATGATGTCTTCTCCCCGTCTGCACACATACTGGCCAAGACAAGGCAGCTCTTGGGGGAGGGAGGTTTATAAGGCGCTAATCCCATTCAAAAGGACTCCACCCTCATAGCCATACATCTCCCCAAATTCAATTGTTTCCACAAAGGACCACATTTGAGGTGACTGTGAAGAACTAGCCACAGTCTGGATCAGGCTTGGCAACCACATCCATAGGCCCAGCCCAACCCCCACATCTGTTCTATCAGAGTCACAAACTGCAAATCGTTTTTTTACATTTTTAAGTGGTCATAAGTATCAAAAGATGAATAACATTTTATGGTGCCATATAAAAGTCCAATGTCAATTTGGGTGAATCAGCCTCTCGTTGGAGCACGGCCATAAGGGTTTGTTTACATAGTACCTGGGGCTGCTTCTGTGAGTTGAGTTGCCGCAACAGAGATTGTGTGGCCCAAAGAGCGTCAAATATTTACCATCTGGCTCTGGAGAGCAGAAGTGTGCTGACCTTTGGTCCAGGTGGAAGAGGTGCTCTGGCCCAAGGCATGAGGCCAGAAAACACAGTGTCTGGAAAATTGCCTGCTCTGAGCAATGCCCTCAGAGGAAGGATGCTATGGAAGAGAGAGGAGGTGGGTCAAGGTGATGTGGGGCCTTACCTAGGAGCAGAAGGGACCTCCAGAAAGCAGGGCGACACGGTGGAAAACTGATCAGTGGGGCCACGAGTTGTCCCTTTGACAGTTTGGGGATGTATTGGTCACTTTTATAATCACAGTGACCTAATGCCTGACAGAAGCAAAGAGAGATGTTTGCTTGTTTGTTGTTTGGTTCATGACCTCAGAGGGTCCCGTCCATGGTTGCTTGACGGTATGTGCTGGAGCAGGACATTATGGCAGTCAGACAGGAAGCAGAGGGCAAAACAGGAAGAGGCTAGGGACAAAATACTTCCAAGGACTCACTCACAGGGACTGCTTCCTCTAGCTAAGTCCTACCTCCTAAAGTTTCCAGAACCCCCCTAAATAGCGCCACCAAATGGGATCTACGTATTCACTATACAAGCCTGCAGGGGGCATTTCATACTCAAGCCATGACAGACAGAATGGTTACAGGAAGTGAAAGATTAGGAAGTACAGACAGACCTAGGAATGTGAGAGGAATGCAGTCCATCAGGAGATGTCACAGAGCAAGGACAATCCTCAGCTGCTATCGTCACACCATCTTGTTCTTTTGTTTTGTCTAGTGTCTCAATAAACAGCGAAGACAGCTCTTACCTGGGTTACTTTTCAAGTCCATAAGGAATATTCCTAGAGGGAAGTTATCCTTTTGCTTTTTCTCGGATCAGGGTCCTGAAAATGTAATAGCATACCCCAAAGGCAATTTATAATCAATAAGGGGTCATATCTGTTGATTTACTAAGGCACAGTCAGGGCAAGATCATACACAGTAGGACAGCAAGGTATGGACAAGTATTGATTGTATCTGTACCTTACTCCAGGGGTGGTGACTGTCCATCATCTGTGTCATTTCTGGGACTTTCGGCATGAGCTTGTGCCCACAAGTCACTAGGCTGGTAAGCAGCTTAATTCTCCCGTGTCTGTGTTCACAGCAAGCACAAAGGTTCACCCGCTTGAGGGACTCTCCAGGATGACTTGGGAAGAGTCCACGAATTAGCCTGACCGTCTATGGTAATTAATCACTCAGACATTCTTCCAGTAAAAGGCATGGACTCCGTGAAGGACAGGAACTGTGGGAGGGTGGTGAGGAAGGACGAAGTACTTCAGAGAGTCTTCCTAACCTCAAATATACCCAGGGAGCCATGAGTCTGGGTAATAAGATGGGCAAAGTGAGGAGAAAGCCACAAGAAATGCTTTCTCAGCGCTATTTTGCCTTCCTTTATGTTTTGGGGGAGAATGAAGTCAGAATTATTTTTAAATAAGATTATTTAAAAAACCCAAACCATTAAAAGGTACACATTAAATATTCATAAGCACAAGCCCACATCCTTTCTAGGCCATCTTCCACCTCTTTGTGGGACATCTTCCTCCTAGGCAGGGAGGAGCATGGGTGTCACCTATAGTCAGTCTCTGGGGATCCTCCCCAGTTCCAGCCTCCATACCTCATGTCTCAACTCTGAACAGTGCCCACCATGCTCGGATTTTTTCATTTTCTGTATTCATCTTTAGTCCGTTGCCACAAACGCAAGCAAGCTTCAGATGGCTAAACTTGGCATTTGCATCCAATCATTTTCCTTACCAATTTCCTCCCTTTACGGTGTGTATGGAAAGAGCCAGCTTGGAATACTGAACAGAAACCTGGAGTGATCGAGGTGCCCTTCTGAACTGGCTGGGAGAGATGAAAGGTAACATTTTATTTCCACCGGGCACAAGAGTCCCCAAGATCAGACTAACTCCTGTGACCTTGGCCCCGGCCGCCACCTTTAAAAGGGGTGAAAACGGCTTTTGAAAGCTCAGTCTACCATGGAGGAGGGTTGAAGTCACTAGAGTGGATCCCAAGCATGCACGTGAATTAATAAGCAATCACGCACAAAGCACAAGGTTCTGAAGCGTCATTTTACCAGGCACTTCCTAACAGGGGCCCCAAAGCAGGAAGGGGTGTGAAAGGCTCGGTGCACAATGAAAATCAGTTTCCTATGAAGACATTATTAAGACTCTCACAGCAGTGAGCGGGAACAGCTCTGTCAACCTGCATCGCTAAGTCCGTCCCATCCATCATCTTGGGGCCCCCCACAAGCAGCCACACGCTCCGTACACCCACAAAAGTTTGATGCAACTTTCGAAATGTGTCTGATTTTTCTGGAGAGAGTTCATCCAACTTCTAGGCACATAGGCCAGGATGCACTGTCCTGAGGCCATTTTGTTTTTCTTTAGCTTACAGTAGAGTGAGTTTGCAAAGGATTGAAAGTTGCTTGCTTCCAACAAGACCTTTGTCAGTGAGGTGCTCAGGGAAGCGCTGCCAGGCCCAGGTGCCAGAGGTTCATAGTTGGGGGAATTCAGCATATCAGGTTGTACTGTCTTTGGATGGACAAAGCCATACAGCATATTTTGTACACGCGAGGGTGGGTTTTGTAAACACACTTGTATAAATGTCAATACCCTTACTTTGTGTCTGTTCTACTGCTGAATCCATCCATTTCTAGCTCCCAAAACTTTGTAATTTATTTAGGTTCCTTTTTTAGAAAACTGTCGCATTGAAGCCATTTGGCAAAAATAGTCAATAATGTGATTTTAGCTACAAGGCAAAGGTTCAGTGGGTGAGGCACGTTCTTCATGCGTATGGGAATGGAGGCAGCAGCTGGCAAATATGTCTGGGGCACTACAGAGCAGCCCCCTCATAATAAAGAAAATACTCTAAGGAACTCTACTTCTGGAGTGGGGAGGAATTGGGGCACAAGGGTCCAGGGGGCCAATTAGGCAGTAAGTGAGGTGCTGAGTGAGTGACCATGGTCAGCAACCCCTCTGTTATATATCCAAGGTAGGAGATGGTACAAGGAGGGCAGGGGTTTCCCAGGCCACAGTGCCTATCTCAGGGGCTGGAAGCTGCAAAGCCCCATGGGGTGAGCTGGCAGGGGTGCCATGATGGGCAATGATTCCAGGTAGATAAGGTTTCCTTAGGCAAAGCACCTCCTGCTGTCATAAGACCCCTGAATACCAAGGTCTCACCTCCGGTGTCTGCTGAGGGGCATCAGAGGGGGCATCAGGACCAGACTTGGATTGACAGCCGACCTGGGAGGTTGAGAGACAGTGTCTGGGGACAGCATGGGGCTCCAGAATCCAGTGTGTGAGATGTGACTTGTCAGCCTATCCACCCACTCGTCCGTACCAGTGAAGCTGAGATCTGGGAGGTCGGGTGGCTGCTGGAATGTGGGGCAGAAGTGGGCTTATGTGGCAAAAAGACTCTAAGAGAAAGTGTGCAGGAGAGAAGAAGTGAGGAGCCTGGAAAGTTAGAACCTAGAAATCTTCTGGGACCCAAGAGCCCTGAGAACAAAGGTCATTCAAGAGGATCCTGCAGAGCCCAGGATCAAGAGGAAGGAGGATGTCCCTCCCCTCTGGACACCTGCTCCATTTGACCGTGAATGAAATCACATACAAGGGCGACATAAAAGTAAAGTGATGCCATCTAGGGGGTGGTTGAGGGGTGGGGAAGAGGAGGCAGGAAGGGGTGGGGTGAATAAGTGCAGAGCACATCATCTACCTGAATGGAAATGGCCTTATGAAATCCAGTACAATAAAGTGACCCAGGAAAAGGACACTTCTGCACTGTCCTTAGCTAAATGGTTAGCAATGATCAGTTGGCCAAGAATGTTGGAATAATAGCACTTCTTGTGTGTAGAATTTAGAGTGAGATGAGGCTTTTGAATAAAACTTCCCCAATGTGCTGAGCAGCCAATTTATATGCACAGGGTGCCTTTAAATATTTAGATCAAGCTGTGCAGAACTAACATCCCTGCAGGATGTGACCCCGTGGAACTTCTTGCTGGAAGAGGCTTCAGCAACAATGACGAGAAGGGACCCCACTGCTCCAGCCCTCCCTGAGGTGTTGCTGAGCCAGCGGCAAAGAGTGAAGGCTCAGGCAGCCAGCTCTGGCTGCAGGAGATAAACCAGCCTGGGTGTGTGTGTGTGTGTGTGTGTGTGTGTGTGTGTGTGTGTGTGTGTGTGTGTGTGTGCCTGTGTGGGGGTAATCATTCTGCTCAGCTTTTCTGGGGGGTGGCGGTGTCAATATATGCATGAGGTCACTCCACCACACCTTCACTCACCACCCTTTTCCTAGCATTGAAGTACAACAAAAGACTTTTTTTTTTTTTCCATCTTGGACTTATTTGCACAGTGAAACCGTAGGAAAAGAAGCCAGAGGGACTACATTTATTATATATAAATATTTGAGCTGGGGAGATGGTTTAGTCCGTAATGTGCTTGCCGAGCAAGCATGAACACCTGAGTTTGATCCCCAGAGCCCATGTTAAACAGAAGCCAGGCATGTGCTTGCAACCCCAGAAACTGGGGCAACAGACAGACAGGTCCCCGGGGTTTGCTGGCTAGCCAACCTAACCTAGGCAATGAGCTCCACTCCAGTGAGCTACTCTGTTTCAAAGGGGGGGGGGGGGTAGGGGGGGGGTGCCTGAGGAATGACACTGAAATTGCCCTCTGCTCCAGGCACACACACAGACACACACACACACACACACACACACACACACACACGCACACACACGCACACACACACGCACACACACGCACACACACGCACACACTCGTTTCCACGCCCTACATGAACACATGCACACACATTTGAAGGAAGAAAGATAAAAACATGAGGTTTTTATGGGAGGTCCTTGCTGACAGGCTCTTGCTTTCCTCTGCTGGTGCTGTATTTGTGGGGGTGGGGATGGGGGTGGGGATGGGTGGGGCCTGGGCTAGGACAGATGGTGATCAGCCCCTCCGCTAGGTCATTTCTGAGGGTACCCCTTTCCCAGCTTTAATTTCCCCCCAATTCTATACTCCTGTGTTCATTGTCTAACTCAAGGTGGTTGCAATATATGCTGAGACTGACATCATTTATGCCTATTCAGCAGTCGTCTATCAAAAGTGTGTATCCCATGGCCCCTATGCTCCTGGGAGTTGGTGTGGAAGCAGCCATTTTCCAAGGGACCACCAGAGGGCTCAAAGAAAGGCATGGAGGTAATTTCCACTTCATGAAAACTTTGCGACTTCCCAGTCATGAGAAACTAGCTATGAGGAATTTTCCAAACCTTCCAAGGTTGCAAGTATGAGAAAATGGAAGATTGAGGAACATTTTGAGATTATTGCACGAACAAGGAAGTCATGGGGTGGCCCACTGATCATGAAATAGAAAGAGCTCCCCAGGAGGATTGGCACAGACCAGTGCTGACGGATTTAGGAAGTCTTTGGAGCTACAGATGAAGAGCTCCACCAAGATGAAGAAAATGAACACCCAGGCCCGGATGCAGCAATGAATGCTTTAGTTGAGGCTTTCCATCCATATACTTAGGAGGGTAAAAACCAGATCAATTCTTGCAGTTGACCAATACATCCATTTACAAAGAGATGAGTCCCCAAAGACAGTCCAGGAGGCTGCGAGATCCTGTGTACGATTTTAAAAAAGAAAGGAAACGCGTGAGCACAAAAGCCATTCCTTGCGGTAGGTAATTGACCCAGAGCAGTGTGAGAAAGTCATCAGGAAGCCCTCCAAAGATGCTAGACTGGAGCTTGTTCCCTCTGAAGTTGGGTTGCAAGGTTGTGATCCAATCTTAGTCTCCCTGTTTGCGAGGCCAGCAGTTCACAGACCATTGAGATTGTTGTGTCAAAGTTAAGTGAGAAAGTTCTCAGGAAATCTGACCCAACAATAGTACGCCTCAGCTCAGACCCAAAAGAAGGTGTTGACTGAATGCAACAATGAGTGTGGTTGAGCAGAAATTCACCACCCTGTCAGTGCCTGCATATGTAGGACTCAAATCTTCCCAGTCGAAGTCTGACTTTGTCATATACTCACTAACGCCAGCTCCCATCCAAGCTCAGTGGCTGTGTGCAACCGAGAAACCATCCACATCACAAGGAACTCATGACCATGCAGAATTTTGGAGCTCAATTCGTGTACAGAGGTAGATTATAGCAAACCTAGATACCTGATGACAAGCCAACCCATGGACCCTTCATGCTCATGAAGATATGCACACTTTATTTCAGCCTCTCTGCTTTAAGTCACAACTAAATAAGTAAATGAATGAGTAAGACAGAAAGAAGAGAGTTTAATTTAAGGGAGGGCTATTTCCAGAATTCACAATCAACTTTTCAGGCTCCTGGTGAGATAGCATATCACTCACTGAAGAAGTACTCGGTAGAATAAAGCCACTTATCACTTGATAATCTGGAAAGTAAAAACCAGAGAGGGAGCAGCTAGCATGGGGGTCCTGAATCTCCTTCAGGAGTACACTTCCAATGACCTAATGACCTCCATCAAGGTTCCATCTTCTAGCAGTGCCAACCTGTGGACCAAGGACAAAGTCCTTAGGAGAACATTCTGGACCTGAACTATGCCAGTGAGCTGGGGAGGGGACAGCACAGGATGATGTATTTGCAGTGTTTCCTGCCAGGTTCCAGGTGAACTGTCTAAACCTGGTGGTCTCACGCAGGGCTGTTGTCGTCTCTATGCGGGACAGCCCACCCAAACCCCATCAAGCATTCCAAGCATCTTTTAGGATTATGCTTTCCTGTATAGAAGAATAAAGTACAACCACAGCTTGCCCTTTTTCTAGATGATGAAATCTTTAGAAGTAGCTCTATGTTTAGATATTACATGGAATTAAACTTCTACCTCCAATTTCATTTTAGAAATAATTTACATTCTTATAGGACAAAATCTGGTTGTTGATAGCATCAGGATCATTAAGAATTAACCTTGTTTTACTTTGGATTGTATGACAATAAGTATAGCACAGGACATCAGTCCAACTCTCCAGAAAAGTGGGGCACTGGTCTTTCTTCGGAGAATGGTGTTTTGCTTAGATCTATGTTGAGGGATGAATGTATTGTTTAGTTAGGGGACAATCTGGAGGATACCCATCAAAAAGGAGGGCATCGTTGTGTGCTACAGCAAAGACCACAAGAAGCTGGGTAGAGAAAATATCTGCTCAGATTTAAAGGGAAAATGAAAGGAACATTCCCTAGTAAGAGAAGTGGTCCCCTGGAGACAGAATCTGTTCCATCTCTCCTTCTCTTCTTTTCCAATCAGGGTTTCGTCCATATGTCTGTACAGATACTAGCTACAACACCACCCTCATCTTGATCTGCTGCTATAACAAAATACTAGAGGTGGGGTAGTTAGTTCATCCAGAATAGAGAATTCTTTAGCTCACAAGCTGGAAGTTGGGTAGTCCATGAACATACTACTCTGGTATCTTGGTGAGGGCCATGGTGCATCAAAACATGAAGAAAGGCATCTGAAGACAGAACAAGTGTGTGTCTGTTCTTGTAAAGTCACCAAGGCCATCATGGATACCCAAACCTCATGGCCTCATGTAGTCCTGATTGCCTCCCCAAGACCTTATGTCCAAATGCCGTTAAGGTGGGAGTTTCCGGATGAAGTTTCCAGCATTTAGACTTTGGCAGTCACATTCAGACCATAGTGTCCTGGTCCATTCTCATCCAATCAGAACAACAGCTGCTTCTCAGCCCATGACTCACTTGAACAAATAGCAGCATTTGGACAATTCTCAGTTTTAAAACACATGCTTTCCAGATCACCAATGCTGTTATTTTCCTCTTATCCCACTGGCCTAATCTCCCCAGATTTCCTGATTCTACTCTGGGGCTCAGTCTTAGGATTTCTAAGGTTAAGTTCAGCCATTGTCATGGGAGCAAATGTTTATACATTGATGGTTTCCAAAATCTCAGCTCCAGTCCTTACCTCCCCCATGGTCTTGGTTAACTATCCACCTGACATGTCATGGACACCTCAAATTGGGTATGGCCAACCAGAACTGCTGAAGGCTTCCTTCCTATAGACCCTTACCCCTTCCTTTTCAACTTTTGTATCTAAATGTCTTAAAATTTCTGTCTTCTTGCTGGTAAATACCAAAACAAAACAACCAAAACCTCCCTAACAACATAAAACAAGCAAAACCATGGTCTAACCTAGAGAATGAGTCAAGATTAATTTTAGGAAACAAACTGTAGACACTCAAGTAGAGTATATTGAATGAATTATGAATGGATGGAAGTGGAAAACTTAAGCTGTCATTGTAGGTCTTCATGGTTCCATTTATCTGGGTAGACATTTACCCAGATATGGTAGATATGGATCTTCTAAGGATTTAAAGACCTTCTTCTCTGCCTTGCCAGACTTCTTGCCTGCCATGAAGGAAGATGGCTGAACTTCTAGACCTGGGATTGTATCAACAAATGAACCCCTAAAGTAGCCCAGGTGGGCCTGTAGTCTGCTGGGGCCAAGCATAAATTCTAAACCCTGATCCTCTAGCTTCTACCTTCCCTCCAGAGTGTCTGGGATGATGTGTGTGTGTGTGTGTGTGTGTGTGTGTGTGTGTGTGTGTGTGTGTGTGTGTGTGTATGTGTGTGTGTGTCTCCAACACTTTGTTTTTGGCAATGCTGGGAGTCAAACCCAGCGTCTCTAGTTTGTGAGGCTAGCTCTCTACCCACCATGCTACATCCCCAGCTAGAATTCTAATATTGAAAAGGCAGTTTAAATTAAAAATCGTAGGTATTGTGTACTAGGCCCACACATACCAGTCTCCACACAGATTCAAAGCACTCCAAACTGATCACTGGGCTCATTTGCCTTTCAAGTAGTTGAAAATAACCTTAGATGTGATCTTGATGTGTGTTTAGAAAATAAGAACTCGCATTTCAGCTTTCTAACCTCCCCCACACCACCCCATAAAATAGCATGGACGAAGAGAAGCCACATGTCAAGATATTGGCTTAGGTTGTCTCTCAATGAGCTTTTGAAAATAAAGTGAATGGCATTCACGGAAGTCAGATATATTCTCTTTTTCCTTTGGATTCTTAAATTGCCTAAATCCTTAACATTGTTTTCCTGTGGAGGATGATCCTTTAAATGACCCCACCCAATTCTTACTAGTAAAATTGTCAGCGGTAAGGGAATTTGGAGTGGGTCAGAGAAACCAATTAACAGAGGAAGTGTGACATCACTAAGGGCTGTCATCACTTCTTTGCCTTTAGATAAGACCTCGCATTAGATGCTGTAGGCTCCTTTGTAAGGTCCAAGAAAGGGCCAAACCCTGCAACCTGCCTTACCAACATTACTGATTGAGGAAACCAGCTGTTCTCTTTGCTTGACAGACCCGTGACAAATGGGAGGTGAGAGCTGGACCGGATGTGATCTGAAGAGGAAGCAAGGGCAAAAGAAAACAGAAGGCTTTGGGGGCCACCTCTGCTGTAACCATGGAAACTAGCCTGGGCTCCTTACTTGCCTTGGCATTTTCCCCTCTTCATATGGCTATGATTCTTCTTTACCCCTGACCTCCAATTCTCCCTCTTCTGCCATATTTAGAGTTGTAGCCTCTGTCCTTGTCTTCTCAAGTCTGAAGAGGGGGGCAAAGGAGGAAAGCCTTCTCTGCTGTGCCCCATCCCCCATCTGGGGCCTTCTGGTTGGGATTCATGCCCACAGGAAATCTCCACTTGGAGAAAGCAGAAGGCATGGAGCTGCTGTCTCAGGCACCTCTCACGGAAGAGCCAATATTTCATGTCGTGTGTCCAGGAGCTAGACACTCTTCACTCCAAATCCTAGTTCAGGTCCTCACAACCCAAGCTGCCTAGCCCAACTCATTCACTCACAACTTGTTGCTCTACATGGTGGGCTAGAGTGAAGGTGTGGTGGGAGGGGAGTCTTCCTTCATCACCTAGCAGGGTTGGTGGGGTGAGGGGCAGAACCAAAGTAGGGAATCATTGGAAATGCTGCGTGTGTGTGTGTGTGTGTGTGTGTGTGTGTGTGTGATGTGTGATATGGAAGAACAAGGGTGAGGCAGGAAAGGAAAAACTCTGGATATCAAGGCTGAGATTCATTTCCTCATGGGAGGCATACAAATGATGCATACTTCCTTTCAAACTCTTATATTCAAAATATGTATATACCTATTCACATGTAATTTCAAGCTAATATACACAGTATAGTCTGCAAATATATTCATACACATAGGTCTTGTTTTGTAGACCTGGGGATTGAGCCCAGAGCCTTGTATATGTAGAACAATGGCTATGCCACAGAACTACCTCTCCATCCCATGTACAGAAATATTACAGATTTGATGATTTTGAGCTAGTATCCAATCACCATATATTTTATCAAACCAAACTAGAGGAGAAATGTCAACCACTCCTTCAACCCTTGCGTTGCCTAAGTATTTATACTTGCAAAGACAGATACAGGGCACATGATTGGTGTGTGGTTGTTCTGGCTGGTTTTCCTGGTGGGCTGGGGACTACACATGCATGTGCTTCCTATACTTTGCAAGACAGAAGAAGCCAAAGACAGGAACGTTGAAGAGTATCATTGGCAATAGGCCCTGGCAAGGGTGATAGGGGTCTATCGGGAAGTTAAACTTGAAGATTTCATGTCTAAGAAGAGCTTAGAAGGCTGTATGACATGACTTGATTTCAGTCATTCCTGCTGTAGGCTGTTCTGGCCACAGGACACTGTAGTCTGGCCAGTCCTCACCCCCATCCCCACCCCTGCTCTCTGTCTATTAGCTCATTGCAGCCATGGCCACAATTACCTGTGATTTATGCATCTGGGGAAAAACTCAAAGGTAACATTGGCCTGCCTTAGCTTTGAGTTTGCCTCAAAACATTTAGTTGCATCCAAGAAGCATCAAAGGAGTGGCCGGTGTGAGTGAAGCTAGAAGGGAACCCAAAATACCCTTTGTAGCAGGAAAAGGGTGGAAGATTCCTAAGGTATTATTGGGTCTTTTATTCCCCCATTGCATCCTGGGTAGAGAATCCTTACAAGAGGAAAGGATAATCAACTCGGTTTTCTAGGAAAAGAACACATGGGTAAGCCCACTAACACAGTGCCAGTAAAGTAAACAAAGGCTTGCTCTAACTTGCTATGTGGTATAAATGTGCTGTCGTACCTCTCTGGTCTTCAGTTTCCTCACAAGTAAGTAAATGGATGTCCAGGAATGGTTAGTTGCTTACCTCATGACCATCTTTCTTTTCCCACTGCTTTGTATGTTGCCCACAGTCTCACGGAAGGTGGGTCTCACCTTAAGCCCTAATGGATGAATTTCATTGGTATTAGCCATGCATGGTAGCTCCCTGTCCTTATGAGTGGCTTGGGGGTAGGCATGCATTATGATTTGCCTTGTGCCCTTCTCAACGGATACACTAGATTCCTAATCCCCAGGACCTCAGAACATGACCTGATGAAATGAGGTCTTTACAGAGATAATTGAGTTAAAAATGATATCATTAGCCTGGATTCTGACCCAACATGAATAGTGCCTCCACCAAAGGGAAAGCTGGAAACAAAGAACACATACAGAGAGAAACAATGTGAAGGGACATGAAGAGAGGTTGGCCATCTACAAAGAGAGAGATAGTTGAAGCAGCCTCCAGCCTAAGAAGTTATTTCTGTTATATAACTGTTATAGTAATTTCTGTTGTTTAACATTATAATCTGTGGTAATTTGGGAGGGAAGCCATCACGTACTTCTAGGAACACACCAACTTTTCAAAAGTGAGTGTGGTGGTCTGAATGAAAATGGCCCCCGTAGATCCATAGGGAGTAGCAGTATTGGAGGTGTGTCCTTCTTGGAGGAAGTACGTCACTGGGAGATAGGCTTTGAGGTTTTAGAAGCTCAAGCCAGGCCTAGTGATTTACCTTTTCTTCCTGCTGCCTTCAGATCCAGATGTAGAACTCTCAGCTGCTTCTCTAGCACCATGTCTGCCTGTCTGCCTCCGTTCTTCCTACCATGATGGTAATGGACTAAACCTCTGAACTGTAAGCCAGCCCCAATTAAGTGTTTTCCTTTATAAGAGTTGCCACGGTCATGGTGTCTATTCCCAGCAATAAAACCCTAACTAAGATAGAGTCAGGAGGCCAGGTGAGTGGTCTTAGACCAGAGACAGCAAGTGAGTATGATGTGATGCTTCATTTTAATTATCACCTTGACACAGCCTAGCATCATCTGGCAAAAAAAAAGTCTCAATGAAGGATTTCCTGTGTCAAGATGGGCATGTCTGTGGGGGATTGCCTTGCTTGTGAGAAAACCCAGCCAGAAAGTAGGAATGCCATTCCTGGGTTTGGGAACCTACACTGTTTAAGAACAGAGAAAGCTAGATGAGCAGTAAGTAGGCATTCCTCTTTGCTTTTGACCATGGGTGTGAGATAACTAGCTGCCTCAGGCTCCTGTTTCTGTGTGAGTTCCCTGCAATGATGAACTGTAACCTGGAAATGTGAGCTAAAATGTACACTTTACCCAGCAAGTTGCTTTTTGTTGGCTCTTTTATCACAGCAACAGAAATAAAGCTAGGACGCTTGGCTGTGTAGAAACTGAGCCGGGGTTGAAAGGTCACAGACACATCTGGGATACATGGAGACCTTGAAGCACAGCAGCTGGGCGAGAGCTGGGAGCCCAGTGCTTGGCCTTGGCTCTGGGATCCTGCGCTGGTTGTTTGTGACCTTGGACAACAAATCTCTTTGCTTCTGTTTCCTTACATTAGAAGTAGATAAAGAGCTACGAACTCTAAGTACAAGGTAAGTGCAAAGTCCTTAGAACAAGGCTGGCACTCAGTCTCTCCAAGTACAGTGATCCCCTCATGTCCACGAAGGATTGAGTCCAGGACCTTCTGAGATACCCAATTCTAGACACTCATGTCCTCTATATAAAGTGCCATGGTACCAATTCTAGACACTCATGTCCTCTATATAAAGTGCCATGGTACCAATTCTAGACACTCATGTCCTCTGTATAAAGTACCATGGTACCAATTCTAGACACTCATGTCCACTGTATAAAGTACCATGGTACCAATTCTAGACACTCATGTCCTCTGTATAAAGTGCCATGGTACCACTTCTAGACACTCATGTCCTCTGTATAAAGTACCATGGTACCAATTCTAGACACTCATGTCCTCTATATAAAGTACCATGGTATTTGCACAGGACCCGTGGTTATTCTCCTGCATACTTTAAGCCATCTCTAAATTATTTATTTATTTTTATTTCATATGCATTGGCGTTTTGCCTGCATGTATGTCTATGTGGAAGTGTTGGACCTCCTAGAACTGGAGTTACAGACAGCTGTGAGCTGCCATGTAGGTGCTGGGAATTGAACCTGGGTCTTCTGGAAGAACAGCCAGTGCTCTTAACCACAGAGCCATCCCTCCAGTCTTCTAGATTATTTCTAATACTAGACATGCTATAAATACAAGGCAAATAGTCCTACTGCTTTTTTAGCAAGTAATGGCAAAAATTAAGTATATATGCAGTACAAACACATTTTTCCATAAATATTTGTGTGTGTGTGTGTGTGCGTGAGAGTGAGAGAGAGAGAGAGAGACCGACCAGAGGACAACATCAGTCTGCTGTTCCTCAGGCATTTTCTATCATTTTTATGAGACAGAGCTTCTGACTGGCTTGAAACTTCCCAAGTGGGCTAGAGTAGCTGGCTAGCAAGCCTCAGAGATCCACTTGTCTCTACCTCCCCAGAGCTGGGATTATAAATGTATACTACCACATTGAGCTTCTAGTTAAAAACAGGGTTTCTGGGAATTGCATTCAAGCCTTTGTGCATACAAAGCAAGCGCTTTACCAACCGAACTTTCTCCCGAACCCTTCCAAATAGTTTCGATCTAGTGTTGATTGAATCTGTAGAGGAGACCCCATGGGTACAGAGAACCAAGTGCGTGTTTTTGCAAAGTAAGTATAGTAAACTCTCTGCTCACCATTTTGATGGAGACACCTCAAGCCTTCCTGGCTTTATGTCTCCACTAAACTGGGCTCACGCCTAAGGCTTGCCAAAGGAGGGGCCCATTGTTCCACAGTGACATCAATCAGCTCTTCATCTAGGTACACACCTGCTGTTGTGCCCTAAGACTGATTTTGGTTGAACACATTTTCCTAAATTCCACTGAAGGCACTTTTAGTCTACCACTGTAGAAACCAGTGTTTCTTTGAATTCATTCATAATAGATCAGAAATTAATATAAGAAAAAGCTACCTAGGGGAGGGGCCTGGGTTTAGTGTGAGACCCTGCCTTAGAAAAATAAGGTAGATAAGCCATTGAGAAAGACATTCAGTGTCAATCTCTGACTTCCACATGCACACACACATACACATACACACACACATACACACACACATACACACACACATACACACATACATGAGCACACACATGCATGAGCACACACCCACATGCATGAGCGCACACACACACACACACACACACACACACACACACACACACACACAAGAAATAGTTACTACCAATACATTTTTAATACATTAAATCCTTTGGATACTAGAGGACATGGACATTACTGAGTCACTTGACATTTAAGTGTAATTATTTTACATGAGTTTTAAACTTTCCCAACTTTGTTTGAAAACAAATGTTACATGGCAAACACCACAGGGGGGAAGAAAATACTCCATCAATGCACCTCACAGGACAGAGAAACTTTTCAAAGCAGGTCCTTGCTCTGCAACAGATTTTTCTAGGCTCTTTTCCAAATCAGCCTAATAAATCAGTTTTATTATTTTTTGGTGAAGAGAGACTCAACAATATCCACCTTTATTCACCTACACAAGCACATTCTAGAAACATCCTAGGGAGTGCTTATAAACAATGACCTTCCTATGCTCCGTGTGGCCTGCCCCAGGGCCATTACCAGGTGCTCTGGGCAGACTAACAACACACACAAAAAAATGTCCATAAATATACAATTTTAGCTCACTGATTTCTTCTGGGAATATATTCTGAGCTACAGTGGCTTCATCTTTGGTGACCTGAAATATGAAGCAGTTTGCCCCACACAACCAGCTCTAGTCATGGGACTGTGGAGCACGACTGCCGCCATGCACATATAATGATGGATTTTAGAAGTCACTTTCCAACCCACCTACAGGCAGTACCTTGGGGGCTATAGCACCACTTGATTATGATCTCAATATAGCACACTTGTGTAGGGGAACCAAACATCAGTTCTTCACAGTGCAAGAAGAAATGAGCTTTCTATCTCCATTTGGGAGGAAATATTAGGTTTTTCATTAGTCAGGGGATTAAATGCATGAACAAACGCAGACAGCACAATCTGGTAGGTGCTGTCATTCTGATAGCCAATCGAGCGGCGAAAAAAAATTAACAAAACAAGTCAGTCGAAAATTCTAAGTTTAACCAGGAAAGGTTTCTGAAAGTAAAGAAGGTATTTGCAGGAGCCAAGGAGATGGCTCAGCAGTAAAGCACTTGTATGCAAGAATGGGGACCAGAACCCATATTTTTTTTTTAAAAAAAAATTTTTTTTAAAGGCCAGGTGTGGTGGAATTGCAATCTCAGTGTGGAGAGGCAGAGACAAGAGGATTGTGGGTGGAAGTCTCTGTCCCTCCAGCAGCTCCCAAGTAAACACAGAGACTTATATTAATTGTAAATGCTCAGCCAGTAGCTCAGGCTTGTTACTAACTAACTCTTAAAACCTAAATTAACCAATTTCTATTAATCTACATGTTGCCACATGTCTCATGGCTTGTTACCTCATTTTGTACATGTCCTGCTTCTCTGCATCTGGTTGAAGACTCCTCTGTACTGTCCCACCTATACTTCCTGTCTGGCTACCATCCAGTTAGCTTTTCATTAAACCAATCACATCTTCATAGTGTACAAAAGGATGATTCCACAGCAGAGGATCCCTAGGGCTTGCTGGCGAGCCAGCTAGCTACCTGGCAAGCTCTGGGCCAATAAGAGTGCCAAGATGAGCTGCTCCTGGAGGGCAGCGCTGAGTTGGCTCCATCTTCCACAAGACAGATGCACACACAAACATGCACCATGTACACACAAAAATTTAAAAAAAAAAAAAGAATTGGTGAAAATCTCTGCTGAAAAATAAATCCAGCTTATTAAAATTGTATGCCCAGTCCCATGTTTATGACAGTACTGCTCCCAATAGCCAAGGCAGAATCAACCAAAGTGCTCCTAGATTAAACAATCAATAAGGAAAATATTATGTGTGCACAATGGACTGTTGCCACATACAATGAATAAGGCCCTGTCATTTGAAACAGATGGATGTGCCTGGATGCAACTATGTCAAGTGAGATAAGCCAGGCACAGATAAACAGCTATCACACTGTGCTTAGTCACATGTGGAAGTTTAAAACATCGATATGGAAGCACAGTCATAGTTGGCAGAGGCTAGACAAGCTGTTGTGGGGGGAGCATAGAAGCAGGTTGATGAGTCCCAACACAGTTGCATAGAAAAAACACAATCTAGGGCTCTATAACAGGGAAGCATGAACTACTGTCCCCAAGAACCCAATGCACATTTCATGAGCAGCTGGAATAGAGCAGCCTGAAAGCTGCAAACACAAGGGAATGTTTAGAAAATGAAAATCATCGATCACTACACATTATAGACAATTGAAATATCACACTGTGCCTTACAAATAGGTACAACTACCTGTTCATTGAAAGAAAAAAAAGATGAAAATTACAAAGCAAAACCAAAATTGTTTTTAGTGCAGATCTGTTTTAGAGACCTCGTCCAGAAGCAAGAGCGCCACCTGCAGAGTCAAGCACACTGCTCTACAATGTGCTGGCTGGCTGGCTCATCTGGAACAAGAGCCCTGTCGTTCGTCTGTCTCCAGTGCCCCTGTGCATGAAGGGAGAGTGAGAAACAGGACTGAGAGCTGCCAGGGAGGACAGTGAGAATGGAGACTGGGGACCGGCTGCACTAGAGAGGAGACTTCAAGGGGCTGGTGAGATGACTCGGCGGGTAAAGGCACTTGTCCCCAAGCCTGATGACCCAAGTTTGATCCCTAGTTCCCTCATGATGGAAAAAGAAAAGTTATCCTCTGCCTTCCTCGTGTGTGTGTGTGTGTGTGTGTGTGTGTGTGTGTGTGTGTGTCTCTGTGTGTGTGCATGTGCGCACACACACACACACACACACACACACACACACACACACACACAGAGTAAATAAATAAATAAAATGTCTATTGAAAGCAGGCCTTAATGGTAAGGATTAGAAAACAAAATCTTAACCAACATGATCAGAAAGTGAACTTTTCCTTTAAAATGCCACTCAACTCCTGTCTCCTTTCCACTTCTGTTGGCCGATGTTTATTTTTCAAAAGAGAAGAATGAGAGATCTCCCTCTTATTTCCAATTGAATTTTTTTTTTTTTTTTTGGTTTTTCGAGACAGGGTTTCTCTGTGTAGCTTTGCGCCTTTCCTGGAACTCACTTGGTAGCCCAGGCTGGCCTCGAACTCACAGAGATCCGCCTGGCTCTGCCTCCCGAGTGCTGGGATTAAAGGCGTGCGCCACCGCCCGGCTTTTCCAATTGAATTTTATTTCTTCTAATTTTATGAGCAAGCACCCTTGGGTTGATCAACACGAGGGGAAACGGTAATTTGCAAAGCTCCCTTTCTTCCCTCAGCACTCTGTGGGTTTGTTTACCCAAGGAGAAAGAAAGAACTCACGAATCGCATTTCCCACTTCAGCATCTCTCTTCCGTGGCTAATTTTGCTTTTATTTATTAATTAACTTCTCTCCTGTAGTGTTTTGATTGGCCTCTTCCTTGGCTATTGATAGACTTAATCATGCTGTGGATTATTCATTTTAGGCTATACCTCTTAAAAGGTAGGAATTACACTTACCAAACAATACTTCTGTACCTGAAGGTTTATGTCTTCAAATGTATGTGTTGTAGCTCACTGCCCAATAGATGGTCTACGGTGGTGGGCCTTTTGGAGGTGAGCAAGTTATGGGTTTGAAGCTCTCATTAATGGAGGTGTCATACATTCAAGAGAGGATGGGCAAGCTTCTTTGATCCTTCTCCCATGCAAGGACACAGGAGAAGATGTAATCCATAAACCCGAAGATGAGTCTCTCCACAGTCACCAAGAGTGCAAGCAGCATGACCTTGGACCTCCCGACCTTCAGAACAGTAAGAAATAAATTTGTGTTGTTAGACACTAGGGTCAGTACGTTTACAGCAGTCTAAATGACCAATGAAGTATTCCTTATATCTATACTGGCTCTCCCTAGAACCCTGAGACTACCTCCCAATACCTCAAGTATTCCACTGATGGAGCATTTTTTACCACCTGAATGCTGCTGCTTTCTCAACCCCTTGCCCTGGTTGAATACCAGGTGTCCTGATGTTTGGTGTGGAGCCTTACTTTAAAGACATGTTGCATAGGAAATGTAGAACATTGTATCCGTAAACTGGCCTCAACACATTCTGGGAGATGTTTTATGGTTGATTTTCCTTTTCAAAAGCCATGCTTGTCATTGGCCAGCTCCAGGAAGCAGAGTCAACATGCCCACTTGACACAGGACGCTCAGGAATGTGACTCGAAGGGGGGAAAGTGGGGGCTTCTACCTGCCCAGGTGTCCAAGGCTCACAGATAAGGTTGGGTGGTGCAGACAGGTGCCACCCACGCAAATCCCAGGATAAGCGTAAGGATGTGAACTGTGGACAGAACTGCTCACCGCACGCAGGCTTTATCGGCGACAGCGTGTGGATGCACACAAAGCTCTTTGTGGACTGCCGTGAGCATCCACGATTAACTAAGAACAAACAAGAGCCTGTGCCTCTGTGAGCTGCGGGGGAAGGGGGAGACGCCCAGAGGCAGCCGAGAGGGGAAGATGCTCGGCAGCAGCTCAGGAGGATTTCAGCACCTTGTCCTCTGGGAAGCCTTTGACAAATGAGAATGAAGGCTGTTTGCTTGCATAGCTGGGTCCCTCATGGCTTGATGTGGCTTTACAGGTATCTGTCGTCAGGGAGCTAATGAATCGCACCAGCCCATCTCTGCAGGAACAGCAGACCTGGGAACTGTTTGTTCAACTGAGGCATTCAAAATATTTCTTGCAGCGTGGAAGAGTGATGTTTTTTTAAATAAATAAAAAAGGTGTTATTTCTTTAGCTCAGGACCCCATGTTGCTAAGAACCTGTGGCTAAACAGCGCTAGGCTCTAGAGGGAGAACCTACTACTGTTATTCGACTAAGTGACTATCGTATTAAACCAAGTCCTAATGACTCATAATTATATCCATAGATTAGTGCACCTCTCAACCCTCATCAGAGCACCTTCTATTTGCAATAGACAGTGATTAATATAGAGACTTACAACATGTCAAGACGCAGAGGATTCAAAAAGAATGCTCAGCTCTAAATGAGACATCTGTATCACACCCCTCCTTCCAGGACTCAGGGATCATTGCAGAAGAGGCGGTATAAAAGACTGCATGAACCAGAGACCGTGGATGACCATGAGGAAAGAGTACTTTCTGGACACAGCAGGACAGTTGCACATATGAATTCAGAGGTTGTGACAGCTTGCATGAGACCTATTCAATGTCAAGCCAGACAAAATTCCAGCATGGAGGTGATGTGGTTATGATTTCCCACCTCTAGCCGAGGAGCTACATGGGAAGGGAGAATCAGTTTTCTCGGTGTAGTCTCTGGAAAGTCAACCAAGGCCATATATCTAAGAATTTGTAGGTGGTACAAATTTGTCTTGATGGGTGTTATGATATATTACGCGGGGAACCCCAAGGGTATCCCACACATGCAGGAAAACATGCTGGGCAGATGGGGGTGGGGTTGGAAAGTCATTTACACCCAGGTACTGCATCTGAATGGAAATGGTTTATTATAATAGGAGATAATGAGGCAGAAAAGATAGAAAGGAGAGAGAGAAAGAGAGGTATGTGCACCTAATGGTGGGAAGGAAGAGAGTGTAAGAGAGAGAGAGAGAGAGAGAGAGAGAGAGAAAGGGGGGGAGTTTTTCCTTAGAATGATGCTTTTATATCAGGATGCAGGGCAGCACCAAGGGGTGGGATTTCAAGGGGTGGGTCAGAACATTACAAGGGGTGCTTAAAAGAAGGACATAAAGTTGGGTCAGTAGGGAGATGGTGGGTAGATCTAGAAGGAGTTGAGGGAGGGGTGCATATGATCAAAATACATTGTATGCATTGTACGAAATTCTCAATGAAGTAAAAAGAAAAGGAAGAGGTTGTTTCCTGTCACCCTCAATTGTCAGGTAGTTTGACAGCTGGGACTTCTCCTGGCTTTGTTATCATTCCTGGGAAATGACCTTGTCCTGGGCCATGTTCCTGTTGTATGAGCTCCATTGGCAAGCACAACCCTTAGACCGGCAGGCAGCTCAAGCCTGGAAAGTGTGGCTTGAAACTCTATAAGCCAGAGAATGGCCTAGAAACACAGCAGGACGTTTTTCTGCCACTCTGTCAGCCTTTGCTTGGTTCTAGAGTCACTGGAGTCCTCTGGCTGGCACGGGTTCCTTCCTTTGCACCAGGCTGTCTCCATACCTATGACCCGGGGCCAACACCAGGGCCCACGTGTGGCCCTGGGGCTGTGGGATGCCAAGGAGCCACCCATTTTTTTGGATTGTTTCCTAACGTCTGTGATTCCTGGCAACTGCAAAGGGCTTCCAGGGACAGGGCTTAATGGTTGGGCGGAAGAGGGAGGGGAGGAAAGCGATGTGAAGGCTGCTGACAGGGTGGAAAAGGCTGCCCGGAGGTCCCTGAATCAGTGGAAGGACACCTTCCTTCCTGTCCCTCTCCAGAACCAGGGTCGGGGTCAGCAGTTCATGCAGAAGAAATCAGGATTCTCTGGAGCCGTTCATGCTGCCCAGATGGAAACTGACAGCCTGGGCCAACCCCTCCCCCGCAGGTAGGTGAAGGTCACTTTTCATCATCATGCACACTTGACGGTTGCTCCAAGGGCAATTAGGGAATGGCTTTGAATGCATGAGTCACTTGTCTCAACCTCACACTACTTGGTGTTATTCAGGCAAATTTACGTGGCTTTCCCTAAACAAGCCATAAAGTGTGCCTGTGTTATGTACCTTTCTGTTCTGTTGTCCATCAGGTTCAAGGATGAAAAGAATATAGACACGTTGAGGAAGGTGTTTGCATTCCTATTACCCGTGGGGAGGAAGGAGAGAAACCGTGTTAGTCGTCCAAGTGGGTAAGCACCTGGCTCTGGTCTCTTCCTTCCTTCCATACCCTGTTCCCGTAGATTGTCTGCTCTCCAGCAGTGGCTGGCCCCAAGAGGGGAAACAATAGGAACTGCAGCCAGACATCTATCTAATCATAGGCACTGTGAAGATTGGAAGGAGGCTCCAGGCAAGCTGAGGGGTCGGCCATGGGCTGGGCTGAGCGTGGTAAACCTGCACCATGCATAACAGAGCTGGCTACACCGATAGACACCTGGATACACACTTGAAAGCTCCTTCAGTTGATACAGTGTTTGCTGATCACGTGGGGAAAGGGCTGAGCCAAGGCTGTGACTGGTGGCTAAAGGAGCCTGTAGACCAGTGATTCTCAGCCTATGGGTCAAGACCCCCCCACCACAGGGACGGCATATCAGCTATTTACATTGCAATTCATAATAGTATCAAAATTACAGTTATGAAGTAGCAATGAAATAATTGTACGGTTGGGGGTCACCACAACATAAGGAACTGGATTAAAGGGTTTGCAGCATTAGGAAGGTTGAGAACCACTGCTGTGGACTATATGTTCACACAAGACAGGTCTGGAAGACATCAGCCATTTAAGAAAACTACATTTCTCCCTTATTTCTAGGCTTTGCCAGAAACCACAAGGATGCTTCCCCCACCCCGCCCAGCCTTCTGGAGGTGTCAAAAGTTCAGTGTGGAGCAGGAGGTAAATTTAGCCTCAGAAACCTTGCAAGCTTTCATGATAACCTGTAATTCATTATGACACTGGTGAGTCGGGACAGGACTAGCGGGGCAGGGGTAGTTGGCCATATTCAATGGGGTCTCCAAAACTTCAGCCACTCATATAAGTTTTCAGTGAAAATCAGATTAGATGACTGTGTGTGCAAAGGACCAAAATCTTTACAGTTTAGTGCATACTATACTATATGTATACTATACTATACTAATACTATACATACTATACTATACTAATCCCCAAGGCATGCTGTGTAGGAGGCCAGCCAGAGCAGACACCATCTCTGCATGTGAACAGGAGCCCAGAGCACCACCCACTGAAACCCATGAGGATGACTGCCACCACCGTGACAAGGTGGAAACTGTGCTTTCAGTCTTCAATGTCATCCTTAAAGGGACTTCCTGCATATCACTGCCCCTTCCCTTCCTACTTGGCATGAGCAAGATTTTGCTGGGGTGTATTAGTAACTTTTCTCACTGCTGTGACCGAGTATTTGGCCAGAAAGAGGGAAGGCTTATTTGTCCATGGTGACTGGGAGGACAGGATAGCGGGAACAGGAGACATCTGGTCACTTTGCATCAACAGTCAGGAAACAGAAAGCACCCAAGAAGTCAGGCAGGGCCATAAAACCTCAAGCCTTGCCCCCATGACCCACTTCCTCCTGTACTACAAATTTTAAGATGTCTTATAATAATAATAATAATAATAATAGTAGTAGTAGTAGTAAGTAGTAGTAAATAATTAATAATAAACTAGGGGCCAGACATTGGTGTAAAAGCTGATCAGAGAAACAGAACAAGCCACAGCCAACCTCACCTCACCAACTTCTCAGCCGATCCTGTTTCCACGAATCCTCAGACTGAAAGCCTCTGAGTCCTCACCCCTGAGGGTCTCAGTTGAACTGCTGCTAAAAAGCTTCTAGTTCCTGGTCCTCATACCTTATATACCTTTCTGCTTCCTGCCATCACTTCCTGGGATTAAAGGCGTGTGTCCTTCCCAAGCAAAGACATGAGATCTCAAGTCCTGGGATTTATGGTGTGCGCCATCACGCCTGGCTCTGTTTCCAGTGTGGCCTTGAACTCACAGAGATCCAGACAGAACTCTGCCTCCCTGAGTGATAGGATTAAGGGTGTGTGCTACCACTGTCTGGCCTCTATGTCTAATCTAGTGGCTGGCTCTGTCCTCTGATCCCCAGATGAGTTTTATTTGTTAGAGCACAAATAAAATATCACCACTCCACCTCTGAAAGGTTCCAAACCGTCCCAGACAGCTGGGGACCAAATATTTAAGCATGGAGCCCACAAGGGACATTTCTCATTCAAATCACAACAGGGAAGAAAATAAAATTCTAGGCTGCTCCCTCTCAGCAGGAAAGGATTGGTGCGAGAGAGGACATGTCATCTAGACGAACATGGGTCAATGTGACTGTCCTTTGCTCGTGTCTTCTAAACAGGGGCCAAACTAAGCCTTTTTCCTTTGCTGGTGTACTGTCTCAGGTATTTTGTTATAGCAACATGGATATGATAATGTATACAGTAGGACAAATAGAGGAATTGACCACTACACATTTCTGTGTCCCCCAAAAAGTAAGTTTTAAAATCCTCACAAACAAGTTGTGCATTTGATGGGCATGTTAATTAGCTTGATTTAATTACTCTACATTGCACCAAACAATATTTGTACCACTTTGTGCCTCCTATAATAGTTATACAACCAGTGAAAACCTACATGTACTTGTAATAAAAAGAGCGGATTCTTCTGAAATGCTTAGAAAAGGCCAAGTACTATTTTTCTAAGTGCTGTATATTAATTTATGTAACCCCACTGCAAGCCTGTGAGGTTAACACTATTCTTCCCATTTGGTAAATGATGAAACCATGGTACAGAGAGTGTAAGTAATTCACATAATATCACACGGTTCCCGAGAGACAGAGCTGGAATTTGATCTTGGAGATCTATCTGCTCCAAGGGTGTTGGCTTTCAAGTGTTATATTGTTCTCCCTGTCATTCTGGGCTGCTCTCTAGTAGCTGTGTTCTCCTGGTCCTGGATCTCCGGTTCAACTCAGAAGTCCTTTAGTTCCAGCATCACTGAGGGGGTTCGAGAGGGCCGAGTCTCCTCAATGACTCAGGAAGCCACAGACTCAAAGGGCCATCAATAGGTTGTCCTGGTGAAGCCTGGATTCCAGGGTCTAACTCTGCCTTTTTGTTTTGTTTATTGCTTTATTCTCCCTTATCTCTGCTGTCTGGTTGGTACAGACAAGCCCTGGGTTTTCCTCTATTTAAAAAGTTCTGGATGAGAAGTTAGTAAACAGTTCAGTAAATGACCAGATGCTAAGGAAGTGGAAACAGCTGGCTGGGCCTGTGCAGGGGAGGAGGCAGGGTTGTTTTTATGTGGGGGAGTCACTGGAAAGGTTTCAAGGGTGTCCTGGAGTGTCCCCCTTGCTCCTGTGGGACCCAAAACCCCTGCCCCTCCCCAACCCCTCCTTCCTCTTTCCATCCCCCCTCCCCCTGCAGCCACCTCATTGAGGAAAAGCATGGCCCTTCCTTGCCAATGCCCCCAACACCTCTTACTCAGGGCTTGAGGGAGGAGGTAGCTGTCACAGTTATCGTCCCAGACCCTCTAGGACTCATCAATAGAAGGAATGGATGCTGTCAGCCATTCAGTGTCTGTGGCTGGGATGGCAGCCTCCCACAGCCTCCACCCGAAGCAGCTGCAGGAGAATGGCCAGGACTTCAGGAGCTCAGGCAGAGGATGTCCAGAGAAACAATCATCAACTAGCAGAGAAAGGAGGAAGCACAGATGAGTAGCCTCAGCAGGACAGCATACCCTAGCGCTTGGTTGGAATTGTAGTAAGAGCGTGGGACTGAACTTAAAACTCTCTTGTCATCAATGATGACAGTGACACAAATATGGCAATACAAAACTGACTTTACTTCCAGGTGCTGGCCTAAGGCCGTCAGACATACTAACTTCTCCCAGCCTCCTAATGGCAGACACACACATTTGTATGCATGGGTACGTTATTGTTGTTTTTGTTATTCCTATCTGTTATGAAAAATTAGGAAACTAAGACACACAGAGGGACAAGTCGCCTGCCCAAAGCCACAGAGTTGGCAAATAACTGGGGCTCACAATAAGGAAACCTATCTAGAGTTTGAGCTGAAGGGTTTGTTTGTTAAGTATAGGGGTGTGTGTGTGTGTGTGCACACGTGGGTATGTGCTCCTGAGTGCTTGTGCCTGTAGAGGCCAGAGGCACCAGATGCCCTGCAGCTGGAGCTACAGACAGTTGTGGGCCACCTAAAATGGGTGCTAGGAGTTGAACTCAGGTCCTCCGGAAACGTAGCAAATGCTCTTAACCACTGAGCCATCCCTCCATCCCCTTGAGCTGCAGTTTGAAGAAACTGTCTTTACGGCTGGTACAATCGTCATATGAGATAGATCACCTGAGAGATGGTGTGTCTTCTCCAGTGAGTGTGTGACACTGACACAGCCAAGCAGTGGTTCACAGCAGGATCGGCTTGGTTTTTTGTTTGTTTTTCAATTCTCGTCACTGCTTTGCATGTGACCTCATGCATGGATACAGAACTCTCCGCTGGACATACTTTTCCCCCAAGGGAGTTCCGTCTGAGTGATCTGCTTCCCTCTCTGGATAAATGACAGACAGATGAGTTACCTGCTCACTTACTCATCTACTGCCCACTAGTTCTGAGACCAAGCCAAACCCCAAACAGAATACAGAAGAGGACAAACTTGGTCTGGTTGAGAAGGCGATCAAGGGGACACATCGAGTGTAATAACAACTCTAAGATGAAAGATGCTTTGTGGTCTCCCCTCCCCCACCCCACCCCCACCCCTGTGGGATACAGCAGATGCTGTGAGAGGGAGATTTTGGAAGAACAGGATGGGGTGGGGTGTTATTCTCATCCTGATTCTTACAAGAGCACATTCAATTGTTTGTAATTCCTCTCTCTCTCTCTCTCTCTCTCTCTCTCTCTCTCTCTCTCTCTCTCTCTCTCTCGGTGTAGGGTGTTAAGCGGGGATTATACTCCACACCCCTGCACTTTGTATTGACCTCTCACACATAGGCACATACTCTCCTCCTGAGCCACACACTCCCTTTGTATTAATTACCTTTAGAGATAGCATCTCACTAAGTTTATCCAGCATGGCTTTGAACTCACTTTACAGCCCAGGCGGGCCTTGAACTGTCTCAGCCTCCTGAGTGGCTGGGATCCCAGGTCTGTGCCCCAAGATCTGGCTCCAGTTTCTCTCTTTATAATCCCAACCCCTGAGCATGGCCAGTGAGAAGTGTCCCAGGAGACACTGTACAGGACTTTTCAACATAGGTTAGTGACAAGCTCCTGCTTCTGCCCAGGGTGACTATGGATGCCCTAATCCTGAAGAGCTACATCCAAGTGAGCTCATCAGCCCTCATTCAATCAGGAGAATCCTTATATGGACGGAAGATTAGGACACAGAGCGAGGATATGAGTTTCCAATGAGCCCGGAGACCACCTCACCCCACTCTTCTACATCATATGAAAGTTCCCATGTCTTTGAGGCGGAGTTTCACCCTGTAGCCCAGACTAGCCTCCAACTTGCAACTGTTCTGCCTCAGGCTCCCAAGTGTGTGTGTCCCCACACTTGGCATTTAAAGTGCTCCTGTCTGGATTATTATCTATGTGGACACCTGTAGCTGAAAGCACTGTGTCTGGAAAGTGGGGGACAAGAAAAGGATACCCCACTTTCTTGTGTTAAGTAGTGTTCTTGAGATAATCCTTTTGAATGTTTTAAGTGAGTCAGCTGAGATGGTTTTTCTCCAGAATGGTAAGAGAGAAAAGGATGTTCCTTTTCCCCAATGTAGCATGATTTAGAAGTTGATTATTAGCTATTTACCCCAAACTCCCCATTTATTTCTAGTAATAAAAAAAGAAGCAGATGGTACAACATTGCCCATTAGCCAGAGATTCCTTGTAATTATCGTGATAGTATAATTAGATTTCAAATAAGGACATTTTGGGAGTGAGAGGGAACTATTAAAAACTATGCCAAGATAGTCAGAATCTGGGTTTGTTCCAAGCAAACATGCAATGACTGTACACACACATGCAGAGACGCTTTGTCTCCACTCACAGCGGCCACAGAGGCATCTTCCAGTGCATTGTGTCATCACGCGTTAAATCATAGAAGTCACGAGCACATTTCCTTTTCATCAGACAAAGCCATTTGGATGAGCTCAGGGTATCACGCATGTTTTATTTTCCCTAAAGTGTTGCCATGCGAACACTGTGTGTTTGGGTACCACATCTGGATGCTGGATGCTCAATGTTGCTGGTTCACAAAGCACTGGAATTGGGTAGAAAGATTCAGAGGCTAGGAATTAGGGATATGAAATTCTAGTCCCGGTTTGGCCACACAGAGCAGTGCAGATAGAAATTTTCTTTTCCTGTGAAACATGGGAGGGGAACGTGTGATCTCGACGATCACTCCCAATCCCTATAGTTGCCTCCTTAGAGGGGCTGAAGGACAGCAGTGGAAATGGTGGAGCTGTTCTCAAGCCCCGTGGACTTAATTCCTCCTAAGACCAAGGTAAAAACTGGAGTGAGCAGAGGGTGATGAGAAGGTGCTGGAACTAAAGTGTCTGACATTGTTCCCTCCGGGATTCAGCATGGAAATACATGTGCCTCAGGTTATGTATAAGCATAGAGACAAAATAGCAAAGGGGGCACTGGCCACAACATTGTAATGAGTCTTCAGTATTAAAATATCAGATAAAGCCAGAACATTGGTAGCTAAGTGAGTGGGTTTTTAAAAAATTTGTTGACAATTTCATACACACATAATATATTTTGGTCATTTTCACTCCTCATCCTACCCCCTCTCTGCCTTCCGAGGGGTCCCCCTCTTATTTTCATGTCCTTTCTGGTTTTATGACTCACTGAGTGTGGTGGTTTTAATGAAAATGGCCCCCAGAGGCTCATGTGTTTTAGTGTTTGGTCCCCAGTTGGTGGAACTGTTTGAAAAAGATTAAGAGGCGTGGCCTTGTTGGAGGAGGTGTGTCACTGGGGTTGGGATTTGAGCTTTCAAAAGCCCTTGCCAGGCCCAGTCTCTCTCTCCCTGCTGGTAGATCAGATATGAGCTCTCAGCTACTGCTCCAGAACCATGCCTGCCCGCCTTCTGCTGGGATTCCAGCCATGAATGGCAGACTCACTCTCGGAACCTGTAAGTGAGCCCCCAATGAAATGTTTTCTTCTATAAGTTGCCTTGGTCATGGTGTCTCTTCACAGGCATAGAAAAGCAACTAAGCCATGAACATTGTACATGCACATTGGTGATGTGTTACTTACTGTAACATGAACGATTTTTCAGTGGCTGTACCACTGAAGAACATGACACCCCCTCCTCCAGAAACCATCAATGGCGGAGCCTCATGAGCCCTCTCCTATTCCTGAGGGTGCTGTGCTGAGCTTGCTTAGGTAACTCCCCACCCTCCAACGCCTGCTGCTGTCAGTTCATGATTGCAGCAAGTCTATCACGTCATGTCCTTTTGGAGTTTCACTGCGCTCCTCCCTGTCCCCTGACTCTTGCCGTCTTTCTACCCGCTCTCCACAAACAGAAACAAATTCCTCGTCAGCTATAACGTCGTTGGCAATGACTTTCAGGGGCTGAAGCTCTAAGGCTCAGTCTTTCCCCACAGAAACCTATTGTCCAACAGGATGAGATAAAAAGCTGGAAAATATATATCTCGTTCACAAGAATGGCAGAGAAGTCAAGCATGAAATAATCACGGCAATTTGGGCTATCAGGATATAGACATCGACATCATGGTATGAGTATGCACGGCTTCTATTGTGTTTTAAAAAAGTTTTTGTTGTTTTGCACTACAATTCATTTACAATGCATATACTCATGCTAAGTGATTTTTGTGTTTCATGAGATTTGGGCAATTTAAGTCATGTACCACAAGTCACCACAACAATCTTACAAGTCATTCCCATCACCCCCCCCAAAAGCTCCCATGCTCCATTCCAGTTAATGTTCTCAATTCTCCCATCCCAGGAATCCACAGCTTATTTTCTGTCCCCGTAGGTTAAATCTGTCTTTTCTAGAACTGCATATATTATTTGTATCTTGCCTCTTTCAGGTTCTCACTATTGTGTTTTGTATTTGAATAGCTATACCACAAGGTAACACACACACACACACACACACACACACACACACACACACACACACACACCGTGATACATATATACATGCATACATACATATTACAAGTTATATAGATATGCCACAATGTATAGAGACACATCATAAGATATATAGATATACCACAAGATATACCACTCACCTTGAGATGGGCTTTGAATATTATGAACAAAACTGCCATGAGCATGTGTGTACAACCTTTGTATGGATGTATAATTTCATTTATCTTAAATAAAAATCTAAGAATGAGTCACATGACAATGGTATGTTATAAGACATTGACAAATTGGTTTACAGTGTGGTTATCTTACCTCAAACTTCCACCAGCAATGGTAATGACAGGAAATATGATCCCGCTATGGTTTTTATGTGAATTTCTCTGATGACTACATGTGCTGGACACCATTTAACATGCTCATTAGCTGTTCATTCATCTTTTGTGAAATATTAATTCACTAAGAGTTCTTTCTACATTCTGGGTAGTTTATGTTGAGAATATTTTCTCTCAAGTTGTATCTCATTTGTTTAGTTAGTCTTTCAATTTTTTAAAACAAGAAATTTAATCTTAGGTTATTTAATCATTGATTAAAGCCTTACATGCACATATATACAAATGCATACATATATGTGTGTTATTTAACTGTATGGTTTATATCCTCTGTGTTCTTCTAAAAGCTTTATTGTTTTACTGTTCACATTTTTTTTTTTTTTTTTGGTTTTTCAAGACAGGGTTTCTCTGTGTAGCTTTGCGCCTTTCCTGGAACTCACTTGGTAGCCCAGGCTGGCCTCGAACTCACAGAGATCCGCCTGGCTCTGCCTCCCAAGTGCTGGGATTAAAGGCGTGTGCCACCACCGCCCGGCCTACTGTTCACATTTTTAATCTAACCACTGTCCTCATAAAACTGTTGTAGCCTAGAATCTTTTGAGGGGGAAAACCTCAATTGAGGAATTTCCTGGAAAAATTTCCTGTAGCTATGTCTGTGGGGAACTGTCTTCTTGTTAATCACGTAAGAGGGCCCAGTCCACTGTGGGCACCACCATCCCCTGGGTCCTGGGATGTATAAACATGCTTGCTAACTATGACCTGTGAGAAAGCCGGCAAGCAGCATGCCTCTCCTTAATTTCTGCTTCAAGTTCCTTCTTGAGCTTCTGCCTTGATTTCCCTAAAGATGGACTGTGACCTAAAAACTGAAAGAAACCCTTTCCCTCCCCTAAGTTACTCTTGTTCAGAGTGGGTTTTTTTGTTTTTGTTTTTGTTTTTTGTTTTTGTTTTTCCACAGCAACAGGATAAAACCAGAACATCACTTAGAACTGATATTTGTGTACAATATAAGGCAAGGTCCCAGTTCCTTTTCTGGTTCTTAAGGGTAGGGAACAAACCTAGAACCATTCATTAAAAAGATAAATGATCCCTAAACAGTTTAAGCTAAACAACTGTCTCACTTATCCAGAGGGCCTAGCCCAGTACCATGGGGGCTCCTCAGCTATTGGTCCACAATTTATGTTTCTCCACTAGTTTGGCTATTTGTCTCTGTGCTTTTTCCAATCATGGTCTCAATATCTCTTGCTCATAGAATCCCTCCTCTCTCTCATCGATTGAACTCCTGGAGCTCCGCCTGGGACCTGGCCATGAATCTCTGCATCTGCTTCCATCAGTCACTGGATGAGAGTTCTATCATGACAGCCAGGGTGTTCAAAGTCATCCGATCACCAGAGTAGGTCAGCTCAGGTACCCTCTTGACCATTGCCAGTACTCTATGGTAGAGTCATCTTTGTGCATTCCTGGGAACCTCCCTAGCACTCTGCTTCTCCCTACCCCCATGGTGTCTTCATTTATCATGGTATCTCTTTCCTTGTTCTCCCACTCTGTTCCCATTCCAGCTGGAACCTCCTGCTCCCCTAGGCTCTCTTCCCCCATCCCTTGCCCTCCATTACCCACCCTTACCCCCAGTTTGCTCATGTAGATCTCATCCACTTCTCCATTGCTGGGCGATCCTTACATCTTTCCTAGGGATGTCCTTACTAGCTAACCTCCCCGGAGCTGTGAGTTACATTCTGGTTATCCTTTGCTTTATATCTAGTATCCACTTATGAGTGAAGATGGGACCCATCCCTGGTGTATGAGCTGGCTTTTTGGAGCCTAGTGCTTATGGTGGGACACTTTGTGCAGCCTTGGTGCAGGGAAGAGGGGCTTGGACCTGCCTCAACTGAATGTACCAGGCTCTGCTGACTCCCCATAGGAGACCTTGCCTTGGAGGAGGTGGAAATGGGGGAGGGTTGGGGGGAAGGCTGAGGGGTGGGAAGAGGGAGGACAGGGGAATCTATGGTTGGTGTGTAAAATGAATAGAAAAATCTCTTAATTTAAAAAAAAAGATAAATGATCTTTTTTTTCCAAACCTGCTGAATTATAGTGTACATTTTCTTATCATTCGTTGAGTTGTGTTCTACTTTGCTTTCCATCATGGGTGTGACAAACCCCATAACCAAAAGCAGCATGGGGAGGAAAGGGTTTATTTCATCTTAGATAATCAGGTCACAGTCCATTATTGAGGGAAGTCTGGGCAGAAACTCAAGGAGAAACCAAGGAGGAATGTAGCATACTAGCTTACTCAGAGCTTCTCTCAACTGACTTTTGATGCAGCCTGGGCCCACCAGCTTAGGGATGGTACTGCCCACAGTGGGCTGAGCCATCTCACACTAATTGTCCATCAAGATAATCTCTCACAGACATGCCACAGGCCAATCTGATCAAGGCAGTTCTTCAGCTGAGGTTCCTTCTTCCCTGTTGACTGTAGGTCAAGTTGAGAAAGAAATAACCGGAAGTTGCAAAAGTTCTTAATTTACCTTAAGACTTGGTCAGCCAAACATACTGAGAACATTTCCACCCACTCTGTTGCCTGCTTTCATTTTCTTAGCAATGTCTTTCAAAAAGCAGAATTTTAGAATTTCAGAGTCCAGTTCACCAGCTTTCACTTTATGACTAGTGATTTTTGTGTTCTAGGAAATCTTTGCCTAATTTACACATCACAAAGTTTTTCCTTTAAGAGTTTTACACTTTTAATGTTACATGTAGTTCTGTTTTGAATGAACTTTAGTATATAGTGTGAAATAAGGGCCAAAGTTCGTTTTTTTATGTCATTCATTTTATCAATACTTTTGTTTCTAGAAATGCTCTAGACTTACAGAAAAACTGAATAAAGCACACTAAGGGTCCTTGAATCTCCCCATGCCTGGGTTTTCCTATCGCTACCACCTTTCCTATGTACGGTACCTGTGTCATGGTAAGAAGACAGTACTGACATATTATCATTGCCCAGTCTATTATCTACTGTGTTCTCCTTAATTTTATTGCCTGTTTTCCCCCCTACTCCAGATCCTATAGCATGAGCTCAGGTCTCCTTTGTCTCCTCTTGGCTGTGAGAATTTTTCCAATTTTGATGACCTTGACGGTTCTAAAGGGTGCTAACGGGGACTTCCGTGAGCTATCATAAATTTGGATTTCTCTGATGGTTTTCTCATGATAATAGCGAGGTCAGATTTGGGGGCAGGGGAAAAACCATCAGAGGGAAAGTGCCATTTTTAATCTCATTGTGTTCAGGGTGTATTCTAGTCACGTGATTGGTGTGTGTTACCGTTGGCCTTGGTCACTTTGCTCAAATAGTCGGTATCATATTGTCCGCTATTGTTCTTTCTCTAGTTCCCACACTGTGCTCTTTGGACGGCAGTGACTGGGCGCTGCCCACAGTGCAGGAATGAGAGCTGGGCATGCTCTCCGGGTGGACAGTGCTCCGATCTGGAAGTCTGTAAAGGATATTTTTCTCTTTTTCAGGCACCTGTTCATGGCAACATGGATGCCTGAGCACTTATTGTATGCCTTGGGCTACAGTCTGGTACCACTTGATTTTTTTTTTTTTTTTTTTTGCTGCTCAGTTGTCCCTGTGGTGGCAGCTGAAGCTTTTCCACTGATTCCTGTGCCCCAGGCAGAGAAAGGGGACACTCCCACAGGTCCTTTGGCTCATGCCTCTCTGAGTGGTCACATTCTCTTCATGTCAATTTCCAGTACTTTTTTTTTTTTTTAAGATTGCCATTTTCTCTATTGACACTCTGAAAGCAGTTGACCATAGATACGGTCACCATGTCCTTCTCAGGCCGTTGGTGCTGCTGTATAAATTTACCCTTATTCTCATTTGGGGGAAGAAAAATGATGGGCTACATGCTGCCAGATCGTCACATGCTTACACGCATTCCCTCCCAAGAGGCCTTTCTATTGACAGCTCTGCTGCTCCCTGGTGATCAGAACACATGGCCTCCGTGGCCTTTGCTGCTGTGAACTAGCCTTGTGGTCTGACGTCTGGGAACAAGGACACTGACGGTCAGTTGACTGCCATAGCAAGAGATTTAAAGGGACTCTTGCTGGTTCCTTGATGGAGAAGGGTCCCTTAATAATCAGAACCCCTAGAGTGACCCCTGAGCTTATGATAGGAACACCCCCAAAGTTCCAAAGGCCCATTCCTACCTCCACTTAATACTTTACGGGTCTAGTGGATACTACAGTCTTGCAGTCACTACTGTTGGGGACTGGGGCTAGCTCCGAGTGTAGCTTATTCACATACTTTATCCACACTTATTTGCAGTCCTGGAGGGGCCTACTCCATCCTACGATCAATTGCTCTTGAATCTACCCAACCTTTGTGTTAGTGGATCTGAAAGGATCTAGCCCATGATAGATAGCTCTAAATACACGATCATCTAATGTTTCATGGGCAAAAGCTGTATCGTTATCTTAGGCGAATAGCCCACCAAGAGATGATTTCCAAATTCTGTAGAGTATTTTTTTTTTTTTTTGCAGAACCATGGTCACGCTTCAGAGTTGAATCCCACATTTAAATTCTCCTACTGGGTTTGCTTTAATCTTCTAACAGTGGCCTTTCCCACCTGGATACTTTAATAACATACTGTCTGGTGAGTCAAATGGACTAAGTGGCAGGGGTGCTTGTATTTCTGACTGGACTTATGCTGAGGCACTCTCTGACTTGGCCTGATTCAAATCTTGCAACGTCCACAGCACTTAATAAAGAGGGCATTCTCCAGTGTCAAATAGTCTCATCCCATAAAGAGAGGAGGCCCGCTAAAAATGTTACTGCCTTCAGTACTGAGAAGACTGGTGTAACAAATTGTCCTTCAGTTTGATGAGATGTTCCAGCATGCCCCTAAACACTTCGCTGATGTTGCAAGCCCCCAAATCTTCCGAATTTATCTTCCATTTTCATGGTATACACACACTAAGGCCTCAATGGACTAGCTACATCTTCCTACATAGCTAACACGATGATTAACATAATGTTACGCTCTGATGATGTCATTGGGATGAACTAGTATGATACATCCCTATATTTTTTTTAATATATCCCTCTACACATAACATCAATGTCAGTGGTGTTCATACAGTTCTAAGACAACATTGCAAAAATGGTATCATCTGTCCTGAATGAATAAGATCTATTGCTGGGCCTTCTTCTAATAGGGGTGGAGAAAAAAAGCACTCACCAAATCGATTTATGGCTATGACCTCAGCCTAAGATTGTGGGAATCGGTTCCTACAAGACCCCACTTCTGGTGCTGCAGCTGCATTTGGGACAAGGAGAGAGAGTGTGTGTATGGTAGAAGGTGAGCCTGGAGCTGTGGGATGGTGTCTGGTCATGAATGGCGCTAACAGGCTCACAGCGGGATCCCACTTTATAAGGAGCACAGACAGAGGCCCTTTCAGGTTTACAAGCAATGTATTCTACCCACTCACTAGTCTCAAACAGAAAGTAGTGGTTTCTAACATTTCAAGAGCTTCCAAATGACCTGACTCACTGGGAAGAGTGGGTGGTCTTGCCCACATCCTACCTTCAGGACCGGAACACATATTTCGGCTGCCGAAAGTATTGGCTCCTAGAGTCTCATGGCTGTGTCCCAACCACCACTATTCCTGGAATAATGTGTACTTTCAACCTTCTTTGCCTTTGCTACTGCTTGTCTGGAATGTTGTCTCCATTCCCCATGCCTCAAGAAATGTCCTCTGTCCTGTAAGATTACGTAGGTGTCTCCTCTCCCTCAGGGGGAGGATTGCTGTTTTGTCCTGTCCCCAGAGCACCTTCCCCAGTGTGTCCCGACAGAGGCAGTATCCGTGTATTACCTCATGGCTACCTTACCACACTCTGCACTTCCTTATGTCCAGGCAGGTCCCAGGAGCTTGCCACCAGAGGTTTGCTCAGAGCTCACACTGGTAGACATTCAAAGAATGTTCGAATGAACTAAATGCTTTATCTAATCAAATCTGGTTCTAGTGTAACAGGCCAATATCCAAGGCTGGCACACAAACATTCGTTCTCTCATAAAGCAGGTGTTTGTTGCCACAATACAGGGTTCTCGAATGTTCGTGCTTGTGACAGTCATCACATCAAGTCTGGAAAGTCAAGCCTAAGTCTTTTATTTTTACTTCCATCTGAGTTGAATCCATTTAACCTCACAAAAAAGTGTGTGTGTGTGTGTGTGTGTGTGTGTGTGTGTGTGTGTGTGTGTGTGTGTTTTGGGGGGCATATGTGTGTGTAGGAGGTTTGAGATTTTTGGGTACTCTGATTTCTTCTATTTTTGCCTTCAAAACATGAGTGACAGAGTATTGAAAGCCGGGACTGTAACGATGGCTCAATGGTTAAGAACACTCCCTGCTCTTGTGAAGGACCCATGTTCAATTCCCAAGACTCCCAAAGCAGCTCTAACTCCTGATCATTTCTAACTCCTGTGCCAGGTGACCCAATATGCTCTTCTGGCCTCTGTGGGTACCAGGTACACACGTGTTTCATAGACATACTTGCAGGTGAAACACCCACACACATTTTTTTATTAAACCTTTTTCAAAGAACAATGAAGGTAATCCCAATAGTGCAGAAAGCAAATATATTCTGTTTAAACAGTTTTAAACTTACAGCTGAGTTTTCATTTTAGTACAAACCTTATTCTTTTTAAAATCTTCATCATCATCATTTAAAATCTTTGGAGCTTAATTGTCATACTCCCACAAAGCAAACAAGCAAATAAAAAAACCAAAGCATGAATTTGTCATATGTTTACCCCTTTCGAGGTACAAATGCTCATGGAAAGATTATCTGCACAAAGTTCAAGTTGATATCAGTGTAAAATTATGAACTGCAAATCAGCATGCTTTGGCACACCTACATTTTTACCATAAACAAGATGTTTAACCAAAATAGAGGCTTTGTGCTGTGTTAGACTTAATTTCTGGTAACTTTAAGATTCCCAAGTCGTGGCAGTCTCTGCATGACAGCAGACAGGTCCACACTGACATATTTATTTCCATAGTTATTAACAAAATCAGGCCCTCAATTGTTCTCACTAAAGTTCAGCTGAAGCACAGAACCGCTTTGAAATAGTTTTAGCAGAACAGCACAAAAGAAACAGGACTCTACGTCCTGACGGCTTTTCCAGCTCCTCCTCAGGCCTCCCACCATCTGTGGTTGAACCTACTCCAGTCCCATGCTACAGATCTCATCCAGTTTCCCCCACGCAAAGTTTCTGCCCCGGTTCGTTCCGCATCCTACACCGGAAACAAGACTGGGTCCTGTCTCTCTCTACCACCCCTATGGCACAGACAAGGGGAATGTAAGTAGATATGGCAGCAAGTGTAAGATTCTTGCCGTGTGTATGTGTGTGTGTGTGTGTGTGTGTGTGTCTGTATGTATGCATGTCCATGTTCATGTGAAATGTAAGTATGTGTGTGCACATGCATATAGTCCCATGTGGAGGACAGAGATCAACCTCCCAGATCATTCCTCAAGTGCCATCTACCTTGATTTTTGAGAAAATATCTCTGACTGGCATGGCATTGCCAAGTGGGCCCAGCTGGCAGGCAACGGGGCCCCAGCAATGCACTTGTCTCCACTTCCCCAGGACTGGGGTTACAAGCATGCACCACTGTTCCTAGTTTTTAAAATGTGGCTTCTGAGGATAGACCTCGGGTCTCTTTTTCTTTTTTTTTTTTCTTTTTCTTTTTTTGTTTTTGGTTTTTTTCAAGACAGAGTTTCTCTGTGTAGCTTTGTGCCTTTCCTGGAACTTACTTTGTAGACCAGGCTGGCCTTGAACTCACAGAGATCCGCCTGCCTCTGCCTCCGAGTGCTGGGATTAAAGGCGTGCGCCACCACCGCCCGGCAAGCTCAGGTCTCATGCTGGTAAGGCGTTTTACTGACTCACCTATCTCCCCAGCCTTCTCCTTGCCTTCTTCATGGTGATTTCAATCAACGATGTGTGGTCCAGCCTGGCTGATGAGCAAGCCCAGGAACACACTTGAGTTTTTAGCCACATCATTTAATTTCAGACTGAATTGTCGCATGAGAAACAAGATACCCAGTCACTCTTTCTGTCTACCCAGGGACTCGTCCAAAAGAAAGGACACACTCAGGATGCCTCTGACTCTCTTGTTTCTGAAGTGGCCGCACACCTTGACAGAACATGGAGCTATTCCCGCTTCCCAGTTATTTCCTGAAGGATAAACACTGACCTGAAATCCTTTTAGTCAGTCTGAAAGGAACCCGTCTTCACGTGAACACTTTTTCCGGTCTTGCGGTGGTTGTTTGTAGCCTCAAAGGCTGGGGCAGGATGTTTCTCTCCCAAGCTTCTCATCTCTCAGATGTCCTTGAACAACCAAACAGAAATGACATCATTCTCTAATGGCTCTAGTCGACATTCAAGGAGCGTAAAATGGCTCCCTCTGTCTGGCCGTGTGGCTTTGTCTCATGGGGAATGTGTGTGTGTGTGTGTGTGTGTGTGTGTGTGTGTGTGTGTGTGTGTGTACATGGGTGTTCCAGATGTGTGTATATACCCCATGTTTACATATAAAAGCATATATATGTATGTGTCTTTGTAACCCTACCTACCATTATATCTCTACACAAATACTACTGTGAAAATATTTAATTCAATTCTAAGAGTAACTTGACCATTTTAGCACCTACTAGGTACCAAATAACATGCCTGAGTCATGTAATCCTTCAAGGCAGCTGCAATTTTGCAGCTGAGTAAACTGAGGCTCTGGGTGCACCGCCACTAACTGTCGAGTGTCTCGGCTTCTTGACCTTTCTCCCCATTTCTTCTCCTGCCCTTCGCTCTAGCTGCTTCCTTTGAAGGCTCCTCCCTTCCCCCCTAGTCTGTGCAGCTTTAGAATCGACGTCTGTCTGAAACTTTCATCTCACTGATGCTCAGGACTGTTGTTTTCCACAGGGTGCTGGAGCAGGTGGGACCTGCTACACCACCTCTCAAGAGCTGGCCGTCAGCATCTCTCCCTATTCCAGGTTCAGTGACGTATTGGCCATGGTGGGAACACTTACACCACGGCAAGTGTCAGCAATACAGATCAGGGCTTTATTTTGGAAAAGCCAGCTACTAAACATTTGCCAGCATAATGCCTTCTTGTAGAAATTTAAATGTGTGTCCATTTGTCTTTGGTCCGTATGTTCTAGGGTGACTCCCACTTATCCAGGACTGAAACATCTCCTGGGACATGAATTTTTTTGTTTTTGTTTTTGTTTTGTGTGTGTGTGTGTGTGTGTTAGAACAATGGTGATGCTGGACAAATCTGGAGAGTTGGCCACCAAGATTAGGGCCCCAAACAAGGGATCCCAGAGAGGGGCAAAACCCCAAATGTAAGGGAATTGCAGACAAAGCAGTGTAAGAGACATTTCTATAGCAAAAAAATGGCACCCGGTGGTCCTCAGTGGGGGTATCTGCAAGAAACTCCCAAAGCGCCCATTGGTAATGACTTTTTATTTACATATCTCCCAGAAGGCACCAAGGCAGGTTGCACATTTCCAGTGTGGTAGGACTGTGTATGCCTTTTTTTTTTTTTTCTGTAGCTCCCTGTAGTAGAACCTGGATACCCTGACACAGGATAAAGTACATGGCCCCTGCAGCACACAGAGTTCTGGGCTGCCAGTTGCCTAGAGACTGTATTCCTTTCTGGGGACGCAGTAGCCAATGACTGATACTGAAACAGAAGAAGGGTTCCAAGCCCTCATCACCACTTGGGACAAACACAGTGTCATCTCAGCTTCAGGCCTCTTTGGGGCTTGATGCCGGCTGTGCTACAGCTCGGTGTTACACCCCACCCCAGTCCCAGATGATGATGGCAAGGTTTCATCCTGAGGGAGGAAGGGCAAGAGGTCCACTAGGTGAGGGCTGGGGCTTGGACTCACACCTGATTGTAGTAGAATATTACTTTAAGGTGTGTTACTTTTTGTTCATGTTGCATTTGTTTAACTCTGTGAAGCTGTGTTACTGTGCCTGTGTAAAACACCTGATGGTCTAATAAAGAGCTGAACAGCCAATAGCCAGGCAGGAGAAAGGAGAGGCGGGGCTGGCAGGCAGCGAGAACAAATACATGGAGACATCTCAGAAGAGACTGGAGAGCTAGCAGCCAGAGAAGGAGGAGGATATCAGAGACCAGCCGCCCAGCTACACATCGAGCCACAGAGTAAGATTGACAGAAGTTAGAGAACGGGAAAAGCCCAGAGACAAAAGGTAGTTGGAATAAGTTAAGGAAAGCTGGCCAGAAACCAAGCCAAGCTAAGACCAGGCATTGATAATTAAGAATAAGCCTCCATGTGTGATTTCTTTGGGAACTGGGTGGCAGCCCCCCCCCAAAAAAGAGTAAAAACCAAACAACACCTGATGGGTTCAGCGCAAACAATAAACCGTTTACAGGACCTTCTACTCTTTCACCATCCCCGAATGGGTAAAGCCTTTCTGTATTTACTCCCTAATTCACAAAGACCACACTGAGAAACAAAAGATTCAAGCTCTGAGACAAAGGTAGGCAAAGGTCTCAATGTGCCGTAAGATCAAACACGTCCTCAGAAGAGCAACACTCAGTTGACCACAAGTCAGGATATGGGGATTTTTATCAGTGTCACTTACCCCAGCTAATCATTAACCCAGATTGCCAAGGGCTTAGACTAGCTCCCTGACAGAAACAATATGGACCGTGTGGGAACCCTGAGTAAATGTGGCTCTTTGAATTCTATCCCAGGCTTTTCCTGGGCCTTTGAAGACCACTAGTCATATTTGGACAGGGGGCACGCATGGTTTTGTTGAAAGGTGCTTTATGTGTGAGGCTGAGGTCACGTCACTAATGGTCATATCAGGCACAAGAAACTTTGTTGTCTCAGGGGTATGAAAGGTTGCAACCTTCCACCCCACCTACCCCACCCCAAGTTCTTAGCAGGTGTTCCGGACACTGGCATATTTGAGATGTTTACAAAGCCCAAGAAATTAATGTTCATTCATTCTGTGCTCACACTACAGCTCTCTCTCTCTCTCTCTCTCTCTCTCTCTCTCTCTCTCTCTCTCTCTCTCTCTCTCCACACACACACACACAATGGGGAGGAGAAATGAAAAATCATATCAAAATATCAAAATCCTACTTCAGAAGAAACCAGGAAAGGGAGGAGAAAAAAACCTAAACAAAAACACTTTATCCACCAAACTTTTTTAGACACCATTTTTTCATGTGTAGCTGTCTGGCCTGATTCTTTTGTTAATATATATTCATGTATGTATATGAATGTTACATATATAATGTTATATTATAAATAACCATATAAATGAACTTATATATATATAAATACAAATATATATATGAAGTTAAATTATCTTTTAAACCTACCTCAGAAGAAGAATATTTAGATTGGAACAGAAGACTCCATCACACATTTTCTGTAGGTGAGTGTAGAAATGGCACCAGAAAGGGGACTTGCAAATTAGCAGCAGGATTCACACTACCGGCATGGGACAGGCGATGTGAACATTCACTTCTGAATATCCCGGCTCTTCAGAAGATGGAAAATGTTTTCTCCTCCAAATAATGCTGAGGACAATAAGCATCTTCCTTTACATCTCATATCCTCACTAGTAACAGCGTATCTGTGCTTAAAACTCCTCAGCAACTCTCCATATGTCTTAAGACCGAGTGTTTCCCGGTAGCACCTTCTCATGGACCTCATCCTCTCACAGGACACACCATCTCTTAGTTAGTACCTACATTCTCACAGACCATGTTTTTCCCAAGAGCCCTACCTTCTCACTGGTCCCACTTCTAGACGTTCTTCTCTTATTACTTATAATTCTCTTATTATTCCTTCCTCTCACTGGCCCTGCCTGCTAGACCCTCCAGGCCTTTCAGCCTCCTGCCAAGCTCTCATTTTGACACATCTTCCCTCTGGCGGCCTATGCTCTCCCAAGGAAATTGCTGGGTGTGGTTGGAATCCTGCACCATGCTAGTAGTACAAGGTAAACCCTGTGAGATCCTGGGATCTGGTTTCCCACTGTGAAATGAGAGACCTTGCTACTTCAGTTGCTGTAAACCTGGCCTTTGACCCTACAGAGGCAGAGAGGGGAGTGAAGGGTTTCACACACAGCAGCACTCCAAGCTTCTCATCACCTCTTGACTCTGAAACAAAAACAGTTGTTGTCTCCAGGTTATCTGCCCACGTCAAGAAAGCACCAAATAAGTAGGTGCACTGTTTAGAGCTTTAGAAAGTTTCTTGAAGACATTTTCAAAGTATGGAATATATTTGTTCTCATGGAGAATGTAAACGAATGAGTGGAAAAAATCTAATGATTCCCTATAAAGAACTCAATTGAAATGTCATTTTTCAGGGGAGTCACCTTCCCTGTTATTTGCTGGCCTAATGTCTAATAATGTCCTTTTCATCAACGTAATAAATATTTATGCAACCATTTGCATAGCATCCATGTTGCCAACTGCAGGATGCATTCCTCTTCTCTCTCCATTGTTTTATCCCCAGCACCTGTACATCACGTAGCAGAGAGGCAAAATCAAATAAATACCAGTTGAAGGAGCAGCCCCTTTCTTTAGCTGCCAACACATGGCCCACAGCTCTTCCCCAGTTCCCTTCACCTGGAACCTTGTTTGAAATGCAAATGGAGGGTCCTTCCCCAGCCCAGAAACTGTAGTCTCTGGGTGGAGCCCAGAAATCTATTTTAATAAGCCCCCACCCACTCACCCTAGTGATCCTGGTTCCACCCTCAAGGGCGGAATAAACTAAAGTTGAACACCAGACTGTCCCATGAGGGGTCTGGAATGACAGCGGACAGAAAAAAAAACTTACCCTTTCAACTTAACGGGGAACAGAGGGCATATTGTGGGGGATGGGGCATGCAGCTGCCTGGGTACAGAGAACGGAGACACACTGTAACACCGGCTGCCCCTTAACAGATTGCCCCCTCTGACTTCCCCCTCCTTATGGTTTGAATAAAAAGTGACCCCCGCCCCCACCTCCAGGCTCCTGTGTTGGAACACTCGGTCCCCATCTGGTGGTTCGGTGTGAAAGGCTGGGCAGGTTTTAGATACAGGGCCCAGCTGGGAGATGTAGGAGCATAGAGGCAGGTCTGGAGGGTTATAGCTGGCCTGCTTCTGTGTTCTTTTCTCTGCTTCGTGGTCGGCTCTGATGTAAGGAGCCATGCCACCAGCTCCCACTACGACAGGCTGGGTCCTAGCTGCCATGACTGACGAGAGATACCCTTAAGCTGGAGTCAAAACCCTTCTCTCTTTAAGCTGGTGGTCTGTCAGGCTTTTCTGTTATGGCAACAAGAAAAGTAACTAACACAGTCTCTCTCCGCCCAGGATTCTGAATTTTAAAAAAAGCCACACCTAAAAGATGTCATTGAAAGGTAAGCTAAGCTTTTAATCCCGGCACAGGGTATGGGGGGGGGGGGGGGATCCAGGCAGAGGTGGATGTATCTCTATTGTTGAGTTGGAGGCCATTGTGATCTACACAGCAAGTTCTAGGCCAGTCAAAGCTACAGAATAAGACCCTGTTTTCAAAAACAAAAAAAGAAAAAGAAAAAAAATACATAATTTTGTGTAAAAAATTTATTTGGGGCTGGAGAGATGGGTCAGCAGTTAAGAGTGCTTATCGCTCTTGCAGAGGACCCCTGGTTCAGTTCCCAGCATGCACTTCAGGCAACACGAAACTGCCTGTGATTCCAGTTCCAGGGCATCTGGCCCACTCTGGTCTCCCACCGTGCTCTTAAACTCACACAGACACGGTACATACACATAATTTTTTTTTTAATTAAATAAATCTTTCAAAAGATGTCAGGGTCACATTAGTGCCAACGAGTGAGTGGAATGAATGTAGAGAATAGCCTTGGGTCAAAGCACGTGGCTTGTTGTCCCCAGTGAGCCAGAACCAAGTTCACCATCACTCACCTGGACCACACGCCTCCCCCGGAGGGTACCGCTTGCTTCTCTGACCCTATGAGGATTCCTCCTTCTATTGCCCCCTCATCTGCTCACTCTTGGTGACTCCGAGAGCATCTCTGTGCCCGCTTAGGAATCCCTGAAAGCCATCACGCTGGAGCTCAACCCACTCAACACAGCTGAACAAACTCCCTCTGTGACCTGCCTGATAAGAACATTTGGTTTACTCTGCCTGGCCAGGGGTGTGTGTGTGTGTGTGTTTGCTGTTTCTTTAATAAGGGGAGACCATTTAATTCATAAAAATAGTATTTACACTAAAGAAAAAAAAATCAGTGGGAAAGAGAAGGATCCCATAAACAGAAATCCCCGCCCATGAATGAGCTGGGCATTATCCAAGTCATAAGGTCATTATCAATCCATAAGGTCTTATTGGTGCAGAAACAATGTATCGATTGGAGTCATGTTCCATAATAAAACCAAGAGAAGGGAGCTTCCTCAAGTAATTTTTATGAGAAGATGGCTCGAGGCCTCAGACCACTGATCTCAGAAACACTGAGCCCCTCCCTCTCCTGAGACCCGTGACGGCCGAAGTGGTCCCTGTGACCATAGGTGAGTGGTGTTCAGCTGCCTGATGTAGGGACTTAGAACCAAACTTAGGTCCTCTGCAAGAGCAGCAAGCTCTCCTAATGACAGAGCTGTCTTCCCAGCCCAAGACTAAGATGTGGTGACAAGTGTCTGTAGTGCCTTTGAAAATGACCGGCTTTATGTATTCTTTCAGATCACTCATCTGAACCCCTCTGTTTATTCCACCAGATTACTTCAGATCATAAAAACGTTCTTTCCAGAATATTCTGAAGTCAATTTCCAAGGAGTGAAAATAGGCAGAAAATCATGCGGAGTCTCACAGTCGGTGGCCTCTGTAGTTCCTGACTTTCACAGGAATGGCTTTGCAAAGCTGTGTGTTTATTCTTCATGGGTGTGTCCTGGATTCCACTGTCAAGTTCCCTCAAAGGCCACAGCCATACCTTCCCATGAAGACTTCCCTCTTTTTAAAGAAACACCTCCCACAGACTCAGCAGGGCCAATGGGAGGGGTGAAGCCTGGAATAGATTCTTCTCCCTCTCCCTGGCCAAGGACCTGAGTCCCTACCCATAGGGATCTCTTCATTTCTTTCATGCTAGAAGGACCTTCCTGAATTCATCAAGCAAAGATGAGATTTGGGCTTGAGATATGACTCCACTCTCACGCTACATACTCTACTTAGACAGGCTGCTACCTACCTTCTTATTTTTCCACATTGTTACAAGTGTTTCCATAGGTATAAGCAGGTGCACAGATTAAATGTGATCTGCTATTAATGTAATTTACATTTGCCTGCTAAATAGTGATTTTGTCATGTTTCATAATCATCTTAGCTATGTGGGTTTACTTTTCTCTTTGTGAAATTCCTAATTATCTCCTTTGGTCATTTTTCTATTCGATTCTCCCCCACCCCCTTTTCCATCAATTTCTAAGAACTCTTTATCCATCGCAAACACTGTCAGGCATTGTTCTTTGCCTTGCAAACATTGGTCCAGATCCATTGTATATTTAGAGCTCGGGTGGATGGGAGCAGCACATGTCCACAAATGTGCAGGTGTGCACTCTCTTGCTAAACATTGGAAGGCCAGAAGAGGATGCTGGCATCTTTTGCTCTCTTCCCTACTCCCTTAAAAACAGGCTCTCTCTGACTGAACCCAAAGCTTGACATTTGGGGTGGGCTGGCTGTCCAGTGTGCTCCCAGATCTGTCTGTCTCCACCCTTCGATGTTAGAGTCGTGGGCACATTCAGCCATGCCCAACTTTTTTATAGGGGTGTTTAAGATTCAACCTCAGGTTCTCAGGCTTGCACAGTGAGTACTTTTCCTCACTGAGCCGTCTCTCCAGGTCTCTGCTTTATTTGTTAAAGTGTACAGTGATGTGCGCCTGATTAAGATTTATTCTCTTTAATTTCTAGTCTCTGAGTTTCTGGTCTTGCTTAAGAATCTTCTTCTTTCCTTTCGGATGTGTGTGATCGTGTGTCTATAATCCCAACTACTCAGGAGGCTACAGCAAGAGTGAAATATTCAAAATATTTTAATAAATAAGTAAATAAATAAATAGAAATGGGCCGGCCTTTAATATTTGTTTTATTTATATTTTATTTGTGTGTCCGTGTGGGGATATGGGCAATCTGCAGGTATGTGCATGTACATGCTGGTGCCTGTGGAGGCCAGAAGAAGGCATGGGAGCCCCTAGAGCTGGAGTTACAGGCAGTGGTGAGCCCCAACACATGGGTGCTCTTTACTGTTGAACCCTCTCTCCAGCCTCTGTTGATTAATTTCTTCAGGGGGAGGGTATTTGATTGGATTGCAGTTGGATTTGTTTTCTAGTAATTGGTGGAAGAGCTACTGTTCAAAAGTTTCATGGCTGGTATCAGGTATTCTTCCTTATAAGTTTTTAAATCCTTTAAAAATCAGCAAACAGCTAACTTTCAACAATAAATTCCTATTGTCTGCCTGAATTTGCAAGAACTGCCAGAGGCACCCTTGAATTTATTTGACAAAGCAGCGCCTCTGTTGATGGCCTGGTTATAACTGGAACTGTTTTCCTCAGAGACTGGCATAAAGCTGTGTTCAGCTTTGATAGTTATGACGTCAGTGCTGGTAGCTCTCTGTGACCGCCATTCTGTAGGCCATTTTTCATTAGACTGTAAGCACTTCAAACACTATGAAAATGAATCTATATTACACGTAGTATTTGATGATGATGATGATGATGATGGTTAACCTTAATTGTCAAATTTGATGAGATTAGAATCACCATGGGAACACAGCTCCAGGTGTCTTTAATGCCATTTCCCTATAGGCTTAACTGAAGTGGGAAGGCTTACCCGGGATGTGAGGGTATCATCCTTTGGGCTCAGGCAGGGGCTAGAAAAGTAAGTGGGACACCAGAACTCAGCATTGTGTGCTTCCTATGAGGATGGGAGCTGCCTCCAACTCCTGCGACCAACGTTAGCAATGCTCTCTCTGTCCTGCATATTGCCTTTCGTGATAGACTTTCCCCTCAAACTGTGAGCTTTCCTTCTTTAAATTGCTTTTCTCGTGTACTTTGTCATAGCAATAAGAATAACTAGTACAATGACCATGCATAGCTAAAACTCTACAGTTAAATGTTTCCAAAAGTTTCACAGTATGAAGTAGCAATGAATACATACTCTGTGCTTATCTGTTTGCTAGTCTGTGTTCTTCTGTACCAATTTCTTTAACGGCTGTATAATATTCCACTTTTCTAGTCTGCTTTTTCAAATGCCAAGTTATTTAACAGCCATATACTATTCCACGATGCCCTCTTGGTGCACTGAACAGAGAGTCATTCTCATAGTATTCCATGACATGGTATAATGTTTAATCTTGTTGAATTCTTACCAGGTGGATAGGAATGAGAGGTAGCCTGGACATTAACAAAGCACACTTATGTAGATGTGTAGTGTTTCCAAATACAACTAACATAGGACAGCAGCTAAGCGGGAAAAGACCTGCCCTGAACATGTATGGAATCGCCATGTCGGCTATGGAACAAAGCTAGGAAGAAGAATCCAGGCAGGAGGTTACTGTGGAACAAGTGTGTGTATTGCTACTGCCTTGCTTGTGGGCACCAGACTCACTTCTTTGGACTTTAGTGAGGACTCACACCAGAAGTTCTCCAGGGAGCTTCGATCCTTTAGCCTTGGACTGGGAATGTAGAGGCTTCCATATCCTTGGACATAAAAACTACTGTGTTCTCTGCTTCCCAGTATGCAGGTGGCTATTGAGAGACTATCCAGCCTCCAAGTGTGTAAGTCAGTCTAATCAATACCCGCATGTAGTGTATGTGAGTGTGTGTTGCATGGTGTGTGTGTGTGTGTGTGTGTGTGTGTGTGTGTGTGTGTGTGTGTGTGTGTTATTAGTTCTGCTCCTCTTTTGTGCCCTGAACCACCTGGATATGTCATTTTTTATTCCGTCTCCCCACAAATGGGACTTCAGTTCTCAGCTCTCTTTTCCTGCTACGGATACTTGCGTATATATCCTGAAGTTCTCTTCACAAACATGGAGTTGCATGCTGAGTCAATCATTTAAATTCAGGATGTATATATCTTGCCAGATTGTTTTCTCATAAACACGCAGCCATTTCCCTTCTGTGGCGGTGATCCCTCCAGAATAGGGCAGTCATGTGTTTTCTGTTTCCTTCGCGTTTCGCCTTCCTTTACACTTCGTGTGCATTCTTCATAAACAAACAAAACAACAAACAAAAAACAATGTCGTGCTCTGCTTTTTACTCAGTGGAACCACTGGCAAACCTAATCCCATTGCATTGGTTTATGACTCTGCTTTGCTTTTTTGGTCTATCCATTTGCTCTTCTCTTTCTCTTCCTAGATCCGCCAAAATGAACGGTCCTTTCCAATTGTACTCTGCTTTCAGAAGTTATTTCTGCTCTGCCACTGGACTAAAAGTTATCCTTTTTATGCCTAGCCTCATAGTCCAACCCTTTTCTACCACCACAATGAAACAGACATAGCCAGATAGCATGGAGACTCACACTTATTCATGCATGCAGAAGACGGGAGGGTGGGAGTGAAGCCCACCTGTACCTTCCAACCATCTCTGTCAGCCACGGAATACTCAATGTTTCTTTGGAAAACGTTCTTTCATTAATCAGGTTCCAGTCCAGGCAGGAACAACAGATTTCTATGAGAATTGTCTGTAGGGCTCCATTGGTAAAACTCTTGCCTTGCAAGCATGAGGGTCTGAGGTTGGTCTCCCAGAAACTGCTAAAACAAAACAAAACAGAACAAAAATTTAGTGTGGTGGTGCATGCATATAGTCCCATCACCAAAGATGCAGAGACATGGGTTTTCCTGGGACCTGCTGGCTAGTCAGTCTTGCCTACTTGGGGAGTTTCAGGACAGTGACCTTGTCTTTAAGAAAAAAAAATGGCACCTGAGGAATGATACCTAAAGTTGTCCTCTGGCCTCCACACACACATCACATATATATACATGTACACATGCACCTGTATCCACATGTGCACCTCCACACACATGAACATACACACACCACCATCACCATCACCATTACCATCATCACCATACCACACACACTCACAGGAGGGAAAGATGAGTTAGGCTAGGAAACAATATGACTGAATGCAAGTTCACCACAGGGGCCCCCTCTTCCTTCTGGCTTGGCAACCCCGACCAAGCCAAGAGCAAGAAGGCAAGCCACACAGAAGATCTGAAGAGCATAGAAGTATCAGGGGGAAAAAAAGAAAGAAAACAACCCAGATATTTCCATAACCATATTTCCAGAGAAGATCACCCTTTGTCTTGAGGGACACTTTCTTTCCGTGTTCTGGACAGTGTGGTTTTGTGATCACACACATGTGGAATTTTAACTTCTTCACTTACTATGGGATATTGTTGTACGTAGCTATTTGATCTTTCATACACCTCACATTCTCTTCCGAAAAACAGATGTAAGACCTCTCCAGATTAATGGGATAAATCCACGGAGTCTATTTGAGGGTCAAAGGAATTTATTTGGAGGTTAACTCACAACCAGAATAAAGGAGTTGGTCACAGAATCCTGGAGGGGTGGGGCAGGATCCAACTCGGTTCTCTGGAGAGCTCTGCCTTGATCCGCACCAGCATCCAAGACCACTAGGTAGCAAAGAGAAGAGAGCACACGTACATGCATCCCAGGCCTTAAGGGTCCCTCATGGCGATGCCCAAGGGTCAGGTGGTACCTAGCAGCTGCCTGCTGCCTCACTAGGGGCAGTGCTTCAGGGCATGGTACAACCACCCACCCACTACACTGGATTGTTAGGGAAGTCAAATGGCGTGAGCCCTCTCAGAGCAAACTCCCTGTGAGTGTTAGAGTTCCTTCTCTTTTCTCTCCTGTCTCAGGTGGGTTGCCTTATACCGTACAGAGCTGGGAGGACAAGAGATAATTTGTTGACGTTGTCCTCATAAACCACAAGGCTCTCAATGGATTTCTAGTGTAGTGAATGCCGCCATTCCCGCTGTGCTGGCAGACTAAATGTTTCCTCTTCCAAAAAGCTAATTTGGTAATCACCACCATGTCAGAAAAACTGGGCAGATTCTTTGAGGAATGTGAAAGGATTAAAGACAGTATGCCTCCTCTGAATCCTAATAACTGGCTTCCTACACTGTTCTCTATGATGCCAGTCAACAAGTTGTACTCAAAAATTAAGTAATAAGTACTGTGTTATTGGTGCATGAATATGGAAAGAAATCAGCAGAACATACTAGGAATATCTTAAAAGACAGCCCTGTGCATATGAAAATTCAGCTAATGAGAACCATTTCAAATGGGTGGCAAAAGAAAGTTCAAAAAATAGTGTTGGGAGAATCTGTTATACATTTAGAAGAAAAAAAAAATAACAAAGCCCGAAGCTCCTCTGCTCACATCACACAGTATATGAAAATGAATTTTATGTGAGTTAAAGGATGTAAGCAAAAGTTAAACCCCAAGGAAAACTCAGTACAGAAGAAAGTGTAGGTGACTTGGTCCTTTATGGCCTCGGAGTAAGCTGCCCAAAAGCTTGAGGATGTAAGCTGTGATGACTGACATTAGCTGACAAGTCTCTGGAGAGTCTGGGTAGTTGCATTGATCTGGGCAAGGTGTGGCTTGTCTCCAGGAGGCTTGCTCAGCCATCACGTGGGCCAAGGGCTGGGAGTCTAGGATGGCTTTGCCCATCATATCTTCTGGTGCCACCGTGCTTGGTGCTGGCTGGCATAAGTAAGGGTCCCCAGTTTCACCTCCTAATATGGCAGTCAAGCTCTTTCACACACGGAGGGAAGGTTTCACAGAAGAGGAGGGATGGTGGACTTTGTCGCTTCCATTGGCAGAACAGTGGTCCTAGCAAGGAAGCAAATACCACAGCAGCCACATTGGATTGCAAAGAGCGTAGAGATCCAAGAAATGAAACCAATGACCATCTGCAATGTTGCACAATATGAAGTGAGGTTTGTTTGTCTTTTAAGTTTTATACTTCCAGGATTGACTTCATAAAAATTTAAGATCTAGGCACAGTAAAAGATATAAATGATGTTTAAAAATGAATATAATATTGAGAAAAAAATATGAGCAGCGTGTCTGGCAGACAAAATGTTCCCCTTCATCAATAAAAAGATAACATTCTAATTTCAAACCAGGCAAAAGTCCAAAATGCTCAAGGCTGTAAAAGAAGAATGCAAATAGCTAATAACTTTAAGAAAAGATGTTTAATCTCTGGCAATCTAAGGAAGCAAATTTAAAGGAACACAAAATAATGATCATTATGGAAAGGGCTGGCAAAAACAAAAATGATTCAGCGTTCAGAGACACAGTGGTCCAAGAAAAGGACTCTGTCCTCTTTAGGGAGCCAGGAACTTGTAAATCTCCTTAAGCGAAGTCATCAATGCAAATCACAGTATATTTAAGACCCATGCTGTGTTCTGCCCCAGTAACGTCCCTTCCAGGGATATTTCCCGAGGAAACGACCAGATCATTGTTTATAGCGATGGAAAACAAGCTAAGCATCCAGCAATGGAACGAGATGGTCAAATGACAGCACACCCACCCAGTGCCGTTTTGAGCTAATAGGGAGAGCACAGCAGATCTCCGTGAGCTGTCAGGGAAAGGCAGCATGGCTGACTGTCAAGTGAAACAATGTGTGGAAACCAGGCTGTGGCTGTTCTGTTGTTGCACTGCCCCAAGCTGTGTGGATGGGGGCTTTCAGGCTTTGTGCCTTGCCCTGGGTGTCTCCGTTTCACAAAGCATCAGTTGGCGCTAGTTTAAGTGCAAACACAGAGACAGGATGGCACAGTATGGCATCTCACGTGCATTAGTAGGCACAACTACCTGTCCAACATGAACCGTGAGGCACAGACTAATAAGCAATGTGTGTATATTAATAAAAAGGTACCACCTATAAACCCATTGAAGTACATGGAAAAACCATAGACATGTGTATTGGTTGTAGTATTAAGGCAACTCCACATAGTTAAAGGGAGATTTATTTTGTGGGGTAACTTACAAGTGAAGGGATAGGTAGGTTACAGGGTCTGGGAAAGGTGTAGCGTAGTCCAGCAGTGTTCTCTGGAAAACTCCACTTGGTCTACCTCCAGCATCCAGGATCCAGGAACCAAGCGAGCCGGCACATCCGGATCTCAGGTCTTAAGGACTCCTGTCTTGGCCCTGCCTTGTAAGCGTGACAGTAACCGAAGCCTCAATGGGGGTAGTACTTCCAGGTCAAAGCTGGAACAGCTTCCCACTACACATGTGGGCGTATGAAAACCATGTTAGAAAAGCCTGGGCTATAAACTTACTGAGCAGACAAGGAAGAGTGCACCATCCTCACCTGGACCCCATTTAAAAGAAGGGCACCAAGTGCCTTGATGTCAACAGCTCGACCAACCTGTCACTTGACCATCTGACTGTACTGGATAGTTCGGCTTAGTATGGTCCCAACTGCTTAATACAGATGACTCAAACAACTGTCTGTCCATATATCCATCCATCTGTCCATCTGTCCATCTGTCCATCTATCTAACCATCCATCCATCCATCCATCCATCCATCCATCCATCCATCCATCCTTCCTATAGAACCTTTACTCAACAACAGACCTATGACTCTGTGGATCTACAGCTTGGCCCAGCTGCTAGACTACTTCAGCACCTTCCAATGACCTCCTTATTAGCCCATCTAACCACCTCAGTGACTCTCTCTGCATCTGCATCAGCCATCTTGCCTCTGCTTTCAATAAGACATCTTGGACCTCAGTGGTCTCTCTAACCCTGTAGTAGCCATTCTGTGACCTATATAAATACATACCTACCTACACATATACATACTCACATAACTATGTGAAAATGAGTGTCAATAATAGTAGTTAATATTGGAATAAAAGAACCCATGGTACCAAAAGCCCACCGTCAAGAGAAATTGGGATGTTTGGTAAGTCGTAGCCAGTGAAACTGACATAGCTTGTGGATTTATTATGCAACAAACTCTGACATTATAGAAAGATATAAACACATCTGTGTCTCTTACACAGGGCACTCATGATAAAATGACAGTATGCCTCATACGATCCTATCTCGTTGAAGGTCATGCTATGGTTTGAATGTTTGCACCCCAGAAATCTTGTATCAGAAGCTTAATCCCCAAAGTTATCTGGCAATGGCATTTGGTGGTGAGACCTTGGAGTCATTAAATCATTGATTAATTGACCAATGACACAGTGGGTTACCATGTGAGTGGTCTGTTTTGAAAGCAAGTTTGGCCATCTCTTGTGTGCCCCTCTGACCAAACAATGAGCTACATGGCATCAATGGTAGCAAGAAGACCCTCACTTGATATGGCCCCTCAACCTTAAGCCCACCAGTCCCTAGAATGTGGGCTGAGAAAATCTCAGGTCCTCGTAAAGAACCCACTCTGTATTCAGTCACAGCAGCACGAAGCAGATGGAGGCAGCTATTGAGTTTCAAATTCCAGAACTTTCCCCCATGCTTTTCCTCCTGGGTAGAAATGCTCTTCTCAGCTACAGGTCTTCCCAAATGCAATCGTGTGACAATCCATCCAGAGCAGACCCCAGATGACAGCGCTTCCCCTGCCCGGAGGCATGACCACGTCCTTCTTTGTTCTTCCTGGCCCTCTGTGTACAGCTGTACCATGAATGGAAAGAAGGGAGGGAGGGATGAAAGAAAAAAGGAGTTGAGGGAAAAGCCAGCAACTGTGTCTCTAAGGGAAAAAATGGAAACTGCTTGGGAGCCTGTGCTCTTTACAGCATAGAATATTCCTCATGTTGCAGGGCACAGTTGTCTGGATTCTGGGCTGTGCATGTGTGTTTACACTTTGTTAAAGTGTAACCGTCTAGCAATATCCTTTCCATATCACCCCACCTTGAAACACATTGTATGCAGCAATTAAATTTTAAACCCTGTCCTTCTCCCTCTGGCCACCAGTTGTGAAGCCAGGAAACAGTGGCAAGTGACTTTGTTTTTAACCAAAGCATGATTGTGTGGAAACGTGACAATTTGTTGTGGAACATTACTTTAACTATGTAAAGATGTGTTACATTTGTTTATGCTGCGGAATATTACATTAACTGTGTAAAGGTGCGCTACGTTTGTTTACGCTGCATTTGTTTAACGATGTAAGGATGTGTGTTTCATTATGTCAAGATGTGTTGCATTTGTTTCGGCTTGCCTGCCTAAGGCACCTGATTGGTCTAATAAAAAGCTGAATGGCCAATAGCTAGGCAGGAGAGGGACAGGCCGAGCGTACAAGCAGAGAGAATAAATAGGAGGGGAAACTCTAGGCTCAAGAGGAACAAGAGAAGGAGGCGAGAATGCGGGAGATACCCAGGGCTGGAAGCCAGGCAGCCTCCAGCCAGCCGGACAAGAGAAGCAGTGGAAGTAAGCTATATAGAAAGAAAGGTAAAAAGCCCCGAGGTGAAAGGTAAAGAGAAACGGGTTAATTTAAGTTAAAAGAGCCAGAAATGAGCCTAAGCTAGGCCAAGAATTCATAACTAATAGGAAGTTTCTGTGTCATGGTTAGGGAGCTGGTTGGTGCCCCCCCCACCCCCACCCCCTCTAAAAAAAAAGCCTGGTATAATAATTTTCAGACATGAAGCAGTATTTCAAAGCTACTCCAGGTATAGTACTGGATCAAATATGGGAACTGGTTTGGACTACAATTGAAATAATAATAACATCGGGCTATAATCAGAATAGCAACAATTCACATAAACTTTATGCCCTTTATTTGGCATAAGCATTACAGAAAACTAAGAATTAACCCATGATCATGTCCTTGGAGATTTCATTTTAACAAGGGAACCCTATCTAAACAGGTGCATCTATGGTTTCCCAAAATTTTATACATCAATGAAAATGCACATTATGTGTCCAACAGGATCATCCTGATGTTAGGTATGATGTCACTCCCAAAGCACAAAGTTGGGCTATTTTATCTTTGCCAAATCTGTATTTTCTGGGTATTTCTTCTAGAATCCTAGGACTGGATTCTGAAAAGAAGAGAGAGATGCTGGATATGTTGGAAGACTTGGAACCGGCCTCATCCTGGCAGCACAGGATAAGGAAGTGTGTTCTTATTGTTCAGCTGAGAAATATTATCAAGAAACATGGGATCTGCCACATGGGAAACCCAACTGAATAGAGATCTGGTGCCATTTTGCTGACATATTCTTAGACAACAATCTGACCAAAGCGTCATTAGCCTCCACCTGTCCATGAACTCAGTTGCTGGGGAAACCTTACAGAGGCAAAACCCATTCCTTTCAGAAATTTCCTGTAGATGAAGCCTTCAAAAGCCTGCTCAGAGGACTTCCCAGAGGTCTGGTGGCTTTGCTGCATAGACCACCATCATGTAAATGTGGTCTTTGCTTGGCTAAGATTGTCCATAGCCTCCATGTAGCACAGACAGAACTATTATCTACTGCACCTCTACCATGGTTGGCCTCTGCAGACTAACATGTTCAAAAAGATCATCACTGTACCTATCTACCCAGGATTCCTCTGGCTGAGGAAGCCAAGGAATTTGGTGGTGTGTATAGTGACTCTTGGTTCTGGCCAGATTTTGACAACAGTCAAGATAAAGCCAGGAAGCTAACATTGTCCGCTTGGCTTTGAACATACTTACTAAGTAGTTTGCAATAGAAGCCTTAATAGTCCAATTCTTCTATAATGTTTTCTTTCCCCAGAGCCCTTTTGGAAGAAAGAATCGATCACTAAGTCATTCAAAATACAGATTTTCTCAAGATGATGACACTTGAGAGTTCAGGTGTAGAGCCAGGAACTGCTGACCTCAGGTCTCATGCCCAAGCCCGTCTTCTTGGTGTCAATCTTCTTGGGATCCAGGAGAACTATCTGGCTCCAAGGTCAGTTGAAATCATCCTACAGTGGGAAGAAGGGAATTTCCCTGCCAACTCTAGAACCACAGGGACTTGAGGTCATGATAGCTTTGCAAGGAGGGAGTTGGGAAGAGCTGCAACGTTTGGGAAGCCATGTTTTAAAATCGAGCTCAGGCAGAATGGCAGTGTCGCATGCCTTTAATCCCAGCACTCTGGAAGCAGAGCCAAGTGGATCTCTGTGAGTTCGAGGCCAGCCTGGTCTATAGAGCAAGATCCAGAACAGGCACCAAAACTACACAGAGAAACCCTGTCTCAAAAAAAAAAAAATCTGAGCTCAGGAGGTGGGTACAGTGATATACCCCTGTAACCCAAGCATTTGGGCAATGAAGGTGGGAATATCAGGGGTTCAATGCAAGCCTTGGCCACATAGGGAGTTTAGGCCAGCCTGGGCAATTTGAGATTCTATGGGGAGAAAATATAAACAAACAAATGCATAAATAAATCTAAGCTCAAGACCTTCTGGGGAGAGTCTAAAAAAAGAAAAAGCCCCATCTACCCCAAAGTCAATGAATAACTTCTAATTTTACTTTGTGGGCTGTCTTCCAGTTTGCACTGTTTTTATAGCCTCCTCCTTTCAACTATTAACCATAATTAGCATTATAAAGGTAGCTATTTCCCCCCCTGGACTTCTTTATTCCAAACCATTCTCCAGAATTAGCATCTTTCACCCAGGACCACATTTCCGCACTTTCCAAAGCTTAGCATGGAGATGAATCAGGAGGGGAGCTGTCCATGCCTTAGCTGGGAGCAACCACGGACTTTCTTCAAAATGGCATGGCCTCTTGAAAGGAGGTTAGAGGTGGATGTAACAAGAAGTGAAAGCTTGGCACAAAATTTTCCTCCCCAGCCCATGCACTCAGCTTGTGAGTGTAAAATTTTAGAAACACTCAAGTGGTCTTTGATTTGGAAGGATATACAATTAGGGAATGCTACACTATGGGATTCATTAAGCCTGTCTTGTTTCTACAAAGGACTCTTCTGTCTGAAGAAGGGCACCGTTTGCCCCTCTGGTTGTTAGTGTAAGTGTTGCTGTAGTTCTAACACTGGTTACATGTTGACAGGTGGCTCTGGAAACAACTGGGCTTAATGTTTAATGAGGGAAAAGATGGATAGCACTCATTCTACCAGATTGAAAGGAGTTGGTCTTAGCAGAGGCAAAGGGGTACCCATTCCTGGCTCAGGGAGTGCTTGGGTGGTGATGATGGCCAGTGGGAAGTCTTGCTGAGACCCCAGCAGCCCAAGGCTCTAATATGTCCAGTTTCACCTCTCAGAACCTCCCACACACTAACCTCATGTGCTCACAGAATGACCCACCCCTGGGCCAGCCAGTTTGCTTGTTTGGGAACAAGATATTTCTCTGTCACAGCACCACACAACTACAGGTTATTATATAAGAGTGGCTGCGATTACCCAAACATGCCCACTCTCCTTGCAGTGACCTCACAACACCTCATCTGTGGTGGGCACAAGGGAAACAAGCCATTCAAGGCAAAGGAGGTACTGACGTCAAAGGCCCTGGCCAGGACCTGCCTCCACTGGTTTGTCCATAAATGATGTTGACTTCTTAAGACTTTCTGAAGGGTTAGGGACAATGAAGAGGATTTCTGCAAAGCACACCTGAGAATTCCTTTTGTTAGTAGGTATTTGGGAATCGAGATTACAATGCTAATCTTTTCCGTATTCCTTATATGATAGTCACACAAACCTTAGAAGCTTTAAGTTCTAAGTATTTTAAATCATACTGATGAAAAATATAAATGACATTTATGTGAGGCTCTCCACCAAAAAGCCACCTGTAATAATAATACACAAAAAAATTATTAAGTCCTATTAACTAGAAACTAGCTAAAATAAAGTGTCTGCAAAATAGAGCAGGACCACACAGCTGTGAAAGTGGAGACACGTGCACATTGCAATGGAGCGATTCTAACATATATTAAGTTGACAGACTGGATGCAATAGAGCTCGGGATTTAGCTCAGGTTTGATCCACAGCACCACAAACAAATATAACCCAAACCAAAAACGCCTAAGGCATAAACTCTTACAGTGAACCTTTGTAAGTGAATGTGTTTATATCACTAAATGTGAAGTGTTTACAAAATATATAAACTAAAGCCACTTGGGATCTAACAAAGTATTAATTATTTTTTAATGTAGATCTATTTCTCATCTTCCCTTCTAATTAGCGTATTGTAGGTATACAAAGCAATGGGCTTCATTATGACATTGTCATACACTAATATAATGAACACCCTTTATTATTAGCTCATCCTTCTCCACCACCCACCAATAGTCTCTTCTCAAATGTCCACTTCCAAGGTTAATATTCTTATTGAACTGGGTAAGATCAAAGCTCTTTTACTCTCCATATTTGAGAGACCTTGTAAGCAGGTGTTGCCTGACACCCAGGAATCTCTTAAGAAATGAATGGTTCTGAGGTATTCTATGATAAAACTATCCCTTTAGTTAAATGATCTTAGCCCAAAATCTGGATAAAGCCAGATAAATGGCTACAGTAGATTAGGTTAACGTAACACTTTGAAGCCGTGATTTTTTTTTTTTCTCCATGTAACACTCATGGCTGTCCTGGAACTCTGGAACTTGCTTTGTAGACCGTGTTGGCCTTGAATTCACAGAGATCTGTCTGCCTCTACCTCCCAAGGGCTGGGATTGAAGGCATGCACCACCATGAAATACCCAGGATTTTTATTCTTCATGACTACAAAAATAATAGGCATCTTAATCCCAGCCATGTAAGAACTATTTGCATACTGCTACTGTTCTGCGAGGTATATTTTTCTATAAATGTGTTGCTCATATCACGCATTCTTGGTCAGATACACACACACACACACACACACACACACACACACTGCATATTAATGTTACATTAGCTTAGTATTTTGTTAATATGACTCATAGTCTTGGAAGGAATTGAGGTGGTTAAATGGAGGACTTGTATTTTAAACAGGTGAATAACATTCAATCGAGTTCCAGAATGAGGGGACACGACTTTTAAAGGCACAGTCTTGGCAAAAGATACTTCAGTGTGCACAGATTATTTGTAGAAAACATCAGAGTCTGAGACGGTTACAAGACTTTGCTTTTTACTTCCCCCAGATGCTGCTCCACAGCTGGGGCCATGAGGTCACTCTGTCTAGCTGATTTGGGGGCTGCTATAATACTCCATGAGTGCATCCAGGTGTCTGCAGACAGCCTGTAGGATGCTCTTTTCAGGATATTTCCCCTTTCCTCCGTATCGTCTTGAAGGCTCCCTGGACAGGGTGCGCTGGTCCAGACAACACTCTTTCTCTTGTTCATTCCCCTCACTCCAAGAGCTTCTCCTTGTCCTGGTCCTCCTTTTTCATCTTCCACTTGGTCACAGTGATCTCTACAAGATCTTTCAGCTTCAAGGACGAATCTGGACCCATTTGTAGGCCTCCATGGAGTTTAATGGATAAGTTAAAAAGTACACTTATTTTGCCCAGTGTGGAGACCAATATACAAACATTAGGTAAGCAACATGTTCAAGGTTACACAGATATGTATTTGCTGCATTTTGTTAAATTTTCATTGAGCACTCAGCTCTCCTGGTTGACAAGTTTGGGGGAGTTGAAGTTGGAGCTGTATCTATACTTTGAGTAAATCAGGGAAGTGTGATATGCTGGCTTGAGTGAGAATGTACACACACACACACACACACACACACACGCACACACACACGTTTATATGTTTGAATAGTTGGTCCTCAGTTGTTGGAACTGTTTGGGAAGGATTAGGAGGCCTGGACTTCCTAGAGAAGGTGTGTCACTGGGCAGGCTTGAAGGTTTTATTCCATTCTGTTAGCTCTCTCTGCCTCATGGTTGTGTCTTCAAGATGTGAGCTCTTAGCTACTGATCCCTTGTCACAGTATCTTATCACAACAATGGAAAGTAAGTAAGACGGAATTTGAGGAAAATGCACCTTGTGTAGCAAGGGAAGAACCTAGGGCAGATACCCAAGCAGGAGGTAGTCATGGGAAGCAGGAGCTGATGGGACACAGAGGGAATGCCAAGGAACCTCAGGAACATTTAAGGAAGAACCTATAGAGATGCACAGATCTGCCGAGCAATCAACTGGTACTTTGTAAAAATTAAGGGAAGGATGGTATTCACTTTATATTTATAATAGACGTTTCATTGGAGGCCACTTGTTATAGACTGAATTGTGTGTCCCTTGTCATTTACATGCTGAAGCCTTAATCCTCTGTGCAGCCACATTTGGAGAGAGGGCATTACAAGTAGTAATTCAGATTAAATGAGGCTATGGTTAGGATCTAATGGTGTATATATCTGGAGATACTGCCTTCAAAAAAAGTTACTCAGGGCTAGAGAAATGGCTCAGCAGTTAAGAGCACTAGTTGCCCTTCCAGAGGTCCTGAGTTCAATTCCCAGCAACCACATGGCAGCTCACAACCATCTGTTATGGGATCTGATTCCCTCTTCTGGTGTGCATGAAGACAGGTCACTCATATACAGAAAATAAATAAATAAATTTAAAAGTCAGTCATTAGAATGAGGTCCTCTGTGTGGGGACTCAATCCAACCAGACTGTTGTCTTTTGAAGAGACACCGTGGGTGTGTAAACACAGATAAAATACCAACTTTGAGCCAAGAAGAAAGGACACATGACACATCAAAGGTGTGGCCCTCTGATCTTGAACTTTCTGGCTCTTGAACTATGACAAATGAATCTCTATTGTTTCAGCTCAACTTAGGGCTTGGCGCTATGGAAACCTGAGCAGACTTTGGACAGAAGTTGTTTAGAGATGACCTCCAAATCCCCATGGGCCACACCTTTCCCCTGACTTCTAGATTCCAGAATACTTCATAGAAATCCTTGCTCTGCCCTTCAGCAGTATCTTACAGCTCAACCATCTAGACTCAGCACTCCGGCCCCACTTTTAACGACTGTTCCCAACAATTCCCTATCTAGCCACAGTTGACTCTGTCTTGTCATCAAGCACCTCCTCACCTTGTTCCTCCTTCCCACTGACACAGGTCTCCTCTGTCCCTCCCTGTTTGACTCTTGGTCTCTCTCCCCTTCCCACCACTCACCTGTATACCCACACACATATTGCCCCCTTACCTGGAATACCTCCCCAGTGGGCTTCTGTTTTCCTTGGTTACTCCACTCTTAACCCCCAAGATGAAGTATGACTTAGAATTGTCATCTTACCATGTTACAGGGTGTCGTGTGGGCCTCTGGAGAGGGCAGTGAGATGAGCCGCTGCAGCCAGCCATCCTGGAAAGAAGCCTCATGTACCACCACCATCTATCACCCCCAGGCCTAGAACATTCCTGACATAGTATTCAGTCAGTTAATGGTACCTATGAATTAGTTCAAGCCGTGACCACCCCCCAGCCCCAAGTCACTTCTGGTTTTATGACAAATAGTCACACTGGGCAGTAAACTATGATAAGGGAGAAGAGATAGGACAGAAAAGGACTTTTGAGTCTGGGTGTAATTTGTTCTCAGAGTGGAGGACTACTCATTAGGAAGGCCAGTGATCTGGAGCTCCCTATATAGAAGCCTCCCCACAGGCTTCTCATTTCCGCTTTGAAGAATGAGTACAAGCATCCTTATTTCTAGAAATGAGGATCAAGCTGCAGCAGGGTGGAGAGAAATGGTACTTGATAGTCAAACTGGCAGTTAGGCACGTCCCGAACAGGGAGGATGCCTGAGCTGAGTCATAAAAAAATGTCTAAGAGTGAGGTGTGGAGGTTCATTTCATATCTGCAATCCTGGCACTGGGGAGGCGGAGGAAAGGCAGTCATGGGTTCAAAGCCCACCTGGTCTACATAGCAAGAACCTGCTGCAGAAATCAAATAGACTGATATTTACTTAATTGTTGTTTGGGAATGCAAGGTGAGCCCAGGAGGCCGAGTGGGTACCTGAGCAAAGGCCTTGGGATAGAACAGGAGTGGAGCCTGCAGAACCCGTAGGCAGCTGCATGTGTTGACCATATGGTAAGAAAGAGGCTGCAGGAAAGGTCAAATCTGGAACATAGTATTCATAGTTTGTGGGAAACCTGGCACCGCTCTATAGGGCAGTCATCAGTTATAGCACACTGATGAGACCCTCCAGAAGTATACACAGTTTTTTGTAACATTGTAACCTGCCATCTATTGGGTGGAGAAAGACTTAATACGGAAGAGGTAGGGTGGGAGTCTGAAAGCTCCTACTGAAGTCTGGGAGAGATGAAGAAGACCACCAGGCCAGGGCACCCATACTACAGAAAGCGGGTGGAGAACCATCTCACAGGCAGGGTTCCTTGGAGCCAGCGGTGGAGGAACCCAACAGTAACTTTGGCTCGGGATAGAACATGGTGATGGGACTTTCCCCTATATTGGAGTGTAGGGGGGACCCAGGAGTTTGGGGCCCCAGAAAACACTCTTAGAGAAGACAGGAGAATAAAGCAGTGTCACAGGGCTCAGAAGAGTAGAGGCCAAGAAGTCAGTGGTCCTCAGCACGAAATGTGGGGAGAAACTGGGATAATAGATAAGAAATAGCCCCTGGTTCGGGAAATCATTGATGCTTTTCATCAGAGACATTTCAGTAAAGTGATGGAGCTACTTTCCCTCTGAATGGAAAATGTCTACGAAGGCTTCTGTGTTTCAACACTTGGTTCCCAGGTGGTGTCACTCACCATGTGTGGAAAATCTGGGGCGACAGACATAGCTGGTAAGGGTGGGTCACTTCAGGCAGGCCCCTGAAGGTCAGAGCCTTCCCCTGCATCCGGAAAAGATCTCTGCTTTCTGTCTACTATGACCAGCTGCCTCATCCTCCTGGTACCCCAGGTGTGAGCCCCCACCATCATGCATTCCCTGTCATCACAGCATTTCCCCAGAAATAGAAGCCCAAATAAGCCCTTTCTCCCCTAACTTGTTTCTGGTGTGTATTTAGTCACAGTGATGGGAAAAGTAAGCAAGACAGGGTAGAAGCAGGACTGCAGAGGGTTGAGGAGAAGATGGGTAAGGAGACATTGAGAATGAGCTCCAAATATGGAACTATCTTTCAAGGTACTTGACTGATGGAGGGACGGAGGGATAGAGCCATGCCTAGAGGGGGACAACAGGTCAACTAGCTAGCACCTTTTCAGGACAGAGGGTGCTTGTGCATATGTATAGGCTTAAAAGAAAGAGATGAAGATATTGATGAGTGTCTGGGAAGAATGATATGAGGAAGACATTACCAGCCCCCTACTTGTGAGGAAGTGAGATTTACAGTGTAGGTAACAGGACCCTTGGCCCAGAGGTAGAATGCCTCATCTCACATGCCTGATGGATGGATGGTAGGTGGCAGGGAAGTGATCAATCTATTGCTGTAATATTCAGAAAGCTGATGTCATGTACACCTGATGACTATGGTTTTCTTGATGAAATTGGGAAAGTCTTTGACAAAGGGCATAGATTATAGAGTTTGGGTAATAGATCTGTAAAGAAAAGCTATGTTTTGAAATGCTACCCATGTGTCAAGATGTAAGAGGCTGAAAAATAACAAGCCAGAGGATTTTTGGAAGGTGTTCAGGGGAGTAGAAAGGCAGGTATTTATGCAAATACAAAAATACCCTCCTGTGAGACACAGCATTGTGGTGTCAGGTTGGCACACAACCAAAGAGTTTTGATGAGCTGGGTAGGGTCAGAAGAATGATGGAGGCCTAGAGCACTCTGGTAAGAATGAATGTGATTTGATGGTTTGGTCCTGTGGCTGTAGTTAGGTTGTGATTCTAGACAAGGAAAGGAATGCTGGGCTAGTAGAAGTGAGTGGAGCTAAAAATATGGAACAGGTATAATCTAGGGTAGGTTGAGGAAGGACCATGCTGAGACAGCTGGAGGCCATGGCCAGAATGGAGATGGGATATTGGTAGAGGCCATGGCCAGAATGGAGATGGGATGTTGGCAGAGGCCATGACCAGAATGGAGGTGGGATGTTGGTAGGGGCCATGGCCAGAATGGAGGTGGGATGTTGGTAGAGGCCATGGCCAGAATGGAAATGGAATGTTGGTAGAGACCATGGCCAAAATGGAGGTGGGATGTTGGTAGAGGCCATGGCCAGAATGGAAATGGAATGTTGGTAGAGACCATGGCCAGAATGGAGATGGAATGTTGATGGAGCTTAAGATTTCAGAGAGCAAACCATTCTTGGTGAAGACATGGTCATGATGAAGAGATATTGAGTTGCAAGAATGTGGAGAAAAAGAAACCACTGGATGGGGGATTATCAAGACACAGAGGAGGTAGATAGCCTTGTGGGTCCCATCTACACAGACACTGCAGTGACCCAAGAATGGAGTCAGGACTTGGGAGAGAGGGGCAGTCTATAGTTGTGTCAAAATCCTCTGAGAAGGTGGGAAATAAAACACAACAACATGAGAGTACTATGAAGAAACAGCAAGGAAACCCCTTAGCTATGGGAAATGAGAAACTCAAGCATAACAACCTTGTAGCTGAGGGAATGGGATTCTGCACCTTAGCAAACATTCAAATATTCTAAGAACCCCAGTTCTGTTCTTAGAATACTTTAGAGAAGCCCTGTCACCCATTCGGTTAAGACATTAGCCCCATAGAACTTATGAGACTTCAGACAAATTGCCTAGCCTTGTACACTGATGAGAAATTTCCAGGAAAGAAAACACAATGACAGAACTCACTGGCTGTCTAGACGCTGCAGAATGATACGAGAGGCCAATGGAACATCTTGGAATGAGATTAATGGCCTGTTTCTTCGCAGGAGGCTGTCTAACCTGGGAATGTACATTTGCCTGGGTACACTGAGCTGTGCATTTTAAATGGATGCATCTAAATGATTTATATTCCCATCAAGAAAAGTTAAAATCCTAATATCAATCAGATTAACTGGACCAAGTCTTTAAGAACCAGGACCTACTATGAGCCAATGTCAAGGACACCAGGAATGTTTCTAGGTAGCTAATTTTAGGATGGAAGAGACCTACTGTGAACAGAGATAAAATGTTTCTGAGAACACAGATACTTTCCAAGGTTGACATTCTCTTGTTCTTTATAGTGATTATTTTTAATTGTCAACTGGTCACAATCTAGAATCACCTGATAAAAAGAGTCTGAATGAGGGACAGGCTAGATAAGTTGGCTTAGGGTATATCTGAAGGACATGGTCCTAACTTCCTTAATTAATATGGGAAGACCCAGCCTAAAAGTGTGTAGACGGCTCCATTTCTTGGTTTGGGGCTCTCAACTATATGAGTATAGAAAGCTAGCAGAATACAAAGCATGGGAGGGTTAATTCCTTCTCTATTCTTGGCTGCGGATGTGAACAGCTGCTCCTGAGACTTTTCTGCAGTGATGGACTCCAACCTGGAATTGTGAGCTAAAACACACCCTCTATCCTCTAAGTCACTTTTGGTCAGGGTATTTTATCACAGCAACAGAAACAAAACAAGGGAATATTTGACCCAAAGATTTGGATCCATGGAAACAAGAGACTCAGAGTAAATGAGGTCTCCCTAGACATGTTGGTATACAAGTCTATCATGACTTAGGTCAAACTCTGGCCACTGAAGCCTTCTGAGGGTACTTTGGGAATAAAATTGCATGGAGGTCCCAGATATTTAGGAGCTAGGAATGAGTGGCAGAAGATTCTAGGACTCATTAAACATTCTTAGGAGTGGTTATATTGAGTAGTAATGGAAAACAGCAGAAAATCAGAAGATTACATCATAACTTATCTTTGATGGGTGTTTCTTCAAAAATTTTCCCCTCCATGAATCATCAAGCTAAATATAATTATTATAAACCTCCCCAAACTTTGTGCTTGGTTGTCTCAACAAAGTTTTGTTTTAGTTTCAAACAATTATGTCTCATTGGTGGGGAAAATGTCTAGGTTTGTGTCTGGGAGGAAGTCTATCTTTTTTGGAACGGGTGGCTTTTATTCTGACACCGCCAGGACAGGGTACCCCTTCTCCATCTGTGTATCTCAGGGGACATGGCTTTGAAAAGCCAGCCTGGCAAGTCTTAGTCAGGTACTGTTTAAATACTTGGCATTTAAACACATCTGTGTTCTCTGCTCCCTAATGAGCCTTTGTCTCCCATTGGGAGCAAGATCCTAGTCTGTGTCTGTTGAAAACACCCGCCCCGCCCCCATGCTCACATTTGCTCCCCTCCCCCTCCCTCTACACCATAGTGTCTTCTTTTCGCCGATCCATCTATCTGTAGTCTCAAGTCAGGGCTAACTTCTGAAAGTGGTCCTTGTTATCCTGCTCCAGGCTTTGCTACCCTGGCCTCTAACATCCAAGACAGTGCAGCCCTAGACCTCCGTAGTTCTTCACAGTCTCCAAGGGGCACTTGCTTTCCTCTTCCTTGCCACCTTGGCAAGAGGCCCCGAGACCTTGTGCCTCTCCCTCCACACAAACAGCACCTCCTGCAATGTGACTTTCATTTCCAAAGAGATCTCACTTTGGGCCCTATTAATAGGGACGGTGGGTTACCCATGGCCTGATGCAGAGACGCTCAGGTAGCCACAGATGTAGAAGAGGCCCTGGAATTCAAACATGCATATTTAAAGCAAGAGGTAAGGCCACTTGAGTGTAACTAGTACATGCCATTGAAACCCAAGGGGATTTTGTGACTGCTTATACCTCAAGCAATCCCATTGTGAACTGAAATATGGGGCAGGTCCTTTCTCATCTCCATGGACCACAGGAAGTTTGTTTTTACAATATTCCTGAAGGGTGATGCTATACCAGGGCTGGTGGCATATACCTTTAATCCCAACACCCACATTTTCTTTCCCAGATTCTGATACCAAGCAACTCTAGTTCTCAAGATGAGAGACACTAGAAAACTCCACACATACTATCGGCACAATTTTGAAGAATAGGCATTCTGAGAATAGATGAAATTGTCCTTCCTCTGGGTGGGTGGGTAGGGGAACAGTAAAGATACTTTGTATAAAAATAAGAGACCATCAGAGGCTGGGGTGATACCTCCGGCCAAAAAGTGTTTGCCCAGCAAAAATGAGCACCTTGATTCTGTCCTCAGAAACTACATTTTAAAAAATGACATGTGCGGGGCTGAAGAGACCACTCAGAAGTTCAGAGACTTGCTGCTCTTGCGGAGGCTGAGCTCAGTTCCCACCAGCCACATTGGGTGGCTCACAACTGCATGTAACTCCAGTTCCAAGGAATCTGCCATCCTCTTCTGGCTTCTGTGGTCACCTGCACTTGTGTATAATACCCACATATATACATACATATAAAAATTATAATATATATTTATATATTTAAAATGCTGGGTGTGGTGATATGTGCTTGTCATCCCAGTGCTGGGGAAATGGAGACAAGCAGATCTCTGGGACCTGCTAGACAGCCAGGTCATCTCAAAAAATGCTGGACAGTGCCTGAGGAAGGACACCCAAGATTGTTGTTATCTGGCCCTTGGTGCACACATGCACACGTGCATGTTCAAACCCCATCACAAACATTCCAACACATACACAAAAGACCATCAAATAGTATTCTTACTGTATCATGAAAGATTCAACATAAAATCTTAGATTAGCTGTTATACCCAGATAGAATACAGGCTAGAGTCCCTGACCCTCAAATACAATTGCATGGAGAGAAATGAGAAGATCCCAGGAAGAACAGAATTATTTCCTTATGATGTTTGTGCTCAAATGTTTGCAAATAAAAACACGGAGACGAAATCAGCTATGAGGACAGAGACCTTTGACAGCTAATTTAATAAATACATGATATTTATCCCATGAGATACTTGGTTGGCAAACAAAACTAGAAAGAAAAATCCCAACATGGCAGCAATCCAGAGGCTTCCCTAGTTGAGGATGCCTAAGGAGTTTTTGCAGAGGGTCTCAGAGTCCAATTTGGTCATTTCATCAGTTCTTGCTACACACAATCCCCCACAGACTAGACAGTGGAAGGCGCACAACTTCATACTAGAGTCAAAAGAGCAGGAGTTCACTCTTCATAGAAGTTGAATGCAATCATTGGAAAGGAAGAACAGTTCTGAGTCTATTTTGTTTTCTCTCCTAGGAAGGAAGTGTTAGTACATGCAGCTTATACACGTGCTGAACCATTTACCATTCCTGGATGTTTTGCTTCTCTGTTCAGATAAGGATGTGCTGTGGGTTCCAGAAATTCACACTTTAATTATTTTTATTTTATTTCATGTCTGTGAGTGTTTTGCCTGCATGTATATCTGTGCACCACACATGTTCCTGGTTTCTTCGGAGTCCAGAAGAGAGCACAGATCTGCTGGAACTAGAGATATATGTGGTTATGAGTGGCCATGTAGGTGATGGGAAGAGAACCTGGGTCCTATGCAAGAGCAGCTCTTGCTCCTGACTTCTGGACCATTTTTCCAGGCCTAGGAATTTAGATTTTAGATCATCATAATTCCCATACTTGCACAGAACCTTGTTCAACCCAGTCCAGAGCTTTGTGTCTAAGAACTCTACAAGTTACACCTTGTAGAAAGGTATATACATATACATACATACATGTGTATACATGTATATATATGTATGTATGTAAATGTAGATAATCTTTCAAAAGTTAAGTTTTTGAAAGCACTGTTTCCTTAATAACCCAGCACAGCCTTGATATCATCAACACACCTGTCTTTCCACTCACCCACGTCTATGTCTTGAAATGACTCAGGGACACAGCATCTCCACCGTCGGTTCTGAACAACTTTCTTTGTCTCAGACCACTGCTGTCTCCTTTCATCCTCTGACCTCACCTGAGTTTCCTGCTTCTACTCCGACCACCCTTCTTTCCACTCTTCCGTGGATTCTTCCTGCTCCGTGCCTTGCATGCTTCCAATTCTCTGTGGTTTTCTACCTTACCTCTGCCCTCTCCTTACATGCTTCCAATTGTCTATGGTTCTCTACCTTACCTCTGCCCTCTCAAGGAGCCCTGCCCAAGCTCTCTGCTTTTGACTTCCCCGGCTTAGGCACACTGCTCTTTCTGCAGAAATCAGTTGATAGGAATTATAAATGTGTGTTTGCATCATCATTCGGCTCTTTCCTGGAGCTAATAAAACTTACTGTTGAATTACAAGTGTTTAAGAACTGATGCAGACTATAACAATCTTCCTGTTTTGCCAATGTGCTTCCTAATAATGTTTACAATTTGGCTGGATTTCCTGGTTCCAGCAGGTCAGTGGGCTGAACAATTAATAGGTGACTATTTAACCCTTTCCTGATCTGGCAGGGTTTTTCTTCAACACTGGTAATTAATGGCATAGATTTATTTCTCCTGTATGAATTCATAAGCATTTAACCTCATACAAACTCAATAGTTCCTGCCACTCTGTTAGTCTCCAGTGACACTAAGTTTCATTAACATCATACAAACACTTGGCCCTGTAAACAAGATTGGTACCATCTGCACTCTATGGAAACTCAGAGAACATTTTCTCAATACGAAAATTTCTTGGGTTGTAACCATCTTGTTTGGATTTTTAAAATCTGTCCTGTATATGGGACAGATTCCAGTCATTTAATCAACCAGTCAGTAAACTGGAGTTTATACAGAATGTGCATCAGTGCTCAGGGGACTGTGGAGACCAGGAGGATGTGGATCCCTGACCACCTTGTAAAGGCTGGAAGTGTGAGTCATGTTCTTTTGGATCACAGGATACCCCTGAGTGCCGGCCAAGGGATATTAATAACACTGACAGTTCAGCAGTTCTTGGGGGAAAACACGGTGTTCCTATAAAATTGAAGTTGCATAGTTTGGTCAATAGGTACCGTTTTGATTCACCCCTTCCTTGTGGTTTAGCTCTCCGTGGCTGTCCATAGCTCTATTACATTCTGTTTATCCACCACTTGCCCATTCCAAATAATACTTTAGGAGTTAGAATCCCAAGCTCTTTCTCTGAGGGTATGTCTTAAAAAGAACACATTCTTTCCTTTGGGGAAAAACATGAAGATCATGAGCAACACAGCCACCAAGAGGCAGCACTAAGTGGCTTTTGGCTGTTGAGATCACCTGATTCTTGGCTTTTCTGAATCGAAGCATTCTCCATTCTTGCTGGGGCCAACAGTGCATGGGCCTCAGCATCCCTGAAGCCTTTGGTCCACCTAGGGAGCCCTCCTTGTTTATTACAACCCATCTTTGTAGATTCCCCACAAAGGAACCCCCTTCTTCACAGGGAGTAAAGACAACTTCCATTGTGGGGATAACAGTGGGCTTCAGACTCACCTGGGAGACCGCTTGGCTCCATGTGGCCTTGGGAAAACTCATTCATCTATTTCCATGTTCCCTTTCCTAAGTTCTGAAATGGAGATGACACAACAGCTTCTCAGTGGGCTGTTTGGAGATAAAAACAAATCAGTATAGACAAAAAGCTTGGAATAGCATCACGCTAGTTCTACTGGTGGCTAATGGTAATATTTAGAAAAACTAGACTCTATCTATTGAAAAGATGAATGCACTCAACTTCTGAAAGCTATGTAGTGCTGTGGGATGTTCTCTATGCTGTGAATGTATGCTATGTATTGATTGATTAAATAAAATGCTGATTGGCCAGTAGCCAGGCAGGAAGTATAGGCAGAACTAGCAGAGAGGAGAATTAGGGGAACAGGAAGGCAGAGTCGGAGAGATGTGGCCAGCCACCATGAAGAGAAGCATGATGTAAGACACCGGTAAGCCATGAGCTACGTGGCAAGGTATAGATTAGTAGAAATGGGTTAATTTAAGATATAAGAATAGATAGCAAGAAGCCTGCCACGGCCATTCAGTTTATAAGTAATATAAGTCTCTGTGTGTTTACTTGGCTGTGGGTGGGACTGGTGGGTGAGAGAGATTTGTCCTGACCATGGGCCAGGCAGGACCAGGAAAACTCCAGCTACAATGTAGTCACTTATATTCATTGATGTCCCTTCCTCTACTCTCCTGTTACCCAAAGAGCAGGCAGGTCTCAGGTTGACTGAGGCTCCTCCTCCACACACTGCTTCAGATACCTCCCCTGCACCCTGCCTCCTTGGCAGCCTTGGGCAATTACCCTCCCATCCCTCCTCTCCTATATCTCAAACCCCACCCCTGTGCGCTGTGCTTCTGTCAACAGTGTTAGACATACTTTCTCATTAAACAAACAAAGCAATGACCTGCTTAGATTAGCAGCAGCTTTTCCCCTGTTCCTCCCTCACTCCTCTGAGTCCCCCATCCAGGCAGTCTGTGCTACAGCTGTCTCCAGGCATTCCAGCTGCTCTCTCCAGCATCCCTTCCCTCATAAGCCCAGTGGACACTTGACCGTCTTATGTTGCTGGAATTCCTGGCAGCATTTGATGCTGTGACCACTTCCTCCTTCCAGCAGCCTCTTCCTTCAGCCTTCTACTCCAGGCTTCTTTAACTTCTTAAATTCTCTTGATTCCCCCCTCTTTTTTTTTCTCAGTTCAAACTGTTGATATATTTCTTGTAATCCGGCTGGCATTCACAGGGCCTCTGGCAGATTCTCTTCTTACAGTTGTTGCTTTTGGTCTTTTCCTTGGCATCACAAAGATGCTATTCTATATCACTCTAGCCAGCTTTATTGTTCGATGGTTAGCATTTAAATCCCAATCCAACTAGAATGTCTGGTTTCAGTGAGATGAGAGAAAACGGAAAATATGAGCATGTATGTGTCTGCATGTTCATTTGTGTTGGTGTGTCTTTGGATGTTCACGTGTTGTATGCATGTTTGCAGCTGCACGTTTGCATGTTCATGCCTGTCAGTGTATATGTATATGGGATGGTGTACATGCAAGGGTATACACATGCATGTGGGGACCGGAAGACAACCTCATGCATGCATCATTCTTCAGACCCGATCCACCATTTTGAAACAAGGTCTCTCCCAAGACTTGGAACTAACCAAGTAGGCTGGCTGGCCAGTTACCCCAAGGATCCATCTGTAGTCTGTGCCTCTCCTTCACTGGGATTACAAGCATGTGCTGCCATGCCTGACTTTTGTTTTTTGGTTGTTTTTTTTAAAGCCAGTCTTAGGGATTCAACTCACATCCCTGTGCTTACAAAGGAAGAACTTTAACAAGTGAGCCGTCTCCTCAATCCCAGAAAATGCAGAATTGCATCTTCTCTCAATGGATATGTAATCGACACAGCCCCATTTTACAAAGGGCCATCATTCATCCTCTGCTTAGTGGTTTCACTGTCGACAGGAGTGCAGATGTGTGTCTGTCCTTGGCCTGTACTTGCTGTGGAGCCCATTTGGCATATGCTTATACCAGTCTTAAAACAAATCTTCACACAAAGGAAGCAGCACATCTTTACAAGTCTGTCTTTTTCATACTTTCCGTTGGAGTTGGGGCTGCATTCTGATGCACGGTTTAGAGTTCTTTTTTCCTTAGGAAAAAAAAAATCTTCTCAAGAAGGAGTACCATCAAGAACAATTGTTTTTGATCTCTTGAAATTAAGCAGTGCTGGAAGTTCAAGACTTTTGAATAAACTTGCTGGCTATGTCATTCACAAGGCCACAAAAGCAGGGTCACTTCAGTGGGAAGAGCCCACCTCATCCCACTAAGACAGTGCTGCTCAGCCTTCCTAGTGTGGTGACCCCCGACCATACAATTATTTTCGTTGCTACTTCATAACTGCAATTTTGCTACTGTTATGAATCGGAATGTAAATATCTGATATTTCTGATGGTCTTAGGCGACCCCTGTGAAAGGGTCATTTGACCTCCAAGGGGTCTCAACCCACAGGTTGAGAACCACTGCACTAAGCGTTGGGGCTTCCAGAGCAGGCACAGGCTTTCTTCAACTGTAGAATCTCTAGCAATCTCACTGACCCCTGACCATGATCTCTCTTCAGCCTTGAGAACAATCAGTGATGAATGTAGCTATTTCTAAACACCTCTTATTTTTTGGTCTAATTTCCTATGAGATGCAAGGAAATGATTTTATTCATTTCTCCTTTCTTCCTCCAGGTCGACTACTGGCAGGACGTGAGCAGGGAAACTTTATCTGTCCTCGTTTTAGCCAGCACCTGGGGTCCCTGTGTCTCATGTCGCTCTGGTCCCTGTTGGTAAGCTTTAGCACTGCCTTGCCACTAGACATCACAGCTTCTCAGGACCAGGTGGTGAGCCGTGTCGGGACCTAGTAAGCAAGCATAAGAGGACATAATGAGTTGATAGTCAAGAGGCTGCTTCAGAAGACAGCAGAGGAAGCACTTGTAGTACATGTATGGGGGACTATAATCTACCTGAAGTGACAATATTAGAACTCATGAATTAGAGAACACTAAAGCAGCAGTTCTCAACCTGTGGGTAATAAGCCTTTAATCCCATGGAGTGGTAGTAGAAAGCAGAAAGGTATATAAGGCATGAGGACCAGAAACTAGAAGCATTTTGGCTGGTTAAGCATTTGGCCTGGTTAAGCATAATAATGACATGTTAATAATAACATGTCAGATACCCTGAATATCAGTTAGTACATTACCCTTTATAACAGTAGCAAAAGTATGGTTATAAAGTAGCAATGAAATAATTTTATGGTGGGGGGGTCGCCACAACATGAGGAACTGTATTAAAGGGTCGCAGCATTAGAAGGTGGAGGGCCAGTGTACTAAAGCCATCTTAGCAAATAACTTACAATAAACATATATCATATAAACATAGAATCCATCTTAGCAGATAACATACAGTAAACACCATCAACAATTTAACAAGGTCGAGTGCAACTAATTCTGATGTCTATAGTCCCAACTTTGAACTTGTTACTGCTTTCTTCAAGTTTGTAATTCCTGTTCTACCAGCTAACCCCCACCCAACCCAACACCCACTCCCACCAAAGTCAATGATGGGAATGTTTGCTTTGGGTAATCAGGACATTGGCAAGAACTTTCCTGCAAGTCACAGTGGTGAGGAATGGTGTAAATACTTCAACTACATTACAGGTTGAATGGGCTTTTGTGAAATGACTATTTATAGCCATTTCTTTGGAAAAGCTGTTCTGAGTACAAAATGACCTGCTTTTGGATGAAATTTCAGAGCACAGACCCTTCTTTTGGCCAGGAATACTCAAAAGTAAGCACTCAGGAAGTGTGCCCTGCCAGTCCCTGGATGTTCTTTTTGTTCATTGAAAAGGATGAAGTGCAGACAGGTTGATCAGCAAAGCAAGGTGGGGCACACGCTCTTTGTTTTTATGGAAACTTTTTTTCTCATGAGCATGAGGATCAAGGACATTTCAAGAGAAGCAAGAATGCACCAGGCATTGTGGTGGTATTGTGTTCCCCAAAATATTGTGCACCCTAATAAACTTATCTAGGGTCAGAGACAGAACAGCCACTAGATACAAAGGCTAGAAAATGGTGGCACTCACACCTTTAATCCTAGCACTCCAGAGGTAGAAATCCCTCTGGATCTCTGTGAGTTCAAGGCCACATTGGAAACGGCCAGGCATGGTGACTCATGCCTTTAATCCCAGAAAGCGAGCCTTTAATCCCATGGAGTGGTAGTAGAAAGCAGAAAGGTACGTAAGGCGTGAGGACCAGAAACTAGAAGCATTTTGGCTGGTTAAGCATTTGGCTGGTTAAGCTTTCAGGCTTCTAGCAGCAGTTCAGCTGAGACCCATTCTGGATGAGGACTCAGAGGCCTCCAGTCTGAGGAAACAAGACCAGCTGAGAAGTTGGCCAGGTGAGGTTAGCTGTGGCTTGTTCTGTCTCTCTGATCTTCCAGTGTTCACCCCAACACCTGGCTCAGGTTTGATTTTATTAATAAGAACTTTTAAGATTCCTGCTACAAGGCATGCTTTCTGTGTCCTCAGAGGAGTCGGGTCTGTGAAATAAACAATGGGATTAGCCTAACCTGAATTCTAAAAGACATCTTTTAGAATACACAGAACTCATAACTCAGAGGCTGCTGAAGAACAGCTGGAGAGCCATTCTTAAGGATGGGAAATTTGAAATGCTAGTATCATTCCAAGTGTGACCGTTGGACCTGTGACATTAGATTCACCTAGAAGGTGGTCAGAATGGAGATCCTCAACTCACCCCCAGAATCTTTATAAGACCCATTGTTCCAGGCTTCAGCAAGTTTTCCAAGTGACTTTACGTACCTGGGAGGATGGAGACTAGGCTTATCTTCCTTCTCCAAGCACTGGACAGTCAGCAGCGGTGGTGGCTCCTGGAGAGGGTGCCTTGATGGGCTGTGATGGGGTGGTAGGTTGGCTGAACTTAGGGTTGAACGCAGACCAAGCACTCCACAGCAGCGAGAAGGATAAAGCTGGTTGATCTCCAGGCACCTCCTGCTTCTCGCTCACCAATACAATAAAGTTGAGTAATATTTTCAATTAAACCACCTCAGTGGGCTACAGGCTGCGTCGTGTCATCTCAAAATGCATGGGTTGAAGTCAGAGCCTCCGGAATCTTCTCTGTGAGATCATGTTCGGAGATAGGGTCATTAAAAGGGTAATTGAGTTAAAATGAGGTCATTACTGTGCACACTAACACAGTATGACTGGGTCCCTAAAAGAAGAGGACATGAGGACACAGACACACGCAAAGGCATGACCTTCCAAAAGAGAAGACAGCCACTGCCAGAGGGGCTTGGGAGAAAGCGACGCTGTTGACTTCTAACCACATGAACTATGAAGAAAGCTTCCTGATATTTAAGCATCCCCCTAGTCTGTGGCACTTCGTTATGGCAGCCACAGCAGAGGAACACAGGATCCCATCTCGGGCCTCACACACCAGAGCTTCATACGGAGCTCTGCCTAGATTCATTGCTACTGCCTACAACAACTCTTCGTTGACCTTCGCAGAAGAGATGTCTAATGAATCCTCCTCTTATGGGTCCTTTGTATGGAGCAGGTAGCCTAGTTCTGACTCCAGTAGGAATATTATTGCATACTCTGCCATCTCTCTGGGAAGGAGGACTTGACAGCCAGAAGCAGCTTTGGCCTATCAGCCTAACAGCCTGGAGCCCAGGCTTCATCCATTACCACTAACTACATCTGTATCTGCCACAACGGCCTCACTCTAAGTTTGTTGCTTTACGTGTAACATGGAGATCATAACAACAACCTGCATGTTGACAGTCCCCTTACCCACGTCGACAAGATCAAATCAGGTGGCACGTGTGAGAACTATAGATATGTTATAAATGAAAAGTGAACACGTGGCTGGATCGCTTACTTTCTGGTGCTGTGATAAAACACTGTGAGAAAGGCAACGTATAAATGGGAGAGTGTATTGGGGCTTATGGTTCCAGAGGAATAAGTGTCCATCATGGAAGGGTGGGGGCATGATAGCAAGAGATAGGTGTGGTGGCAGGAGCCGACCGCATCTTTAACCACAGGCATGAAGCAAAGAGAGCAAACGGAAGTGAGACAAAGTGACAAACTCAAGGCCAACCTCCAGTGACGCACTTCCTCCTGGGAGGCGGCACCATGTCCCCAGACAACATTACCGCTGGGAACCAAGTGTCCGAACCCATGAACCCATGGGAGATGTTTTCAATTAAACCACCACAGTAGGCTTGTTGTTGTTGTTGTTGTTGTTGTTTATTATTGCCATCGCTAGCAAACCTTCTCTAGAGACATAGCTTGGACAAAACAGCAGCAGGGAGCCATTGCGGAACCTCTGCTCCATTGCTTCACAGAACTCACGGGCCCCAGATTCAACCTGGCAGCCACACGTCTGGAAACTTGTCATTGGGTCATGTAACTATGTATTTTTATGATCTGTCACTCTCCGTTTTTTTACTCAACTTCAGATTGTATAAGAGTGGGGGGGGGGTGCGTTCCAGTGGGTGGGCAGGAAGTTAGCTTTTGGAGGAAGATGCCAAATTCGGGTATTTTCAGACTCAAGTACCATCAGGACATTGAGAGCCATCTTGTAGACAGCTGGGCACAGAGAATGGTATCCGATTTGTGCTGAGTTTAGTTGAATTGAGCAGGAGACATGATGGATTAACACTGGGTGATGATTTAGATGGAGCTGCCAAGCAGATGAAAGAAAGGTCTTGGGCAGAAGACAGGGAGGAGGATGAAGGCAAATAGTAGATACTTGTAGGTCTATCAGATAAGAAACAGGCACAGAAGAGAACTAACTACAGGGCGGCGCAGGATCAGGCCAAGAGAAGGGCTAAGAACACAGACATGATTTAAAAATGTCAACAGTGTAATGTTTTAAAAGACATAGCTGTGATAAAAGTGTCCAGGACCAAAGGAAAGCTGAAAAGAACGGGATGCCTACCAACTCACTGAACGTGAACTTTTAATGGGAAACCTGAGGTTGGAGAGAGAGACACACAGAGACAGAGACAGATAGGGACAGAGAGACACAGAGATTATGAGTATATGATCAGACCCAGTTGCCATGTGTGACAGGCTCCATCCCTCCTATCTCACTAATGTGAACCACCACACTGCCTCCAACTCTTTATTTAAAAATGCTCGTATCTTAGATCAATATGGATACAATTAGGTTGAAGATAAAGGCCCCCTTATTTCTGAGTTTTAGGACATCAGAACAACAACAACAACAAAAATTCACATCAAGGGTTCCATTCAGCCAGGAAGCCCAACAAAATGAGTGCTAAATGACACCAGACAAAACAAGAGAATGATGTTCTTGAAAAATCATTGGCGGAATTTATACTCAAAGACTTCTATTTAATTCAAACCACATAACAACTGATGGTGATATCATTAAAATAAATATCCCACATGGCCTGTCTCTCTCCCTCCCATGTAACAGCACTGACATCATTCTTGCATGTTATATTAATGGCATTTTCTGTATTCTGCTGAAAGGTCACAATTCTGTCAGTAATGAGATTCAGCCCCCAGTCAAGCTGTTCCAAGACACCACCGCCTATTTCCCAAACAATCCGGAGGCTGGCCTCCCTGCAGTATGAATTCCAGAAAGCAGATGGCTCCTTGGGTGTGAACCTTGAGTTGAAGTGAGCAGAGTCCACTCCAGATTACCCTGGTCCTTGGCCCTGTGGCCAGGCCACATAGGTGGACACATGGAAATATACAATCCCGAGGGGCCTGGGCTTCTCCAGAACACATGGCAGCAAATCATAAAGGGGACAAAGGGCACACTGTCAGGGCTGAGTTCAGAATCCCCAAGTGCCAGCACAATTGTCAACTAATCCTGAAAAACAGAGGGTGTGTCCAATCCAAATCCTGTGGGCAGCCTGTGGCCTGGAGTAGCTATGAATGCAGGTGAACACAAAATCAAAAATGTATTTAAAATGTCATAAGATTGTGTGTGTGTGTGTGTGTGTGTGTTTGCTTTTGTGACCAATTGCAAAGTTCAGGTATGAACTTGGTAGATGACAATGTTGGTGAAAATGTCGAAATGTTGAAATGTTGAGCACACCAGGTAGAGTGAAGAACTAAACTAGCCATGGTTCTGTTCCCTGCATATCTATGTGGTTTTAAGCAAATTTACCAGCCTCTCTGGGTCTCTAAGACAAGAAACTAATGTCCCTGTCTTCCTGGGGTGGTTGGGAGAATTATGACTTATTGTGCTTAGCACAGTGGCGAGAAATGTCAGCTGACATCTTACCATTAGAAAGGATGCTAAAGTTGTGCTGAACTTGAATATCTACTATAAGAACCTGTCTCCCACTCCTGATGCCTACTAGGACAGGATGAAAGGTACATTTGGAATGTTTTGATCTTGGTGCTTCTCATACAGATGGGGAGAAAGAGCAAGCTTGGTCACAGAGATCCTGGTATGTATTTGTTTGCAGAGATCTCAGTACAAAATGTGGTTCTGTGCAGAGATCCATTTCTAATCTTGTTCGTTACGTCTGTATAACCTGTTTTTATTCCCCATACAATGGTGGCTACACACTTTTTAAAAAGACTTATTTATTTATTATGTATACAGTGTTCTGTCTGCATGTATGCCTGCACACCAGAAGAAATAATCAGATCTCATTATAGATGGTTGTAAGCCACCATGTGGTTGCTGGGAATTGAACTCTGGACCTCTGGAAGAACAAACAGTGCTCTTAACCTCTGAACCATCTCTCTAGCCCCAGCTGCACTTTTTACACTTCTATTAACAACCCTTCTTTGCCTTTCCCAGGATCCAGCAACTCTCTCACTCCCACCTGACCCAGATAGAAAAGAGTCTGCTGGATCACTAATGTTTCAGTTCCGACTAACGCCACATGTTCAACTGCATGGGAGGGTTTTCATTCTGAAACACAGAAAGACAGAGAAAAGACAAGGACTCTTCTAATGACTGGACCAGAAGAATGCTATAGACAGACGTCTGGATTTCAGCGGGGAGTTGACAAAACTTCCATCTGGAGAAATCATACACCAGAAAAGAGTACAGTTCTATTTATAACCAACTCAATATCCCTGGCATAAAAAAAAATGTTTATCAACAGAATAAGGATACAAGGGCTTGGTGTCCTTGGATAGGGTCACAGGGCCCTTATCCAGGCCACTTCCTGGTCGATGTTTTTTTATCAATAACTTCAACGAAAACACAGATACCAGGCTGGCTGAACAAGCTCTCTGATGCTTGATTTGTAGCTGATGCACTTTGATGACAAAGACCCGTGTTCTTATTTGGGTGAATAACACTACATGGCAGGCCAAACTGTTCAATGGCTGAGTTCCCGCTCAGTCCAAGGAATGTGCCAAGCAGGCTGCACACGTTGCTGCCATCCCTACAGAGATGTAGTGCCTTCTCTATCATGACTAAAGAAACTGGTGCTCAATGTGTTTCGGAAGGTTGAAAGGACTTCAGATCCAAGAAGGATAGGAGAACCAACATCGGATGTGCTTGGTGGACATGCCTGTAAGCCCAGCACTTGGGAGGCTGAGGCAGGAGGATTTGAAAGTTCAAGGCCACCCTGGGATTCATAGCACCATGCCGTTCCAAACAAAAGAAAACAAAACTTTAACTCCAGGGTCTATGGTCTTTCACAACCTCACCACACTGCATAAATTCTGTATTTCCCTTTAATATTCAAATCCTCTGACTGTATGATGGAGAGAAAGCGTGTCTAGCACCATTTCTGGCACTTAGATGCAGAAATATTTGTGGAAAGAAAAAAAATAGGAGTGGGAGGGAGGAAGACGGGAAGGGAGCGTATCGGCTTTAATGTGTGCTGGTAATCATGACCAGTGGAGAACATCTGAAGATATTCCATTTGGCAAATGCAGACACCCTGGTCCTCTCCAAACATTTCAAGGGCTGTGTGTAATAAGCATCAAACAGATTTAAATTCAGTGGGAGCTGGGACTTTCAAAAGAATGAGCACTGTTTGTGCATGCAGGAGGTTGCCTCCTGGGCCCACATCGTGTTCCTGGGAGTCTTTAGGCCAGATCAGATCACAGCTCACTGAAGGCAACAGAGAGGAGGCTGAGAAACAGGAGAGGCAGAAGAGATGAGCCTCTCCTTTGGAAAAGTATCCTAATACCGTTTCAGATGCTTTGGGCTGAGTTTGACATTGTACTGGGACACTGAAGAGGAGGAGGGAGCTCTGTTTCTTAAAGAGCAGCCCTTTTCTACTTCTGCATGTGGCAAAACTAAGGATCCAAGGGATATGCCCTTCATTATACCAAATGCCAGCAAAACAGTGACCATTTCATGCTCTGAAGAAACAAGCTAAATATCCCTCAAGAAGCCTTCTTTTTTTTCGGGGGGAGGGGGGGTTGTGCAGAGAGAAAACCCTCGAAAGTACAGCAGGCACTTCTAAAGGACAGAGTGGACTTTGTCTGATGTTGCAAGCCTGAGCCAGAAGAGCAGTGAGAGAATGGAAAAAGGGTCCCAGCATGCCTTGTTTATCACCCACACCATCTTGAGCTGTTCACAGACACATACACAGACTTTCTTCCTGGGATGCTTGTGGTGAGGAGCTCGGGCCGTATACAGTGCCGTGGGCTTTCCTTTTTTATTATTATTATTTTTTCTTTTCTCTCCTATCTCCAAGGCGATAAACCAGGAAAAGCTGTAGACATCCTCCCAGGAACTGGAACCCTAACAATGAAAGCACACCATGAGTGCAGGCTGCTCGATGATTTCCTAACGGTCTCTTTATGCTGGTTCCAGCCCAGAGTCCCTTGCCAGATGCCGAAAGCTTCCTCATGGCAGCACAAATAGTTTCCATTTCCCAGCCCAGAGCCAGCATCCAAAAGATCCTCTCATCTGAAACTGAATGAAACAAAAGATGGCCCAGAACCCAACTGTAGCCAGGAAACAGAGGATCCCATGCCAGAGAACTCTGCTGTGTCCCAGAAATCCCCAGGGCCAGAGGGAGGGTACACTGGCTACTCTCAGCAAGGGCCCATCTCAAAGGATGACCTCGCAGCTGTTAACCTATCGTAAACGCCTCCAAGGGTTTGAGATTTCGTGTAGCTACAGCAGTGTGTCCTGGCCTTCCTGACTTCTCACTCATGTTACTGGACTTCATTAATTCATCCCTCCAGGCATTTATTTTTCATTGCCTTTTTAAATGGTTTTTAAAACCATACATGTATCTTAGTCCATTTTGTATTGCTATATCAAAATGCCCGAGGTTTAGCAACTTAGAGAGAAAAGTTTACTTGGGTCATGATTCTGGCGGCTGGAGAGTCCAAACAGCAAGGTGCTGATATCCTGGCAAAGGGTCCCAGTTTTGTCACAATATAGTGGAGAAGTGCCAAGGAAAATGGCCACATGCACAAGGGACAGGCATGTAGGGTGGCCTCACTTTATAACTGCCCTTGTTAGAACTAACCCACTCCTATGAGCCCTGACCTATTCCACAAGACATCACCAATGCACCTGAGGGTAGAGCCCCTAAGACCCAATGACCTCTCACAAGGCTTTGTCTCTCTCTTTTCATAAATACATACAGTTTTGTCCATAATAAAATTAAGGGGGAGAAAACATTTTCATGTGTACTTTCATAATATTTTTATTTATTATTTGAGAGTTTCATGTATATGATACATCTTTGTCATATCTACCCCTCCGATTCCCTCTCACCAAATCCCCCCCCCAGGCCCTCCCAGCGTGTTTCCATACCAACTCATGTCCTCCTCTTTATTTTGCAAATAACCCACCGAGTCCAATTAATACTGCCCTCCTGTGCATGGGCAGGTCTGTCCACTGGAGCATGGACAACCTACGGATGGCCACATCCTCACAGGAAAAAAAATTGTCTCTCTCTCCCACAATAGCCATTAACTACCAATGACTCCCCAGCTGAGGGAGGGGCCTCATGGGCTCCTCCCCCTTTCATGCTGGAAGGCTCACTGGATCGAGACCTTGCAAGCACAGCTACTGTGAGTTCTTAGGTGCAAGGACTCTGTCGTGCTCAGAAGACGGCATCTCCCAGAACGCCTCTCCATCCCCAGATCTTACATTCTTCCAACCCCCTCTTCCATGATGTCCCCTGAGCCTTGCATGGGGTGAGGATGGGGTGGGGAGGTAGCTTTGGTATAGATGCCCCCTTTAGGATTGAACACTCACGGTCACTTATCCTCTGCATATTGGCCAGTTATTAGTCTCTGTATTAACTGCTGCTTCTCTGAGCATGGTTGAGAGAGAGCAGCGTGAATCTGTGGGTGTAAACACAGACCTTTAGAAGGCACTTTGGCATTGGGACCACTTAGCGAAACAATATCTTGTTCCTCCAGCAGGAAGGCTCCATCTCTTCAAAGTTCTATTACCTTAACACTCTCATTCAAGGACTTAAGAGCCTTGGGAGACAAACTCCATCTAAACTGTAGCCCTGGGAACCTTATAATCCATTCATTACTTTAATATTTCTGACCATCGCCACAAACCAATGTAGAGTTGGCTTTCAAGAGACTAATGTCCTTGATCCTTGCTGCCCTCACTGGCTGAGCTCTGCTGCACTGTGTGTGTGCCTGTGTGTGTGTGTGTGCGCAAGCGCGTGCAAGTGTGTCGGTTTTTTGGTTTTGATTTTTAGACAGGATGACAGGGTCTCTCACTGGCCTGGAGTTCACTGATAAGCTAAACTAGCTTCCAGGGATCTGCCTGTATCCATCTCGCCAGTGCAGGGATCACAGGTACACCCCACCCCACCATGATAGTTATATGGGTTCTCGGGGTCAAACTTGGGTCCTCATGCTTGGAGGGCAAGCACTCTGCCAGTTGAGCCATCTCCCCAGCTCCAAGCACTGCCCTGTCAAAGAGCTTTTGACCACACCAAAATGCTTCAGGCTGCTTTTCTCCATCTCTGCGTATCATAGCCAGAAGCCACACTCTAATGTTCCTGCTGGATTCATTTCTTCATGAATGTGCCATGGACACGTTTGCATATGCAGAACTGAATTCGTGTCCAAGCCCTCTAAACTCAGAACTCTATAATGTTATTGGAAATAGCTATGTTTTCGTCTCCTGGTATTATTTTCTCTTAGGAACTGCTTGTTTCTTTTGTTAAAAGATAAAGGCAAAGTTCAGAAATTTGAGTCTGATTTCTTAAATTATTTTATTTCTGGAATATATATATGTATATATGTATATATATATATGTATATGTATATATATATGTATTTATGTATATGTATATACATAAAGCTTAAGCAATAGAAATTTATTTCATCAGTGCCTGGAGGCTATGGGTCCAGTGCAGTTGGTTCTGTTGAAGGTCTTCTTCCTGCAGACAGCTGTTTTCTCACTGTGTCCCCATAGGGTGAGGACACAGAAAGCAGGACTCTGCTGTGACTTATAAGGACATTAATGTTATCCAATCACAGGACTCCACCTTTATGACTTCATTTAACCTTTATTACTTCAGCAAAGACCCTGTCACCACATACAGTCACACGGGAGGATAGGTCTTTAACATGCAGATTTTAGGGTAGAAACAAACATTCACTCCATAACTATAATACACCCTCTCTCCTCCTCCTCCTCCTCCTCCTCCTCCTCCTCCTCCTCCTCCTCCTTCTTCTCTCTTTCCTCTCTCTCCATCTCTCCTCTCCTCTCTTCCCTCCTCTCTCTCATGTATGTGTGTGAGTGTGTGAGTGTACCTCTGTGTAATATCATCAGTAAGAAACACCAAGAAAGAGATGACATGGAGCCCTCAGTGAGCAAAGCACTTACTTTGCAAGCAAAAGGACCTGAGTACAATCCCCAAACCATAGGTGGAAAAAAAAAGATATAAATAAAGGAAGCCAGACATGGTGGCCCCGGCTTGTAATCCCAGCACTGGAGAACCAGAGACAGGTGTGTCCCTGGGACTCACTCACTGATGAGCCAGCAAGCCTAGCCTAATGGTGAGTTCCAGGCCAGCGAGAAACTCTGTCACACACACACACACACACACACACACACACACACACACACACACACACACGAGTCCACAGAAATCTAACCTAAAGCAGCACCACTTCCTGGTCATCCCTCCAATCTAAACAGGCTGTAAATGCACCCCTAGCAAGTGACACAAGCCGAGTTTCTATACGTGGGTATTGGACGGAAGCCAAGCACAACTCCCCGTCTTCTTTACATAAACTGCACTTGAGTTATTGATTTTTTTTTTCAAACTCAAACACAGAACTTTACATTGATCTTTGTTTCCACCCCGGGTGCCATCTGATTGGTTGGCCCGTATCCATGATGCTGGCCCCATTTGCCCTACGCTCTCAGCAGCTGAATTCATAAAGGAGGGCCCGTCCTTTGAGCTGGGGTAACCTGGAGTCAGTCAGCTTTCAGGCATGGGTAATGAACAACACATTTTCTCAAAGTTTCCTACTTTCTTCCTGAGTTTCACTTTTTCGTTGAACATTTAGGAACCAAAGCAACAACAGCAATAATAAACAACTGTGTGTGTTTCTTATAGGCTCAGGATGTCTGAAGGGTGAGGGCTGCGTTCCAGTCGGCATCCGGGGTCCCCACTCATGCCTCAATGAGACAGCAGAGTGATTGCGGAAGGTGGGGACAAAGGGATGACCTCATGTCTAAATTTGCTCAGACACTGGACTAAACTTTCCAATGAAGCGACATTCCACTTCATGGTTAAATGACTACATGAACACCAGCACTAATTTAACCAATCGTCAGTATTGATCCATTAATCTCAAATGTGATTTCTCCTTCCTACCTATAACAGCAATAGCATTACCTGGATACTTATTAAAATGAAAATTATACAGCGCCACCTCAGATGAGTTGACTCAGAAACTCTGAGGGTGGTCAAGCTGCCTATGGCCATCTATGGCTTACTATGCCATCCACGTAAATGCACGGATGCTTGAGAGACACTAATGGGGTCTTTCAAAGGCCTCACATACTGCTGGTGTTTGATAAATGTGCTTGTCTCAATCCACGTAGTATGTGGCTCAAAAATATGTCATTGGTTTGGGGGGGGATATAGCTCAATTAGTAGATTGATGAGTTAGCATGCATGAAGCTCCAGGTTCAATTCCCATCACTTCCTAAACCATCGATGGTGAATGCCTGTACTCCCAGTAATCAGAAGATAGAGGCTAGAAGACTAGAAGTTCAAGGTTATCTCAGCTACATAGTGAATTTGAGGTCAGCCTGGGTTTTATGAGACCTTGTCTCAAACCCTTTTTCTCATTAAGCACAAAGAACTGAAGTAGAGACTCAGAACATGAAGTAATAGTTCAACGTGATGTATTCCCACTTAGCATCAGTATTGTAGATTTGTAGTAAAGCTTTTTAAATATGAAAAAGTGCGTAAATAGAAAGGAGGAAAATACATGTGATTACACACAAAACACACACACACACACACACACACACACACACACACACACACACACACACCAGAGGTAACACCCTTATTTCAGTGAAATCTAAGTAGCAATCCCAGCAGTGACCCCATCTCTTTCTGGGAAGTTCCCAGGGGTAGGGCAGCCTCTGTGAAAGGCAGACACCCACCAGAGACACCAGGAGTTCACCCAGCTAACTGGCATATGCAACTTTGTTTTCAGCCAAACGTGTAGTGACTTGCTATCCTATTTTGTGCAGGACTGTCCCACGGCCAGTACCTCAAGTCCTCAGGCCCCATCAACCAGGACAGTTAGCCACTGTTCATTACAATAACCCAAGATAATCTAACATTAACCAGTGCCACTTCCTGGTTAACCCTCATAACCCATACAAATTCATTAAAAGGGGAATTCAACTCACAGAAGAGGAAATGGTTATTCGACTCACTGTTTCAAAGGTATCATTGAACAGTCACTTGGTCCCATGGCTGTGGGCTCATCCTGGTGGGGAACATTTGATGGAGCAAAATGCTTACTTCATGATTGACTGGGAAATGAGAGAGGAGAGGAATCTCGATTCCTTCTACCTCCTTTGTGGCATGTCCCAGTGGTTTAAAACATCTCACTAGACCCCACTACTAAAGACTTGACCACCTCTTCACAGTACCAAGCTGAGACAAAGCCTTTCACACAATGACTGTGGTGGTTTGAATACAAATGGCTGCCATAGGGTTGACTATTTGGTCTCCAGTTGGTAAAAAGCTTTCTGTCATCCCCAGAGTGCCTCTGCCTCCTGCCTGCAGTTTGAGATGTGAGCGTTCAGCTGTGTCTGCTGCCACGCCTTCACTCAGCCCTCATGGACTCTAACCCTCTGGAACTGTAAGACCAGTTAAACTTTCTTTTATAAGTTGCTTTGATCATGGTGGGTTTTGTTTTGTGTTTTGTTTTTGTTTTGTTATGTTTTTCGAGACAGGGTTTCTCTGTGTAGCTTTGCGCCTTTTCCTGGAACTCACTTGGTAGCCCAGGCTGGCCTTGAACTCACAGAGATCCACCTGGCTCTGCCTCCCGAGTGCTGGGATTAAAGGCGATTAAAGGCCACCACCGCCCGGAATGATCATGGTGTTTTATCACAGCCACAGAAAAGTGACTAATACGAGGAGGGTCTTTAGGGATCAAACATTTGGGATCCAAACCACAACAGTGAACCAAGTAGATGTTCCTGCTTCGGATGGGCTTTCTGCACTTGGTTTCTCCCTGTCGTGAAGAAAAAGGCATGGGGACTCCAGACAGCTAGTCTGTGATGGAAGTGCTGTTGCTTGTTTTTGGTCTTTTGGGGGGGCCTGCTACCCAGTTCCCAAATAAATCACACACACGGAGGCTTATTCTTAATTATGAATGTCCGGCCTTAGCTTGGCTTGTTTCTTGCCAGCTTTTCTTAACTTTAAATAATCCCAACTACCTTTTGCCTCTGGGCTTTTCCCATTCTCTTACTTCTGTAAATCTTACTTTGACTCGGTGGCTTGCTGTGTAGCTGCCCCTGGAATGCTCCTCCTTCTCTGTCTACTTCTCTCTCCTTCTTTCCTCCAGTTTTCTCCATCTATTTATCTTCTCTCTGCCTGCAAGCCCCGCCTATCCTTTCTCCTGCCTTGCTATGGGCCATTCAGTTCTTTATTAAACCATCAGGTGCTTTAGACAGGCACAGTAACACAGCTTCACAGAGTTAAATAAATGCAACATAAACAAAAGTAACACACCTTAATATTCCTGAACATGGAAGAATACTGGAGGCAGAAGTACTGGTGTCAGCTGAACTCTGCCACTTAACTATGTGTTTCTGACAACTTCTGAAACATCCCAAACTTGAGAAGCACAAATGGCTTCTTCTGTAGTTCAGGGTCAAGCAAGGCAGAGTGTTCTCAGTGTCCCCCAGGACCTGACTCACCCTAATCATTCTTTCCTGCTCTTAGATATCATCTGCTCTCCCCATATGCACTCCATGCCAGCCACACTAGCCTTCTTGATATTCCCCAAGCACACAGGATGCTTCCACTGCAGGGCCTTTGCAATGATTCTGTGCTACCTAGAAGTCTCTTTATCGCTCAGCCCTAACTTATCCTCTGTGGTGGTTTGAATAAGAATGGCCCCCATAGGCTCGTAGATTTGAATACTTCATCACCTAGGAGGGGCACTACTTTAAAGGATTAGGAGGTGTGGCCTTGTTGGAGGAAGTGTGTCACTGTGGGTGGGCTTTGAGGTTTCAGAAGCCTAAGCCAGGCTCAGTGGCTCTCTCTCTTCCTGCTTCCTGTAGATCTCACAGCTACTTCTCAAGTGCCATGCCCACCTATATGCTGTGATTCTCCCTACCATGTTGATAATGAACTGAACCTCTGAAACTGGAAGAAAGTTAAATGCTTCCTTTTGTAACAGTCGCTTTGATCATGGTGTCTTTTGACAGCAATAGAACACTAAGACAATCCCTATTTTAAAAAAAATAATAATAATAGCTGGACAGTGGCAGTGCACACCTTTAATCCCAGTGCTATACACAGAGAAACCTTGTCTTGAAACAAAACAAAACAAAATAAAAAACAACAGCAAAAACGATAAACAGCGAGGCTGTCACAAAGGCTCAGTGGGTAAAGGCACTTGCTGCAAGCCTGATAACCTGAGTTGAATCCCTGGGACTCCTATAGTGGAAGCAGAGAATTGATTCATACAACCTGTCCTCAGAGCTCTACACATACACCATGGTATATGTGCATGCACACACAATACAAAACTAATATACATAACAACTTCCCTGTGCCATTGACCCCATCAGTCTCTGTAGCAGTCCTATCTTTAGGGTGCTTTATTTCTCTCTGTGACGCTCATGGCCAATAGATCTGTGCTTTTATGCTGCCGGTGAAGTTCCCATCGTCTTGCACTAGAAAGTAGCCACACCTGGGCAAATGAGTCTATAACCTTGGTGACTCAAATAGAGCTAAACACCCTGAGCAATAATTATCTAATGAATGGATGGATGGGTGAGTAGTATTTGCTTACAGGGGCATGAACAGTAGAGTTCACCCACATCTGGCTAGGAGAGCTGCAGAAATGGAGACACATCTAAATGGATCTGAGCTATGGGGAAGCTGAATCTTCTCCTTTGCAGAAGGCAAATAATACCTTACGAACAAGATTGGCAGCTCATGAACTCCCCATTCGGACTTTGGGAAAAGCCTGAGCTGGCTTTTGGCTCAGCCAGGAGGATGCTCCCATCAACACAATCAACTTCCTGGCCCCTGCATGGAGATAAAGCTATCCTCAAGGAAGGATGGCAACAACAGGAAATCTTAAAATACAAAGGAAACCAGCTGGTTTTGTCCCCCTGACATTGATCCTCCTAGCATGAGCTACCAGAAGAGAAGTCTCCCCTTAGAGAAGAGTTCCCCTAAATAGGGAACATCAGAATTGTACCTGTGGGCCCCCTGATCACCTGAAAGATGTTTTTGAGGTTCTCTGGCATCCATCTGACCAAGTCAGAACCCCCCCACCAGCAGCTGGATTTCAGCATCATTGCCTTCCTTGGGTCTCACATACTTGGACAGCAGCTTCTCATGCCGGCGTTTACAAGTCAACATTAAGCATTCCATTGTACTTCTTTTCCTGTGTCTATGCTTAGATGTGAAAATGTGTTGCTAGCTGTCTGCTCAGCCTGGAGGGTGGGTGAGTCAGAAATGAACAGGCTGACTCACCAGCGGAGGGATGCCTCTGTGCTGGAGTCCCTGCAAAGTTCATGCCGAACCAAGAATCTCCAAACGGCTACTGGAACGGTCAGAGTCAAAGCCTGGGTTCTAGCAAAGAAAGGACATTTATTCAGTGGGGCCACACTGGAGGAGAACGGTGTCACTATACTCAATGACTGCCTCAAGTCTTCCTTCAGGGTCCTGCCATGAGGCTTAGGTTTCAAGTTGGGAGTGGCAAGAGGTGTGCATAACTAAGCAGTCCTGAACAAGGCGTGGTCCTGCCCATTTTTGAAACATCTTGTCTACGCTCAGATTTCTTCTGCAAGGAAATTGGACAGGTCATCAGAACTGTGTGAAATCTTTTCCTAGGAGATAAATTCCTGCTCTAGCTGGCACCAGGCATCAGCCTATTCCTTCTTGCCTCAGATTCTTGAGGAAAATTTTAATGTATTGGAGACCGTATTAATTTGCTTCCCACTGCTGTGATAAAACACTCTGACCAAAACCAACTCAGGAAGGAGGGGGTTTATTTAGCTTCCAGGTCCCTGTCACGCTCCATCACCAAGGGAAGTCAGGGCAAGCGCTCCCAGGAGTTATTTCTTGATACCTTTCTTCCTGTCTCAGCACCTCTCTTCCATGTGCTAGGAGAGATAAAAGGTGGGGAGCGAGAAACGTAAAGAACACGAGATTCCAGGGAATGGGAAGAATGAGATACCTGATGCTTTTTCTAAGTTATTATTGTGTGTTTTCAAATTCTCATTCCCCAGGGAATCGGTGTGTGTGTGTGTGTGGGGGGGGGGTATCTGTGATTCTTCAGTAGAGTTTTCAACATTTCTAGAGCTAAAAGACCCGACTGGGTGCTTTCTTTAGTGCAGTGTGCTGTTTAGTTCACTGCCTTGGGAAATTCTTCTAGACTTTCTATATCTCCCTGGTAGACAAGTCTGGAAGACAGGAGTGAAGGATTGGAAAGACAAGAAATGATAAGCCACACAGATGCCTCAGTGACATCACCCAATGCTGGACCCCTCTCCTTTGTCGTGGCTTGTTTCCCAGGTCACTTCGTTTTTTTAAGCCTTTCCCTTTGCTGAATATGGCCTGTTCCTTAAAAAGTAGACTTTGACCTCTAATCCATCAGTAGATTGCCTTTGTTGGTCTCCAAATTCTTTCTGGCTCTCATGTCCATGAATCAAAAAGTAAGTCTGCTAAGGGCACATCCGTAGACATGCAGGCATGCATCCCAAGGCCCCCTTGATCAAGTGACCAGCTATTGCTGTAAGACTCACCTGTTCATTTTGTTGTTTTCCCAGAGAAGGGATTCTAATTGCATTTCCTTCAAGCCAGAAGGGCAGAAACTCAAAGAAGCTGATATGAGACAAAGCCATTTAGGCAGGAGAAGCCTTTTGGTGCATAGTTCATTCACTATGTCGCTCTTACAGCCAGAGTGGGCTAGGGACTCCTTCCTCGAGCCTAATTGATAATGGTCATTGCTACCAGGGTCAGAGAAGAGTAATCTGGCCAATGACTCCAGGCAAGAAAGTTTTCATGGCCTGAAGGCAAGAAATTGTCTTCTTTCATTTCCCAAGATAGCAAGGTATCGTATAGCGAGAGTGATGTTTAAGGTTGTTTTTCTGACGCTAAACCAAATCGTTCCCTTGGAATTTCCAACCAGATGCTTCTTTAATTTGAAGGCTTGATTTCAAACCCGGGAAGAATGACTCTTTTATTAGATAACTTGTCCAGTCACTCACCTGTTATTGCCCATTGACAACATGGTTGAGAAAGCAGAAGACAGACTCACCACGTCAAAGCTTGCACTATAGAAATGCAATCCACAAAGAGCCAAACAAATGTTTAACTAGGTTTCATTGTTCACAGAAAGTAAAGAACAAAGACATGAAAAGAGGGTCAGGCTAGTTTATGATGGAAAAAAAAAAAAAAAGAGAAGATTTCCCAAGCCAAGAGCTCTATCTCAGCAAAGGAACCTACAGGCATAGGGGGATGGAAAGGTAGAGACTGGTTAAGGAAATAAAGCCCGTGTGTGAGTCTCCTGGGTCTGGCCTCACCCAAGCTTCTCCTGGTTGCTATGCCCCTCCCTGCTCTGCGCACTATTGGAGGTCTCTTTGGTGGTGTTTATGTAGACAGGAATGCAGGAGAGCCAGCTCTACACCTCAGCACGCCCGATGTCAAGGTGCCCCGGTGGGATTTGAGCTTTTACACAGGATATTAAATTTGATGTTGACAGCCATGACTATCTCATTACTAGTGGTTTTGAGTCATTTTCTGTATTCTCATTCCCTCCCATTGTTTTAGAGTCTTCCAGAAAGTCCTGTGAAATTCCCAGCCAGATTGGAGGTATTCCGAGGGAAATTAGGGCACAACCTACTTTGGAAGGAATAGTCAGATTTTTCTGAAACCAGACCAAGAATTGTATATCCTCCCCAAAGCCAAAGTAGTCACCACTTGCTGAAGACAAGTGGCCAGGGGGCCTGTTGTGCCTCTCTAGCCTCCTAGACAAACAATTGCTATCTTGTTAGAGTTCAGCTTTACCCTCTTGCAAAAGGATTATTCTAGCTGGGCTTGCAGTTTGCATCTCCTCATGGAGGGCTGGGAGGGGTCATAAGACCCTCACCTGAATATCCAACCTCTCCACAACTCCTGTTTTATGTAATGCTGCCTTAATTTCACATGGCCTCAAAGGAGCCAGGGAAAACTGAGAAGTGGCTCCATCTATGGCTATGAGAAAGCCCTCGTTCCTGCTGGGTAAAGACTCAGGTAGAGAGGACCCACACCCCTGTAGGGAAGCCCTCACCTAGGCTCTGTAAGTAAGCCCAAGAAACTCATTGGTTGTCCAGAGCTAACTTTGGTGGCATTGTGCCTTGGTCTGTCATTGGGACCTTGGGAGAAGGGGGTAAATATTGTTTGTCTCTCCCATGGAGGAATTTTAGCAACTGGGCCACGTGGTTGATCTACTCAGCAGCATGGCATCCTGACAGGCCAGGGAGAGAGACTGAAAGGAAACGTGCCTCAGAAGAGCTCACAGATTAAGAGACTGCATTGAAAATATGGTCCAGAGGGCTTTGCTGGGCATCCCCTGTATTAAAGGGGTCAGAGGACCTGTAAGGCCATAGGCATGCAGTTGCTTCAGCATAGCCTACGGCAAGTACACTTCTAAAGCTGGCTTTTTCTTCACTTCTAGTCTCAAGAACCCTTGGTGCCAATTGTCACCTGATATTAGAGCCACTCTTGCTGGCTTTTTGGAACTTATGACAAAATCATTTGTGTGAGGGTTGGGAATGACGAGGAACTTTTAGGCAAGTTTTGAAAACTGGGTTAGTTATCTGTCGCTACGGGAAAATCCCTGAGGAAATTAATCTGGAGAGACAAGGTCTGTTCTGCCTGATGGTTTGGGGGGCAGTTCTTGTCCATGGTCAGGTGACCCTGTAGCTTGGGGTCTGTGATAAGGGCACACATGGAGGGAAGGGTATAGAGGAGCAACTCACCTCCTAGCCAAGGAACCATCAGGAAAGTAATAGGCTGGAGTCTTGGAAGCCTCATCAGAGGCACAATCCTAGTGTCCCCGTGACTTCACTCTGGGTCTCAACTTTGGTCTTTGGGGACCAAGATTTCAACACATGGGTCTAGGAAGTTCCAAACTATAGCAAGAACTCTGAGACATTTCCAAAATGTAGATCCTAAAACAAATCTAATCCTTTATGAGTTCTTTTAGCAGACTTAAAAAATAAAGCAGTGGGGAGGGGGGTTATAGCAAGATTGAATGTTGTAGAAATGTGTTCTCCACACACCTTAGCCATTGCCATCTTCACAGAGCAGCTGTGATTACCTGAAATCGATTCACGGACTTGTTGACACTCCTCATCGAAGAAGCAGATGGGCAGGGTCATTAGAGCCTCATCTTAGGGGCTAGCTATGCCTTCCTACACACCTCCCTCTGATCTGTGTGTAATTCTGCCCCAGCTGCCTGCATTCCCGTGGTCTCAGGTGGTAGAACACATGGAGGGAGAAGGCTAGCTGGAGGTAGACACCATCTATGCAGCTATGGCACAGTCATCACCCAAGGTGAGGGGAGACCTTTCAGTGACATGGTTGCTTTAGAGCCACCCACACTTTGGTCAGTAACTTGTTATCCGTGCTCTGCAAGGAAACCCAATTCAACTCACTGGCTCACCAAGAAGGACTGTGGTAGAATTGTTCCTTTGGCCTATCGTTGGTATCCTATGTACAATGAGTAGACATTTGTCCGCATCTCCCTGGCTAAATTTCATGCAACTATGACATACACAGAGTTCCTACATAGCTCCCTACCACTGCACACACAATCTCCTCATTGCATGCAAACACTCTCCCAATCATTGCACACATCATCTCCCCACTACACACACACATTATCTCCCCACCACACACATGCATCATCTCCCCACCACTGCACACAACACCTCCCCATCACATACACAATAGTCTCCCTACCCCATGTGTGTATAATCTCTCTACTACATGCACACGTAATCTCCTCACCACATGCACACAATCTCCCCACAACTCCACACACCATCCACCATCTCCCCATCACATATACAATAATCTCCCTACTGTGCGCATTCATAATCTCCCTGCTACATGCACACATCATCTTCCTGTTACATGCACACATAAGCTCCTCACCGCATGCACACAATCTCCCCACCACTCCACACACCATCACATGTACAATAATCTCCCTACTGTGTGCATTCATAATCTCCCTACTGCATGCACATATCATCTCCCTGTTACACGCACAAATAATCTCTTCACCACGTGCACATATCACTTCCCATCACTGCACACATGATCTTCCTCACTACACACCACCCATAAACAGTGTACCCCCACCCCTTTTTAAAGAAATCATTACTTGAAGAGAAAAATGTTAAAGCTTTGGTTTACTTACCCCCAGGACATTTGTTTTCCCTTTCTGAAAAACCACACCTCCAGCATTTTCCTCTACTAAAATATTCTACCTGAGATTATTTTTAGCAAGCAAGAGGAGGCAACAGCCTTTTCTGTGGTATCTGAGGCACTCTTAAGATACCAATGTAGATTTTAAAAAAACCCTTTCTAGTTGGAATAGTGTTTACCACTTAGGGGAGTTCTTGGGGTCAAACTGGATGCTAGCATTCTGCAAACTCAACCACTGAGAGCATTTGAAAGCTAAGATTTTTACAGGGGTTGCTATGTCATTTAATCCTCTCCCCTCCCCCGAGACATGTCTCAGAAGGCTGGTCCTGAATGGTACCCAATCTCAACTTTCTCCCACACCAGGGAGGAAGCCCTCTCTGAAAACATAGTGCATTATTCTTAAAAGAAATTCTCTCTGACTTGGATGACACAAAAATGGGCTGCAAACAATGGCATTGGCTCAGGCCAGGATTTCTGGACACCACTCCTTAACCTAAAGCGTGCTCACAAAGGCCAGGCTCGCATCTGGTAGGATATGAGATACTTTAAATACTGTACACTATGCGTCGACATATGCAAAGCCGAGCAGTAAATTGAGGCAATCATCCTTCCGGTCCCAGGGAGCCCTTCCCTCCCCACATATACAGTTTGGCTTGAATTGTCTGAACATCTCAACAGAAAGCACCTTCCCCTCACATTGAAATCAATTGCTTATTTCTCTACTTTATTCTTACACATACGTACCTACAAAATCTCACCCTGTACAACCTCCATATATGGCTTCACAGGCAAAAAAATATGGTTTACCTGGGAGGTCAGAGTTTTACCCAGATCGGGATATTCTGTCTCACCATCCTCCAGTCTTGAAGAGTAGCGATGCTGGCAGAGGCCTGGGGATCTGACAGGAGCTGTCATCCAATAGGCAGGAAGGCAATTCACCTGTGGCCTGCCTGCTCTTATCACAGGGTGTGTTGACAGGCCTGGGGATGGGGGAGGAGGGAGGTGATGTCCTATTCCAGCCGAGGAAAGAATGGCAGGTTTCTTGTACCATCCAGCAGGGCTGAGACACTGCTGTCTGCACCAAGGAGTGGCAAGGAGCCTTCCAAGTCGAGGACACGGAGTTCCTGGATGCTTTGCAGGGTCCTCCTGAGGGCTCCAATGCTGAGTGCACACTCTTTGTGGCTTGTGTTGATCCAAGGGTGTGGAGGACTCATTCATCCCCTCATGCTTTCATTGGTATAAGGGAAACTGTGACCTCTGGCACGTGATCCAGGCCACCCATCTTTTCATGGTTGTTTGTCCTTTTTACTAAACTATAAAGGACCTTGGGGATGTCTTTTAAAATGGTATGCACACTGAGATGGGCTTCTTCTCAGGAGGAAGGACCAAAGTGAAGAAAAGGCACATACATGCAAAATACATTAGTGTTTATTTCTAGCATGCTTATGCCAGTTTTCTGAAAATGACAGAGGCCAGGCTATTCTAAAAAGACCTCCCATGACTGAAGGGGAAGTTGTAGCTATTCAGACCCCAGGAGACTCGATTCTTTTTTGCTTTGAACTTCTGACTATTTTGCCTCTATCTCCCACGTTCTGGGATTACAGACATACACTAATATAGCTGCTTCTTGCCTAATGCTAAAAAGCAAATCCAGGGCTTCATGCCTGATGTCTGCAAGGAAAGCAAGCTACAGACTGAATTACACTCCCTGTCTAAGACTCTGAAAGAGTCTCCTTTCCCTTGACACAAGAGGGAAAGCCTGTTGAGTCTCAACAGATGCAGATGCAGAGTGAATGTGTGTGTGTGTGTGTGTGTGTGTGTGTGTGTGTGTGTGTGTGTGTGTGTGACTCCTGTTTAGAAGTCAACTCTTGGGGTTACAGAGGTAGCCTAGTGACAGAGAATGTGTCTCATATGCACGAGGGTTCAGGCTCCACCCCTCAGCCCTGCAAAAGACAAGGACAAGTCCGTTCCTTCGTGGGCCAGTCAATCCTGCAAACAAGAGGCCTTGTGTCTGTCAGGGGGGCATCTATGAGCCCAAACAGTCAAGAGATGTCAAGAGCGTCAATGCATCACAGCTCTGAAGGATGGGGTGCCTAGCTGCAGCCCTTTAAAATGAGTGACTAGGACGTAAGTCCTTTTATAAAGTCCTGGGAATCGTCAGCAGTTGCCGTGACTACCAGAATGCAAAAAGATTATGAAGTTGAAGTTTTCATTTTCTGGTCATAAATCGACTTCTTTATGCCAGTGTACCTTAAAAGGAAAAGTTAGTCATAGGAGACTTTTAAAAAGTGATTTATAATTGCTCTAGCAGCATCAGAAGACAGCCAAAGATAAAAGGCAGAACGAATCCTCTTTAACATGGCATCACTCACTGTCAATATCCGAGCCAGTCTCCAGTCACTTCCTCCCTTCCTTCAGCAAGGTGTTAGGGGTCCTCCAACTGCATCCTGCTTAAACCTGCACCTCAGCTACCTCCTGCCACCTAGCCCCTGTCATTTTCCTTCCTAAGTCTCCCAGGCTGTGTCCAAGACCAGTCACTGTGCTTTTGTCCAACTGTCCTTCCTCAACCCTTGAGTTTCCCATTTCCACTTCCACATTAGACCTGGGCTCTTCAGCAATGGTCCTCACTCTCCTCTCCATCATCTTCTTCCTCTTTCTCTACACCTGGCAACCTCTCTCTCTCTGGCAACCTCTCTCTCTCTCTCTCTCTCTCTCTCTCTCTCTCTCTCTCTCTCTCTCTCTCTCTCTCTCTCTCTCTCTCTCTCATCCAGACTCACAAATTCAGGGTATTCTTAGCCCTTCTTCGGCCTTGGAGGTTATACTCACCTGGGTTCTCTAGAGGAACAGAACTGATAAAGTGACTATATGTTACAAAGGGGACTTACTACATTAGCTTACACAATATGGCTGGGGTATTCCAACAGTGGCTGTCTTCACACTGGGGAAGCTGAGAACCTGAAGCTGGGTATCTGAGCATCCCAAACCCGATGCTGAAAGCCTGGAGGATTCCTAGAGAGCCGTTAGTCTTCAGTCTATGTGGGAAGGCCAAGGAAGCTGGGTTCTGATACCAGCAAGAGAATGCAGCAGCAGTCATCACAATTGTACCAGCAGCAGCAACAACAGAGTGAATGAACTATCCAGCACCATGTGAAGGCAAGAAAGCAAGAAGCAAAGCCCCCCCTGCCCCTCACACCATGCTGGGCTTCTTTATATCTAGGCTGCCTCCCCCCACTTAGGGTGGATCTTCCCATCTCAATTATACCCAATGAAGGGAATCCATTGCAGGCATGCCCAGCAGCTTATCTCTCAGTTGGTTTCAGATGCAGTCAAGTTGACACCCAAGAATAACCATCACAGATACTTTTACTTAAACCGATAAAACACCTTTGTCTTACCCATTCTTGGTCCTGCTTCCTAATCCCATGTCTCCCCTGCTGTCTGCCATACCTTACGATGTCTCCAAATGACATTTCATATTATCCCTTCTCCTCATCTTCTTCCCAGGACTCTCATTTAATGGGCAGCTCTACCTAAAATGTCTCTCCCGGAATAAATCCCTCATGTGCCCATGGCAATTCAACTCAGCTCAGCGTGGGCCTCATCTCCAGTGCCCAGGTGCCTACGAGGTTTGTCCCACACATGCTATGGACTAAAAATGCCTAAATGTGGCATCTTCCTCCTAATACGACCTCCCTTCCCCCGATGTCCACATGGTACTACTCATCACGCTTCCTGTCTTTGAAGCTACAGCCACCGACTTCAAGTTCCTCATCTGCAGTACTGCTACCCAAGCTGTTGCGCCTCTTGCTTCAACAAGACGCTTTGGCACTGTCCAGGCTGTGGGTACAGGGAGTATCTGATTGGCCAGCGTCTGAAGTCTAACTCTGGGTTGTGGGTTACAGAAAACTTTTCTTATCTGTGCATATTTCTGTCCTATCATCCTCAAGACAGTGATGTGCGGTGTAGGGAACACAGGGGCAGATGGGTCAACTACAAAATACAAAGGTAAAGTCTAGGATGGCTCATTGGTCGCCCAGAATTTCAGGGATGGTGACTTGGAGAAGCAGATGCCACACCCCAATCCCAGGCTCTGAGCCATGTGTCTCCTTGCCACATTCTTCAGACAAACAACAAACATATAGTTGATTTGGTGAAGGCTCTCCATAGTCTCTCATTGTCTGCAACATAGAGGTTAATTGCTTTTCTTTTAAAATTAATCACATTTATTTCATGGGGGCACACATGAAATGCCCCAGTCCGTGCGTGGGGGTCAGAGGACAACTTGTGAGAGCTAGCTCTATCCTTCCATCCTGTGGGGACTAGGGATCAAACTCAGGTCATCAGGCTTGGCTGTAAGCACCCTTACCTGTGGAGTCATCTCTCTAATCTGAGAACCTGGCGTTCTTGGTCTGCCAAAGGTATAATTCCTTTGATCCAGTTGTTTATCCTGGAGTATTTCCTGGGAAGGAACACTAATTCCCTCACGTATGATGGCTGTACATTGTACGTCGGGGAAAGTGTCTGTGCAGCTGATCTCCCAGCTGCAGCCTGTTCCATAATCTGAGCTCAGTGATCTCCCACAAGCATAAGAAAGCAGCTCAGCCTGGTGGTGCTCACCAGGAACCCCAGCACCCAGGAAGCAGAGGCAGGGGGATCACTACAAGTTCTGGGCAGGCCTGGTGTACGCAGAGAGAATCTGTCCCAAAATATTAAAGAAACAGTGGGAAACAAGAGAGGGAGGGAAGGAGAGAGAGAGAGAGAGAGAGAGAGAAAATTTCTAATTAAAAGTGAAATGGTCCAAAATCCAAAATTATTTGAACATCAATGTAACACCACAGGGGAAATTCCGTAAAATGAAACCTTACTTCATTCACAAAATTATTTAAAATATGGTACATAACTACCATAGGATACTGGAGAGATGGCTCAGTGGTTAAGAGCACTTGCTGGTCTTGCAGAAGACCATGGTTCCATCCCCAACACCCACATGGTGGCTCATAACAGTCTGTAACTCCATTTGCAGGGGATCCAACACTCTACCCTTGTGTCCTCGGGTACCAGGCATGTGATCTACATACATATATGCAGGTAAAACACTCATGGACATGAAAAGAAACCTTAAAAAAAAAAAAAAGCTAACATTGGGCTATGTGTATAACGTATACATGAGACACCTTTAGACTTGGGTCCTGTCATCAAGACAACCTGTCACGTACTTTCAAATATTCAGGAAATCTGACAAAACAAACAAGTTGGTAAAGGATACTCGACTGGATTTGTAAATAAAATAGGAAACTACCAGCGTGAATTTGCCCAGACATAGAAGCAGACACGCAATGGGAAGGAGAGGGACTCAGGCCCTAGAAGTGGACATATAGCGAAGCAGGAAGTGGGAGAAATCAAAAAGTCATGGAGATTTCTTACCCCCCCCCCGCCAGCACACACCCTTCTTTAGCTAGTCAAACCCTTTCCCTGAGAAAATGACTTGTAGACTTTCCGTGGCTGGCTCCGGATGACCTGGATTTCCATGTGCCCATTCAGAGTCATGGCTTGCTGTGTGGGAGCTGGGAGAGCCGAGCTAATGAGAGATGTCTATCTGTCTTCCCATGTGAGGGGCCTGCTCCGCCAGGGCCCATGACTGTCAGCACTTTCCAGCAAGCCCTGTTCACATTGTCCGGATAACCTGCGCTTCGCCGGAGAGTGCACTGACCCCTGACTAGCATGGGTCACATGTCCTTTCTGTGTGTCATTAGGGATCATTCTGGGTTGTGCACTGACCCAGCACAGAGGCCAGTGGGCAGTGGTGTCCTCAGCAGGAGTGGGTCAGAGTAGCCTCCCAGAGGAAAGCCTAAGCTCTAGCAGAGGGAGCCTCCCAGTTGGCTTTGGCACAGCATCCCAGGGGATTCGGCTGGCACAGTGGATGGGTGCTGCTGGTGGCAACAGCTGTCCTGGCAGTTAGCCAGCAGCTGTTCCAGCTTCATCCCTATAGATCCGATGCCAGTCATCTTCTGCCTTCACCTCCAGCTCACCTACTCCAGTTTTCTAGAACCCTCTCCCTTCACTTCCCCCAACGAGAGGCAGCATAAATAAGAGCCAAGCATGACATCTATAACAACAGATTCACCCAAACTTTCCCATCTACAAAATGGGTAGAAGACTATGCTTAATGCCTCACCAAAAAATCCCCCTAAATTTACTGGTGAACACGCTGCTGCTGGTACATGTAGTGCCCTTTGCCCTCCTAGTCTCTTTAGTTCATATTGTCTTTGTCTCTTCTTGTCTGTCCCTCTACAAATCTTTTCCAATGTAAGCAAACAATGCTGGAGAGGTGTAATTTAATCAAATAGAAAGATATCAAAGCTACTGAAAAGTAAACTTTGAATTTAAGAATACCAATCAAAAGCAAAATAGTATTTTTGTTCAAAATTCTAGGACATTACAGAAGTCACTGAAAATTGGTTAGAAATGATTTAACTGAGTCATTTCCCACTAGTAAAAACTTTCAACTGAATGAGTCACAGTATGTATATCTGTCATATACCAGAATTGTTCAACACACACACACACACACACACACACACACACACACACACACACACACACACACACATGAACAGAAGAACAAGAGAGAAGCCACCTTGTGTTTTTTTAATCCTATTTGTGATGGCTATTTTTGGTTGTTATCCTGACTACATCAGGAATTAACTAAAACCCAAATCATGGGGTACACCTGGGAGGGATTTTTTTTCTTAATTAAATAATTGGAAGTGGGAAGATCTACTCCTAATCTGTATCTCTGACGTGGGAAGATCTACCTGTAATCTGGGCCACATCTTCTGCTGGCAGCCTATATAAAGGACATGGAAGAAAGAATCTTGCCCTTTTTGCCGCTTTCTCCAGCTCTCGCTCACAAGTCTATTTGCTCACTGGCATTAGAGCCCACTTATTTGGGATTCTGGCATATACTGAAGACTGGCTGAGACATCCAGCCTCCTGGACTGAACAACTACTGGATTCTTGGACTTTCAGTTAGTAGACAGCCATTGTTAGACTAACTGGACCAGTGCCTGTAAGCCAGTCTAATAAATCCCCATTCTAGATAGACAGATGATAGATATAGATAGATAGATAGATAGATAGATAGATAGATAGATAGATAGATAGATAGATAGATGATGGACAGGTGGATGGATGGACAGATGGACAGACAGACAGATAGATTCATTCTATAAGTTCTATTCCTCTAGAGAACCCTGACTAATACACTACTCTAATAAAAAGCTAGTGTTTCATTAATACTGAATCCCATGCAAATTGAAACTCTGTGCCTTTAATCATCCCACAGAGCCAGTTGGCCCCCTACTTCATAGATGGGGGAGGATACTGAAGACTGGAGCCTTTAAATTAGCAGCCCAGGCTTTCTCAACCTGCAGATAAGAGAATCCAGGATTTGTACCCAGGTGCCTGGACTCCAGGCTCCCCTCCTAGCAAGATGCTGGTGCCCCTGGAGCTTGCCTGAGGCCAAGGGAGGCTTTTCCTACTTTCGGGACCCTGCCAAAGCCAGAAGTAGATCCTTGCCCCTGGAGCCTCTCCCTGCAGAGCTCCGCCCACTTCCTTTCCTAGTCTGAAGACCAAAGAGGCTTTCAGGAGAGTCTACAACAAGAGCTAGTCACAAAGGGCCGGTTCCCCCACCTCTCCTCGGCCTGACAGAGAGCCAATTCCTAGAGCCACCACAGGAAAAGTCCAACAGGATGCCAAGGCTCCATGTCCAGAGCCAGGCCCTTCCCATCTGTGGGAAGAATGCTTGAGCAGCATGGGCTTACAATTGTCACTTCTCTTCAGATCCACTTGAACATACCTAAACGTGGGAACTGCTGAGTGCTAAGGGGGTCGTCCAGACAATAATGTCAACTGGCCAGGACTGTGAAGGGAAGCTGAGTGAGGCTTCTGGTATCAGAGCTGTGCCTTTAAGGACATGCATGATTACAGTAGGCAGAAGAACAGACAGGCTGAGCTCTGGGGTGGTATGGAGCCCTCAGGAAACTGGAGGACAGCTCCTTCAGCTGGAGTTTGAAGGATGCAGGCCACCTCTAGTTGCACTGGACTAGTTGGGAAGCAGGAAGGCCTGGGAGCAGGGAGGAGGGGCTGCCAGCTTCCGTTTTCTCCCCATCTCCTCTTCCTGTGGTTCTGAGAATCAGCTCCTCCTTCGAAGTGGATGGAGGGACTTTCCTAGCCTCCTATCTGGACAGCAGCTAGACTGCCTGGAGCCTACAACAATGGCTTTCAATCGAGAGCCAGAACTCAGGCTTGGGGATAGCATTCTCCATAGCGGAGGAAGGGAGCGTATTGTTATCTATTTGTGGAAGGGCTCCATACAGAGCGTAATGCTTCTAATTATAACCAGCTCCTGCAGACTGCTTTCTTTTGTTACTGATATAATACTTTGTTCGGGACACATACATGCAGCCCTGCAAAAGCGGAATTATTCAGCTGGGCTCCTTGTTGGGGGTGAGAATAATTGACAAGCCTGCAGAAGTTTCTACAAACAAGTCAAAATGGGTACAAACTCTTCTCTATGTAAAATGTGAACACAAAACAAAGAAGGCTGAAACCCCTTCGATGATATAGCTATGATGCAGGTGTGTTCTCCATCCATCTTCCCACCCGCTCTACTGAGTCATTTGTAATTAGCATGATGCTGTATACATTTCCAGAATTCTTTACTGTATTTTTACATATCTGAACATATGTATCTGTGCCAAATGTTCATATGCCTTAAATGCATTGTGATGCAGTTTTGGATTAAAGGTCTGAGGATGGGATGTGTACAGAACACCCAGTGCATGTGGAGATAGAAAAGGGGTAGAGCTCTCTTTATATTCTACAAACAGAAATATGTATCTGCTTAAGCTTGGATTTTTCTTTCCATGCTCCGGAGACACAGAAGAACAAAGTCATCTCTATAGTTTCCTTCTTGGACTCCGTGTCCCTTTGTGGAAATCTCTGCTAGATGCCCACCCTACATAACCACTGATTGACACATCTAACAGGATCTAACAGGATTTTGCAGCTAGAGAAACCCAAGAACTGACATGCTGCCTCCACTGTACTCATAGCGGGGTAGAGTCCTCTTTGACCCACCACCAACTGTGACAGGATACCCTGGTTGTCATAGCCCCACCATTACTATGAAGAAAAATTTGTTCCAAAGTCCAAGAGGATGGGAATTTACCCTCGTGGCTTGTTTATTTCTTGGTTTAATAGTGATTTGGGGCAAGCTCTCTCATGTTCCCTTTAATTCAAATTCCCTCTTTATATGAGGAGACACAGAGACACTCCATCAAGAAAGACAAGTTGTCTGCTTAGATAACTCATAGGCTGGGAAAGTTGAAGTGAATTATGGATTAACTCAACAGTAATGATTTCTTCACTTGGAAGGATAAAGCAAGGCTTCCGAAAGTGTAGGGAACAGAAGGTTCCACTGTATTTTCCTGTCATTTGTTACTAAGGATGAACTCTCATTCTGGAAAAATTAACTACTGGCTCTTATTCTGCTCCTTAAAGAGACATGGCTAACTGAACTTGTGAGAGCATCATCTGAGTGTGAGCTGAAGAGATGTTATTTCCCTCTGATAGTTTGTCTTCTTTTTATAAAACTTCAATCAGATGACATATTGGTGATTATCAAACACTATACAAATTCTTTTGCCTTTGCTGTAAAGAACAAAGATAAATTGCCTTGGGGTCAGGTTTTATGGGGATGGTCAAAATCCCCATGAATGGGTTCCAGGTGATAGATCCCATTGACCCTGAGACCACCCTCTGGTCACTGCATGGCTATTAGCATAGCTCAGACATATTGACAGAACAGGTGTGCTGATGTGTTTCTTCTCCCATGTCTTCAGAATGACTTCCATTGAAATATGAGGGTCTTACATGCCAAACGTAACTGAGCAACAGGGAAAGAATTGCATTTTCCAACCTTCTTCTAAGTTTTTCTTTCTGAGATGACTTAGAATCCTCAAGATCAGCTTCTTCCACTGCCTTGCTAGTCCAATGAGGTGATGACACATCTCTGCCTATAACGGAGCCTGATTTCTCATCAACACATGGATCACATTTTGTGACAGCATTCTAACAACATGCTAAAGGCACCTGGCTCTGGGTATGAGATGGTTCTTGGCCTCCCAAGACAATCATCTCCATATAAGGGTGAAGCTGTCTTCAGGTCTGGGACTCTAGGCTGTGACCTCACAGGACGGCATCAAGGAAATCAGTTGTAAAAGAAAAAACATAACACTGAGATTAAAATAGTCTTTTCTATTATTATTCCAATCTTGCAAATAACAATGTACCAATTTCATTTAATTTCTGCTTATCTTTAAAGCTCATATTAAAATGTTAAAGATGCATATAAAATATTTGTCTCTAGGGGATGAAAACCCTGAAGAGGGAAGAGAATGGGAAAATGAGTTTATGTTGCCTGTGTCATGCCGGAGAGTGACAGACAGCACTACCCATGAATGCCTCACAGACGTGATGTCAGAACTCTGTTAATTCTCACTGTAACTCTCAGAACAGGGGGCACAGACTCAGGGCCTCGGGGAACACCATCACTCAGCTCTGCAGTTCTTTCTAAACAGTACAACCACGTTCTCACCCTTTGCCCAGGCTCCTCCTCTCCACCCCACTCCATGCCCACCTAAAGGGAAGAATCAGAGGCCTGTTCCCCCAAAGCTTACCCTGAGTGGCTTCTGACAAGCCCTCTGGAGTGTCCGCAGCCAGTGGTGACAGGGCTGTGGAGTCACACCCTGTCAGGAGCTGGGCCCCAACCAAGCCCAACCAAAGGGTCTCTGTGCATGCCTTGTTTGCCTGATGAAGTTTTCCTTTTCCAAAGAAAAAGGCCTTTCAGCCTTGTTGGCTTTCAAAGCTCGGGGAGCTTGCAACATGCCACTGCGTAGCACAGAGGGGCTCATTGGTTCAGCGTTGAGATGTGTGTATTCAACTTTTATCCCCCTCCTGCTGGGTGACCCTGGGCCATTTACACAGCCTCCCTCATACTCCATATTTTTACCCATAAAGCTGAGGTAGTGTGGTGCTAATGCTGACAAGTTATGTCATTTGCCTAGTGTATGTTGCCCTAATGGAAATAACACAAGCGAAGTTCTCATTAGCAATACAGAAATCTCAAAATAAATAGTTGCCTTTCAATTTTCCTTTTCATTTCCATGCTCTATCACATCCCATAATACTAGTAGGCTTTTTACACAGTTCTCAACTTCAATAAAAGTTATTTTCGTTTGTGTGTCTGTGGGTTCCTGAAGATGCCAGGCAAGGGGAATGAATCTCCTGGAGTTGGAGTAACAGGTGCTGGTGAGCTGCCTGGTGTAGGTCCTGGGAACTGAAAGCAGGTCCTGTGTAAGAACCACAAACACACTAAACTGTTGAGACATCTCTCTTGTCTCCACTTTTCAACTTTTAAAACTATACTTGACAATAGCGTGTTAGACCATGTGCCAACCATCTAGATACTAAAGAGAAGTCAGTCACATAGAAGAATCATGTATGTTCCTCTAGGAGAAAGCAATAAGCAATGAAATGCTTTCAGAGAAGTGGCATGTATTTTTTTAAAAAGACTATCCTCATCATGATCGTTTTTAACATTGTAATAAGAATGGATTTGCTAAAAGGTGAGCCTGAGATGTTATGAAGTCTATATTGATGGAGAAAAGGACCCAGTTACCTTGGAAAGATGAACAGGTGTGTCTAATGATCTTTCCTACATATGGCAGAGGAAAGTGAAATCTAGCAACTCCTCCAAGTTCAGTAAGACATGACACCCCTTTTCACAAGGTCTTATTTCCTCCAGGCTTTATTGAATTGAGTGAAGAATGCCTGTGGACTGGAAGATCTCTGACTGTGTGTGGTTGAACTAGCATACATTACATTTCTGTTTTCTCTGTCTTCTGGGGAGACCATGGCATTAGTCATTATCCATGGTTTAGGTCTTGGGTGATATAATCATCAAATAATGCACTCTACACAAAGCATTCTTGTTTGTACTTTAACCCTAAAAGTATGCCTTTGAGGCAACTATTAGATGCAGGAATGACTCTGTCTGTTGATGAGGGACAGACAGCAAGTACCTGAAAGGCTATGGACACCTTCAGCAGGAGGTACCTCTCTCCTTAATGGCAGTGTGCAGATCTCTGCTGACACCCTGCCCCCACCTCCCCTCCTGCATAGCCTTTGAAGAGTTACCGAAGAACTGAGGTTCTGACCTCAGTGGGCATATGACTGATTTAGGGGAGAGTGATCACTTTGGGGAGGCAGTACTGAGTCCCCCTGGCTGGAAGCACAGTAGCCCATTCACTGAGCTGATCCTGGAGTGACTCATAAAGCAGCTGCTTAGATTTAGGGCCAGTTGATGGATTTAAGGGCTGTTGGTTCTTTGTTGAAATTCATATTAATAAAGAAGGGGGCTTTATAAAAACTTACTGTTGCATACAGGGGATCCACAGGAGATCACAACACAAGGATTATTATGTCCTCATGGCTAAAGAAGTAAGTACAGTGCGTTTCCTCTCATCAGTTTCTGCATTCTTAAAAGTAAGTAGGATTTGGCAGAATTTACCCATAAAATCTGCAGAAGAAACTCAACTCCAGTAATTAGATTTAAGCCCCTTTTCTTCTCGTCCACTATTTCCACCAAGAAGTTAGTATTACTGCCAAGATTGTGTGTGTTTGTGTGTGTGTGTGTGTGTGTGTGTGTGTGTGTGTGTGTGTGTGTGTGTGTGTTAAAGGCAAGATATAAACACTCTTCTCCAGGGTTGAAGTGAATTCTGGAAAAGTCTCCTTTTCTTCAGATTCTTGGTATAGACCTAGACATAAATAACACACTCTAGCAACTGCAGAGAGACAATATAGTAGCATGGAACTCTGAAAGAGCGCGGGTCATGCAACGGGCAGGATTTACTCCTTCCTTTAATAGACCTAGGCTGGTGTTGGGTGAACTAACTGGGCTCCCAGTACACAAAACTTAATAGGAGAAGGCAGGAAATGTGCATTCGCATTCGTAGTGCATTTGCTATGATCTAGACTATTAGTTCCCAACCTTCCTAATGCTGGGACCCTTTAATACAGTTCCTCATGTTGTAGTGACCCCCCACCATAAAATTATTTTTGTTGTTACTTCATAACTGTATGAACTTCACTATTGTTATGAATCATAATGTAAATATCTGTGTTTTCCAATGGGACCCTTGTGAAAAGTCTGTTCAACCCTCAAGGGGTCGTGACCTACAGATTGAGAACCACTGATCTACACACAAAGGCTGCTTTGTTTAATTTATAATACAATTGTGCATCAAGCTATAATTGATAAGGAAACTCCAATGCAAAGAGGTTGAGCAACATTGTCATCAAGGTCACCTTGAGCACTTTGGCAGAAATCTACAAATGGCTCTGAAGACTCCATGACCTAATCCCCAGAGCTTGTGAATGTGACATCACTTCCGTGACTTTACTGTGATGCATGGCCTTGCTGAGCCTTAGCTAAAGAGACTATTCAAGAAGCCAAACTTCATCACAGAAGTCCTTAAAAGCAGACAGGACACTCTCTGTGACTGGGAGAAGCCAGAGAGATTTGAGAGTACTGGCATTCCATGGTTGGCTTCAAAGATGGAGGATGGCTGGGCGGCGGTGGCGCACGCCTTTAATCCCAGCACTCAGGAGGTAGAGGCAGGTGGATCTCTGTGAGTTCAAAGCCAGCCTGGGCTACAGAGTGAGTTCCAGGAAAGGCTCCAAAGCTACACAGAGAAACCCTGTCTCGAAAAAACAAACAAAAACAAACAAAATGGATGAAGAAAGAAGAGTGGGACCTGTAAGACCTGAGAATGATCCTATTTCAGGAAGTCTTTTCCTGGGAGATGTAAACAAGCATTTATCCCCTCCGCATAGGCACCAAGGACAAACCCAAGTATGGTTCCTCCAAAGTCCAGCTTGGAGAATGCTGTGGAATATTACTTTAACTAGGCAAAGATGTGTTACATTTGTTTCTGCTGCCTTTGTAAATGATGTAAAGTTGTGTTACATTTGTTTATGCTGCATTTGTTTAATTATGTAAAGATGTGTTGCTGTTTCACCTTGCCTGCCTAAGGCACCTGATTGGTCTAATAAAAAGCTGAACAGCCAATAGCTAGGCAGAAGAGGGATAGGCGGAGCTTATAGGCAGAGAGAATAAGTAGGAGAGAACAAGAGAAGAGAACAAGGAAGAGAGGGACACATGGTGGGGGAGGGGGGCAGAAGCCCGGCAGCTGCCAGTCAGCCAGCAAATGGAAGAAGCAAGAAAGTAAGACATACAAAAAGAAGGAAAGGTAAAAAGCCCCAAGATGAAAGGTAGTTAAAGAAAAACAGGTTAAGTTAAAGAGAGCTAGCCAGAAAGGAGTCTAAGTGAAGCTGAGCATTCATAACTAATAAGAAGTCTCCAAGTCGTGGTTTAGGGGCTGATGGTCTGAGAAAGCCTGTTACAGAAGTCAGGAGGTTGGGGGGCTTACTTACAGAACATAGATGAGGGGTTCTTTACAGGAGCAGGGTGACCCCTAAAGCAGCCCAAAAGTCCTGTTCCAGCGTGGAAGGCAACTTCCCCACAGCTGTATAGACGGCAACTCTCCTTCAGTTCAGGCCTCAGGCTATGCTCTCAAGCACCTCCTGAGACTGGGAGGCCATGTGCAATTAACAGGTAGCTGGGAGATGCAGGGGTAGTCACAGAGACATCAGGTGAGTGTCCAGTGACCCTCCCCACCCTCTCCTCCTAAAAGGGAGTCAACAACCAACAGGCCCAAACCTGGGAGTCTCCTACAAGTAGCCACCGCTGCTCCAACAAAGATGACAGCAGGCATGCCCAAAGGACAGCATCCTGCAACAGACCCCAGCAAGGAAAACAGGGAACTGAGTCCTGTAACAGCAGCAGAGAAAACTCTGCTAGCCATGTAAATGAGCTTGGAAAGTCCAGGGAAAGACACGGTTCCCTCCCAGACCCTCATATGGGGGCACGGTTAGTCAACACCTTGAACTTACGGTCCCCGGCAGAGAATCCAGATGAACCATACCAGAATTTGGGCCTGTGGAAATGCTGCTCAATTGGATTGGTAAAGATCGGAGATCAATTCCAGACAGTTCTGGAGCCCGGGAAGAGCAACACATGGAGCTAGCAAGGGGCATAGGCCTTCTGCTGTGTCATAACACCACAGAAGGCATCCCAGGAGGAGGCAGGAGCATGCTCTGGTTGCTCGGCTGGGCCACTGAACTTGTGGTCCTCTACGGTACCGTGATATAGGAACAAACACAGGGAGCAGGTGGAGACTCACTCAACTGTGTTAGTCTTCAATCAAGTAGGTAGGAAAACTTTGGTCTACTCACAGAACTGATTTAAATAGGTGAATGCAGAACAAAGAAGAAATTCATTTCCAGAACAAATTAGAAAAACTAGCTCCTGATTTATTACTAGCTGCCACCATACCCCGGACCCTATCCTTAGATGCTCATGGTCCTGCAGACGATGCTCACTGATGGTTGTTGGGTGTGTGGTTTTGTTATGAGGGTCTCATAGCACACTTCCCAGTGTTTTAGACCATGTTCTTGATCCTTTAAAATGTATTATTTCTATTATTATTTATTATTTTATTAATTTATGTGCATAAATGTGTTTGCATGTATATCTGTGCACCACATGCATGCAGTGGCCATAGAGGCTAGAAGAGGGCATTAGATCCCCTTGGACAGGAAGTACAAAAGGTTGTCAGCTGTCATGTAGGTGCTGGGAATCAAACCCTGGTCTTCTGGAAAAGCAGCAAGCCCTCTTAACCATCGAGTCATCTCTAGCTCCATGTTTTGTCTTAAACTGTTTTCCATAATTTGGGGATTAGACAGGGATAGTTATCCATACTCTCTAAATGAAATTTAGAGCTAAGAAGCTAACCAGTTTTTCTATCAGTCACCCAGTGGATAAGTAGAAGAGCAGGAGCCAGCCCTGGCTTTTAACCAAGTGCAGTCTCCTCGTAGGGATTAAGAAACTGAAAGTCAGCAAGATGGAGCAATGCACAGCAGGTCACAGCTCCACTGGCCTGGTGACTGCAGGTTTCTGCAGCACACTGACCTGGAACTCTACCTGAATCATCATCTCACCCCAGCGGCTCAGCCTGTTGTAACCAATCACTCCAACCGAGCAGCCATAGCCTCCTTCCCAGTAGGAGCCTCTGACCCAGGCCCTCTTCCTGCAAGGGCTGGAGGGCTGTTCCCACGGCCTCACAGCAGTGTAGAGAACACATGCACACCCCGCCTCTCCCCTTCTTCTTTGCCATGTTAACTTTACTTCTCCTGGAGGTCCCCCGTCCAAGTGTAGTTTCAAGGGCAACTTCCGTCACAGCGCTGGGTTAATTTTCTGCCTAGTGTCTCATATCACCCTTTACTTTCTCCAGTTACTAATTTATAATGATTCAGACATTACCTCACTCAGGTCTGCTTCCTCCGTTATGTGGAGAATCCATGAGGAGAGGGACAGTGTTCTCTTTGCTCGTATCGTGTCACCCGTGCCTCAAATGGTCCTGGCACATAGGTGGGACTCGGCAAATGTCAGGTTGTTAATGGGAGCCCTTCTGCCATTGCTGGATGAGGCAGTCTAGCTGTCCCCCAGGTAGGCAATCGAGGACTTCATCAAGCAGCCAACCTGTGTGAGTGCCCTTGGCAACTCTAGATGACATACTTCTGATTCCATCATCCCTACACCAAGCCCAAGACGTGACCAACGACCTTGACATTCCTGTCCACTGAAAAGCCCTCCAAGATCCCTCCTTGAAAGCACCATGTACCACCATCATGCTACCTCCACATCTCACTTCAAGCCCTGCATGGACATTATTCCGCCCCTCCTCACACAGAGGGCCCTGCTAACCTATCTGCTCCTAGGTGACAGTTGAAACCAAGTCAGCCAAGAGAAGCCACCACTCCCAAGATGCTTCCCCTAGCAGAATTCAGCCAGCAAAAAACATCCTACTCAATGCCGATAGGAAACCTGCTACCTGTACGCTAATTTAAGAGGTAAGGCAATTACAATGTCTTTGCATGTTGAAAATCAAGATAAATTCTAAAAAGGCCACTGACTAGCCACCCACGAATAAATAAACACTTCTCTGCTTTTTCCTTTTCTTTCCTATTTCTAATCCTTTCTTTCCTTCCCTCTCTTTTTTCTTTTCTCTCCTTGGAAAGAGTCCCTTGGAAAAGGTTTGAAAAGGGTCACTGAATGGTCTGGGTTTTCTGGGCTTTGCCTTTGAGATACAGCCACTGTCACTCAGGCTCAGCTCAACAGGGTGAGAGAGAGACTAGGCAGCAAAATCACCAAGCTCAGAGGAACCGCTTCTCTAGAAAACAGACATAAAGAAGGTGTTTCTTTTAATCTAGTTTAAGCTTATTTAACCATTTAAATAAGCTTATTTAAACGTTTGCCAGTTGGCCAGCAGTCTCGTCGTGGAAAACACTTTCGCAGAAAGGCTGTAACTAACAAATGCATCAATGAATCACTTTGTTTTATGAATAACTACCTTCAATTACATCAATTTTGTTTGCTGAGCCTTTGCAAAAACACAAATTCATGTACTTACAAGTCTTGCCATTATGAAATTAACTAGGTCTCACCTGCCTCTGCCAATAATCACCCGGGGAGAGCAGAGGAGGCCACGCCCCTTTGTCCTTGCTGTCATTACAAGAGAAGATGTGTAGTCATTGTACAGTTTGGGCATTCTGATGGTATTTGAAGAAAACCTGCTATGACTCCTTGGAATTGCAGCATCTCCCGGAAGTAAAGCTCATCTCATACATAGATCCTGGGAAAGGCCGTTCCACCCTCAGGCACAAAAACACATGTGATATGTCTGGAGAAGACTAACTCCACGCTAGCACGTTTGGTTTGATGTTTGGGTGAGAGAGAAATGATGAGGAGGAAATTAATAATGAAAGGCACTGCAGAAAGATATCTGCTAGATTAATAGACTTAGAATATAAGGCTGATGGGTTTGAACTTTGTTCAACACTAGAAGGCCCCAGGAATTTGTGCCAAGGGTAGTTAACTCATGCATTCATGAGATCCACCTCAGCCCACTTTCTACACAAGATCAGTTAGGCATACCTTACCTTTTTAGCACCCGCTGAATGTCAACTCAAGAGTGAGTTTTCCTATGTTCATGTAGCTTTCATTAACAATCATGGTGGGCCCTTTAAACACACAACATTGAGAAGCCATTAAAGAAGAAATCAATTGAAAGTTAATGCAGCTGCATTATGGAATGTGGGATGGCTCCTGAGATACACTTTGTACATCAATGAATACACTCTTGAAAACAGTGTAGCATGATAGATAGACCAGCACATTTATTATAAGAAATTTGTGAAACAAATAACTTCAGAGATGTGACCTCTTAAAGGCAATATCTGTGTCCCTGACCTGTCAAACTCATCTTTCTGTTTGAGCTTGGATAATGTGGCTTCATATATATATATATACATATATATATATATATATATATATATATGTATCCAGATGGGTCATATTCTACTCTAATCTGCAAGGGGTTATTTCCTCACAACAGATTTAAAAGAGGTTATAATTGAGAGAGTTAATTCCCAATCAAGTCTGCATCTCCTCAAACTGTGTTAAGAGTCTTCCCCAATGGTGATTTTAAACTCAGCTACATTTTTTCCACTTAACACCTGAGCAAGCCTGAACAATGCTACCATTTAATTAGGTATGTTCTTTTCCAATGCACACCCTGATAAACCACCTGCCTGGCTCGGTGTGACTGACTAGGGATAGCTTCCTTTCTGGTCACTGCTGCATTAACTAGAAGGGTTATACAACACGAAAGGGCTGTGACCAGAGTTTTTCACAGGGACAAAGGATGTGGAGGAGGTGGCAGACCACTTGGCCAGTCTGGCCATGGAGAAGTCCATGGTTCCCGGTTTACTCTCCTAGCCCTGTTCACAACACAGATTGGATTTGCTCTGAACCGTTCGGACTCCTATGCGTGCTAGCTATTAGTTATGCGAGCATATTCCAGGTGGGGCCCTGGAACCTCAAAGCTGTACAAAGAGAAAGAGAATGAAAGGAATACATGGCAACATTTGAGGAAGTCTGTAGTCGTTTCATTTTGGGTATTATATTTTGAATTATGTGGTTACTGATGTGTTTGTTAATTTCATTAATCCATATCCAGATTATTTTCTCATTCTTTTTACTTTTTCTTTTTTTTTTAAAACTGGCACAATAAGTTTTAAAAGACGCCTCTGTTCTTGAAAATTGAAAGGATCCATGTCCTAGAGGAAAGAGGAGATCAAACATCTTGTTAGGAATGTGGCAGTCAGCTCAGGCAAGTATTGGGTTGCTGGAAACTGATCTTGTGCTTGGATTCTTCAGGACCGGAGTCTTTCTGTAATTACAGAAAAAAAGTTACTTTGAAACCAGTGTGCTGGCGGGTCTTTGGCTAATGGCATCACAAAGAAATTCAACCTACAGAGGCAGCTGGGGCTGTGCCATTTGCAGGGCAGTCCATCTTCCCTCGTGTTCCTGACTAGATCTTTGGTAGGCGGTTTATGTCAGTAATCCAGTCACTAGTTCCACTATGGAGAGTCACAAAAACAAGGAAATCAGCTGTTTCCAAGAGAGCTCGTTTTTTGTCGAGGCAACAAATGCAGGGGTGGGGGGTGGGATTACATTTCTTTTGGCTTAATTTATTACAAAATCCCCAAAGAAAGTAATGTGCCTCTTGGCACCATAGGCACAAACAGCGTGTCAAAGTTACAGAATCAGCTTTGCTGAATGAGGCTGGGAGAGAATTGTTAATAATAAGATGAAAGATTTGGTACTCAGAATGAAGTTGTTTTAGGGGGGTGGGGAAGGAGGGCCCAGAAATTTAAATCCAGGAAGGAAAGCTGGAAGAATATAGCCTGTCTGGAGGCAGCAGACATGCGCACATGTGACTATAGCCCTGAGGGATTGTATTCCTACCCTTTACAAGAGAGATGCATACCGCTGATACAGGTAACTCCGCCAGCCCTTAGTTGACGTAAAAGGTAACTGTGAATATTTAGGGTGAATTCACCGAGCACACACTGAGGAACCAATGTATACTGAAGATACTTTGTTGGACCTTGCAGTGCATGAGGATGATGTCAGGGCTTGGGAAGCTGAAACAGAAGGGATTACAAGTTCGAGACCATCCTGAGCTGCACAGTGAGACTGTATTCTTTTTATTTTCTATAAAATTTATTTCATAAATTATACATAGTACTTATTTTTTTTAAATATTCTTACAGGTGTGTATTGAGCACATCCCCCTGTTCTTACACACCTTGCTTCTCTTTTTTGACACCCTCCTGTTAGTCCCCTGTGCTCCCTAGAACTATCATTTCTACTTGCATTTAATGTACACACACACACACACACACACACACACACACACACACACACACACACACACATATATGATTTCATGTGACTGTGCAAAACCTAGGAATCACAAATGAAAGAAAATTCATAATATTTGCAAATCATTATTCTTAATAATTCCTAAGTGTATCAGATACTCTATTTTAGTAAAGTCTGGCTACTATCAGTGATATATGAATAAATTTTTCCTGGATTTACTAATAATGAAATTTAGAGGAAAAATGAGTTTGAGATATTTTATTATAAATTAGCCTCTAGGACAAAATTAGGTTCACTGGAGTATTTTAGCCAATCAGAGAGTGTGATCATGTGGTCTGAAGAAAGAATGTCAGGGTTGGTCCCCTCAGTTCTCACAACAAGAGCCTCCAACCGTGTCAGGGAAACTGGCTCTTTCTCCCCTCCCTACTCAGTTCACCTCTACTCCCTTGTGGCCACGCTATTCTTCCAAGACCAAGCTCCGTACGGCTGCCAGTAAATCAACTCTTCCTTCATTATTAAACTCTTGAAGTTCCAGGCCCTTACATTTTTCCATCCCAGCATTTCTCCATCCAGAGTAAACTGCCGGGCAGGTGTCGGTTGATGAAATGCCATAGTTAGCAAGTACTCACTGCACATGCAAGATGACCCAAGTTCACATCCTTACCACTCATGTAAAACACTGGGCATGGAAGTAGGGTCAGGGGCAGAGACAGCCACATCCGTGAGCCCCAAAGATGCTTGCTGGCCAGCTAACCTAGCCTCATCAGTGAGCCTCAGATCCCAGGTGGAAAGCTGCTAGGAAGGATGGCCAACATTGACCTCTGGCCTCCACACATATATCCACGTGTATATATGTGTCTGCATACACTCATGCACCACAAATGTGAGCATTTGAGTTTTTTAAAGTTTTCTTTGAAAATTTTTTTTTTGGACATTTTCTTACAGGGTTGAATGGCACTAAACTACATTTGAAAGCTTTGTATTTTTATTTGCTATATGTAGCATATTCTAGGCCATTTCTTTCCTGGTTCCAAACATTAAACAGTTTGCAGTCAATGCAAGAACAACCTTGAAAGCCTGGTGCCTCTGGCATCTCTCCATCTGGAGTTTCCTCTAGTTAATAAGTTATCACAGCGACCTTAGTGACAGCTTTGGATCATTATTTCTAAGATGTGCCTAGAAGGATGCTGCTAACTTACAAAGTAGCCAAGACCTCGTTTTTTGGTGGTCTTGAGTGAGGCTGAGCACAGGGCTGTCCCATTGCGACTGGTCACTTCCTCCCCTGGTAGTGTCTCGGGCCCTTTGCATTTCGGTCTACAGCACTCAGAGTCAGATCTTGAGTGTGAACTTCCTTCTTTCGTGGGGCTGTCTGAAGACAGAATAGAGAACTAGGAAACCTCAAAATCTATTTGAAGGGACCACATATGAGGGTTCTACGGGCTAAAACCCTTTTCTCTCCATATTTGCATTAGTCAAAGTACAACCAGGCCCTACATATGTTTTTTTCCCTTCCATTCCTGCACGCTGGCTAGGAAATAAGGTCTGTCCATCTTGTCTGGTTTAAATAAGGCAACTGGGAGCCCAGGAATCCTCATGGATAGACCACTGAATAGGACGCTGCTCACTGGGCTTGCACTGTCTCTGCCCATGTCCTAAGGAGACTGGGCTTCCAGTGGCCTCTGGTGACCTACCTTTGTACATTAAAAACCTGAATTGCACACTTTTTTTTATCTCTTAGAATGAAGACAAGAAAGAGTGGGGGGAAACTGCATACAGCTCTGTTGCAATGGGTACAGGCTTGTCATGGTAATAATCATTTTTGCAGCACTTAGCTCTCAGGAGAGGACCTGAACAGGCTTTCCAACATGGTGCTCCAGGGACTCCTGGTATGTAGGCAACAGCAACGTGCATCTCAATTCAACAGCTCCTGATGCCCTAGTCCCCCAAATGCTTACACTGGGCCAGGGTCACACCACTCCTTCAAGATGATGCCCAGTGCCCTAAAGATCTCCCATTAGTTACCATCTATTAAAAGTCCTCTCAAAAGTGCCAGGGGCCTAGGACCAAACTTTTAACATCTAGATCTTTAGGGAACACTTATCCCAACCATAGCAGTCCCCACTGCAGGTGAAACTTTATTGCAAACGAGTTACCAAAGGTGAATTTACCACAAACTATTTGCTGAAAAAAAAACAAAAAAACAAACAAACAAAAAAAAAAAAAAACACCTCATCCCATTTGCAGCTCATTGGCTTTTAGAACTGAAGACCAAAGTTAATTTAAATTTTTCATGGATAAAAGCAGTCTTGCATTCCCTGTTTTTCATTTTATTATCCTTACTCCAGCATCACGACATTGAATTCGTAGAGGAGAGAAAAACTCATCTCCCTCGGCCACCTGAACTGTACGTTTTTAAGAAAAAAGGAAGTGGGGGTGGGGAGGGTGTTGCTGTGAAACATTCTTGTGTCTTTGTTTGAAAACTCACCTCAAAGCAATTGGGAGTGAAAGAGAAGTAACACACTGAAGAGTTGACATAAAGGGGGTATCTTCCTTTTTTTTTAAAAAAGCTGAAACAGTGTTTGGGGACATTTAGGCTGCCATGCCTTCATGTATGCACCATACCCTGAACTGTGGAGCAGACACTTGGTTCTTACTGTTCTGGCCTCTGATAGCTTTTACATCTGAGATGCCCATTTAAAGGGATGCTCAGCATGTGTAAAAGGAGATGGATGCTTCTAGAGTTTGAGTGGAACATTTCTCTGTCTTGAAGGAGGGTCTAAACAACGTAAAAAGTTCAAGGACCCTCTTCTCCTATTACCAAACAACAGTGGACACTCTCTTCCATGGAATAGCTGACCCCACATTTTCAATTGGCCAATTGGCACTTCAGGGGTATATAGGTGTATTTGATATTCTGTGGGGCTTTTCCTTTTTAAAAAAATTTATTTATTTTGTGTATATGAGTGCTCTATCTGCATGTATGCCTTATGCCAGAAGAAGGCTTCAGATCTCACTAGAGATGGTTGTGAGCCACCATGTGGTTGCTGGAAATTGAATTCAGGAACTCAGGAAGAGCAGCCAGTGCTCTTAACCGCTGAGCCCTCTCTCCAGCCCCTCCTCCTTCTCCTCCTCCTCCTCCTCCTCCTCCTTCTTCTTTTTAAACATAATTTTTTTTGGTTCTTCAGGAATTTCACATCATGCACCCCAATCCAATCATCTCCTAGTCCCTCCATATCTGCCCTTCATTCTTGCAGTATTCTCCCACCCCAAGGAAAATACCCAAAAATAAAAATATTAATAAAAAAACCTCACCTCACTCCTCCGTCTTTCCCACCTCTCCATCACCTCTTCTTTCATCTTAGTGGCACTGGGAGCTGCAGTGTGTTGCATAGTACATCATTTTGTTCAAACAGCTTTACTTGCAATTGTCCATTGTCATGAGTTGTTGGTCTGGGTCAAGGCCTCTGGCTTTTGGGACACCATCACTCCTGGATCCTCACCGAAACTCCTCTTGGATATCCTGCTGTTGCCCTGAGTCATGGAGATCCTGCTGCTCTGGTTCCACGGGATCAGTGCTCCAGCAGGTCATAGATAGGGTAGATGTTGGGGTGGGCCAACTCAAAACACTGGATGTAGGCCTGGGTGATACCTGAGTTTATCAGTCCAGGCCTCTGCTGGGACCAACCCCCTCAGGGGAGGGGAAGGGCCAGCTTTCCTGCAATTTTTTTTAAAATTTTTTTTCTGAGACAGAGTTTCTCTGTGCATCCCTGGCTGTCCTGGAATTCACTCTGTAGACCAAGCTGGTCTTGAACCCAGAGATCCACCTGCCTTCTGAGTGCTGGATTAAAGATGTGCTGCCCAGCCATGGGACTTTCCTAAATACACACACACACACACACACACACACACACACACACACACACACACACACACGCGCATGTGTAGACATATATATATATAAACAGAGTTAGTGACTCGTTTTTACACAGATAATAGAGGAAATAGCTCCCTAAACAGACTGTCAATATCTTCCCAATGAATCACCTTGGGGACAAAACATTAATTATGAAGTACAAGTATAAACTTTCCAGCACTGCTTTAATAGAATATACTTCAAGGTCTTGTCATGGTTTAAATATAAAATGTCCCTGAGAAGTTTGCGTTTTGAGTGCTAGTCCCTGGCTAGTGGCACTGTCTTGGGAGGCTGTGGAGTTTTAGGAGGTGGGGCCTGGCTGCTGGAAGTGGGTCCCTAAGGGCAGGCCTTTGAGAGCTCTCCCCAGTTCTGACCTTGTCCTGCATGATGTGAGCAAGCCTCCATCACAGGCCCTCAATGCTCTGGACCCAATCACTCCTTCCTCCTTGCCTTCCCCACCATGATGGACTGAGCCTGAGTCTGTAAACAAAAGCAAACAAAACAAAACAAAATCGTTCCTTTCTTGTTTCTGTAGGTGCCCGTGTTTCTGGAGACCAGGCCTTCACCCTCCTGGGTACCAGTGATGCAGAGTTAAAGTTCTTCCAAGGGCAGGCTAACGATGGAGAGGACTCAGATGTTTTAGGATTTCCAGGTTTCTCTAGAATTCACATTCCTCCCAGATTCCAAATTCCTTTACTTGCTCTTAGGTTCAACCCAGCAAGAACGTAAGAAATATAAACAGCTCTTATTTTATCTTTCTTTCGCTCTTTGAGGATAACTCAGCTTGTAAATCTTATAGGCAGCCAGAGTCTGGAGAGAAAGGACAATCAGCCTGAATGTACACTCAGTTGGCTACTCCTGGGTGCAAAGAAGTTGAATGCACATCATCTTACACACAGTTGTTTACATTTTGGACAGGAGACTTGTATTGGATACTTTCCTTCTTGCCACAGCAATGTAACAAGAGCAACTTAAAGAAAGAAAGAAAGAAAGGTTTGCTTTAGCTCACAGTTCAAGGATGCAGTCTATCATGGCTGCAGGCGCTTGAGGCAGCACACTGTATCTGCCCTCAAGAAACAGCAAAGAATGAGGGTATGCAGCTTTCTTTCTCCTTTATTTCAGGGCAGGTCCCCAGCCCGTGGAATGGTGGCCCCACAGTTAAAATGAGTTTTCTCACCCCAACTAACCTAGTCTAGACAACCCCCCACAGACAGACCAGAGACATTGTCCATGAGTCTTGATCCTGTGATGAAGTTGACATTAAACATCACAGGACCTATTCCTAAAGTGTCACCACAGGACACTTGCCATAACCTTTTACATGGCCAAGATATTTAGAGTTTAATTATCTTTGGGGTCTCACTGCAGAGTCCAGGCTGGGCTTGAACTAGCAATATTCCCATCTCAGCCTTCCTAGTGCTGGAATTGCAGGTGTTACTCATTTAGGGAATTTTATTTAAAGAAAAAAAAAGGTTTTTAAGCCTCACAAATCTAAATATGAAATTAAAATAACTTTTCCCATTTAAAAAAAAAAGTAGTACCTGGGCCTTTGAGGGGGGTTCTATATTCCAGTAGACATGATTTTTCTGATCTTGTAAAATCATAAATTCAGTACAGTCATCATCAACACCATAAATGTTATCATCCGAAGTCATAAAATTAAAGCAGGGCATGATGGAGCCATTAAACCTGTGAGCTTTGCAAACATTAACTCCCCCATGTGCCTGGATGGGAGAATCTGAAGCGGATGTCATGCTGGGCTGCCTCTCCTCAGAACAGCTGAGTTAGTGGGCTGGCGGCTGGGAAGCACCTGCGGGGCTGTGCTTGCATTCTACTTTGCATGGTGTAGCTGTGTGGCCACCAGCAAACCCCTGCACTTACTTCCTCAGAGCTCTGCGACCTCATGGATTACAGTGTCTGTCTACCTTAATGGCTCTGTCTGAGGAATAAATAAGATGCTATGGGAGACATTTGATAATCTCAGAAAGCAAACGTGTTTCTTCTACAGACATCTAATTGACAGACCCAGCCTTTATTGAGAGGGAACAAGGTATGATTTGAATGTAGACCAGGCCTGGGCCTGTCACCCTCAGATCCTCCCTGCTCTATGCTTTCTGTACCCCTCCCTTTCTGTGTGGGGCTGTGTACATGTTTGTGTGGATGTGTGTGAGTTTTCATGTGTGGGCAGGTGTGCACCTGAATGTGGAAGTAAGGGGTGAATGTTAGATGTCTTCCTCAATGACACTCCACCATATTTTGGAGACGTGGACTCTCACTACACCTGTAACTCACTAATTCAGCTAAACTGGCCGTCCAGTGAGCTTTAGGAAATCCTGTCCCCACCTCCCTAACACTGGGATGACAAATACCAGTCACCGTGCCCAGCACTTATGTGGGTGTTGAGGGTGGGAACTCGGGTCCCCATGATTGCACAGCAACTACTTTACGCACTGGACCATCTCCCCAGATCTCCTTCCTTCTTTCTTCTTGCTCAGTTTCACCTGACTCGGGGCAAGAGACTGCAGACTGTACCCCAAATTCCCCTGTCAGTAGGGTTCAGTCAAGGAGGACCCTGACTGGGAGAGTGACAAGGAAAAAAAAGAGGTAAATTTCTCCTCTCCGCCAGGGTCTGTGACAGCTTCTACACCTGTCACTCTCACAGAGGGCTTCCATCTCCAGCACACTCGTTCCCCCCACCCCTCCAGTCTAAGGGTGGGGTGGCTCTCGGCTGTGTTTGACCTCTGGAGTGCCTCGCTGTTTCCTTTTAGACTCTTATAGGTAGAGACAGTTTATTCCTGCATTTGAGTCTTCCTTATTTTCTTCTTCCTCCTCCTCCTCCTCCTCCTTCTCCTCTTCCTTATCATCTCCCCTCTTTTATTTTTTTATTAAAGTCTTTCCTTCATAAAGACTTTAAGTGACTTCTGTTTCTCCCTTTCGACCTTGATGGATACCAGAATATTAAGAGGACTTCTTAGCAAAAGAATTGTCCTGATACCAGAAATGCTCTGGGAAATCCTTTTCCTTAAAGGGGGAAGAGTTCCAGATTGCTAATAGAAAGTGCTACATGATGGGATTTTCACAGCTCCTACTTTCTACTCCATCATACCCACTGATCTGTCCATCCTCCCCGCTCCCCATTCATCCATCTATTATCGTTAATCTTTGAGTGTGGGGAGGGGAGATTCACTGCTGGGCACACATGAATGACCTAGACCAACTAAAGACAGCATAGGGGAAACCAAAGGAACACTGTGCTCAGATCACGTGAAGGACAAAGAGCACTTGCTTGGGAAGCAAAGATGAGTTGGATTCCTAGTCTGCTTTGGCACACAGAATCAATGAGGCTTTGTTATTCTTTCCTACATTCCACCTCATTGGTAAACTGAGGCAACCAGAAAAGAAGAAGACTGGAAAGCAAATATTATAACCACTCCAAAGTGGTTATATACAGCCCTGTGGTGATATATTGTACCTTAATAAACTTGTCTGAGGATCAGAGGACAGAGCCAGCTACTAGATTAGATATAGAGGTCAGGCAGTGGTGGTACACACCTTTAATCCTGTCTCTGTGAGTTCCAGGCCACACTGAGCTACATAAGATTGATCCAATATAGGAGAGAAACAGAACCAGGCAGTGGTGGCACACACTTTTAATCCCAGCACTTGAGATCTCATGCCTTGGCTTGGGAAGCACACACCCCTTTAATCCTAGGAACTAATATGGCAGGGCAGAGAAAGGTATATAAGGCGTGAGGAAACAGGAACTCACTCTCTTTAGGCTGAGGATTTCGTAGAGGTAAGAACTAGTGGCTGGCTGTTCTGCTTCTCTGATCTTTCAGCTTTCACCCTGGTATCTGGCTCTGGGTTTTTTTATTAAAAGACCATCTAAGATTCGAACAACACAGCCCCACAGCTCAGAACTGTCACCTGCTTGTGTGGAGCAGCTAGATGCAGAGTTGGCAAGCAGAGTTTTTTCATCAACAGATCGTGCTGTCCCACTAAGTCACTAGGCCCAGAGCTACAAGGGCTTGAGAACAGAGAATCACAGAAAGTGGGGATCCTCATCTTTCCTCCCTTCTTCTCCAAATGCCTCCCCAATACCCACCCATCAGCCACAAACATACTCACCAATGACTCCTCCGAATCCTGGATCTTTATAGAAGGCTTGGTACCAACTCACAGAATTGACAGAAACCACAGATGTGGTACAGCCTCCTCGCATCCTGGATGGTTATGTTCTAAAACTCTGAGTCAGCTCATGAAGCCAACTGCACACAATGTAACATTTCCCTTTGTACTTACTGATGATAAACTATAATTTATAAACTAAGTATTTTAAGAGAATAGCAAGAGCCGTTAATAAGATAGAACAATTCTAACAATGGAGTGTAGGAGAAAAAGCTAAGTATCACTACTTTTGGACTTTGGGCCCATCAAAGAGTAAAGTAGGGGGTCACTGAAACACAGTCATTGGGACACTATGGCAGTTGATCTGATGCATGGGACACCTACTAGTGAATAATAGAGTATACCGCATATTACGTGCTGGCTAGTTTTATATCAACTTAACACATGCTAGAGTCCTCAGAGAGGAGGGAGCCTCAACTGATAAAACGCCTCCATAAGATCTGGCCGTAGGCAAGCCTGTAGGACATTTTCTTAATTAGTAATTGGTGGAAGAGGGCCCAGCCCATTGTGGGTGGGGCCACCCCTGGGCTGGTGGTCCTGGGCTGTGTAAGAAAGCAGGCTGAGCAAGCTAGTAACCAGCCCCCCTCCAGGGCTTCTGCATCAATACCTGCCTCCAGGTCCCTGCCCTGCTTGAGTTCCTGCCCCGACTTCCTCCAATGATGAATAGTGATGTGGAAGTGTGACAAATAAACCCTTTCCTCTCCACTTTTAGTCACAGGGTTTCATCACCGCAATAGTAACTCTAAGTAAGACAGTAGATACACTGGACAAAGGAATGACTCACATCCCAAGGGGCACCAGGCAGGAGGGCTGGGGTTCATTATGATAGTCAGAATGGTGGACAAGTTGAAACATAAATTGTTTATTTACGAAAAATTTCACCTGGTACCATAAGAATTCATAAAATGTGGCACACTCCAGGGAGATGCTGCCGCTCACATCTGTTGCAAACAGCATGGACACGGGGGTAGGGAAGGCTTTCTGTAAGTCCTAGATACCAGGAAGGTCCTGATCAAGCCTCCTGAGGATGGGTGTCCTGTCTATGACAGGCATCCAGCACCTGTCCTAGAGACCTCCAATGTTAATGCAGGACTGCTTTGAAGATGGGGGTGGCATCTATTTTAGCCCCATGGCAAATCTACTGTGTAAATGTATCTCAAGCAGAGCTCAGGCCCATAGTTTTAGAGATGCACTTAAGTTATAAAACAGAAAACAAAGTCGACGTCACAGAGGCAGCTGTAACAATGTGTGTCCTTACTGCATAAAATCGTACTTCATCTCAAATATTTTCTATAATTTTCACAACTATATACACCTGAACATTTAACAATAGTAACAGCTAATGCATACTCAGGATTTGGTAAATGCAAGGGTAGTCTCCTAAGGTTCCAAATCCACCGTTTTATTTAAATCACCTGCACAATTCTGTGGGGGTAGACATTACCATCGTCACCAATGAGGAAACAGGCACAGAGAGATTAACTAATTCCCTCAAAACTACACACGCTGTGAGCTGAAGTCTTTAGAAACGAGTGAAGAGTGCATGGGTGCACCTTACTAGGCCTGATGGAGCCCAGGCATGTCTGACACACCTGTTTGAAAGGTGCCAAGTGTTAAGGACGTCACCTCCAAGGCACCTTTGATAGAGGTTTTGCTTTACCGTATCGGTGCCTTTAAACATCTGGCTGTCTCAAAGGTCTCTGCCACCTTTTCCACTTTTGCTTTCTCTAATCAAAGGTCATCCGGTACGTTTACTGGGACGATGGAGGTAACGATGCCTGAACCCAGGAAGCCTCCTTCTCCCACTTTTTAGTGTTATGACCTCATAAGCTCCAGCGTGAAACTCGAGTGTGGACGCAAAGCAATCGCTTTGCATCCGATTTCAGGGCGCGCTAGGAAATGGCCACGACCGAGGCTTAGCTAACTAAACCTGAACAGCCCATAGGAAGGGGCTGGGGTTTGAGGGGGGGAGGGGGCGGGGAAGCGATGCGTCTGCGAAAACAGTAGCAGGGATTTAAAAAAAAAAAAAAAAAACTTTTGCCCCTAGAGGCTGTAATTTGACTGCCGTCTTTGGCAAAACTCCAGAGAGCAAGCTTAATCTCTTTCTGAGCCGCCTCCTCCTCTCTGCCGGGTCCGCCCGCAGGGCCCCCGAGGAGGCGGGCGGGGACCGCGACCCGCGGCGGCGGCCGGAGGAGCGGGGCGGGGCGGGGCGCGCCGCCGGGCGCGGAGTGGGAAAGAGGAAGTGGAGCTGGGCGGGCTGCAGGGCTCGGGGCCGCCGGAGCCGGCGCTGGAGCGCAGCACATCGCGGAGCCGGCGCTCGGGAGCCGCCCCTCTCCGGTAAGCGCGGCCAGGACTACTCCAGGGACCGGACCAGGGAAGCCGGGGACCTCGGCCAC